>NC_060233.1:18557536-18877036 GCF_021155775.2 Neodiprion pinetum
AGTTTTTTCACCATGATTGCTTACAAACAACATATGCATAAATAAATTATTACAATTTCGCATGGAATTTTAATGACTTCGGCATCTGAGAGTCTAAAAAGTATTTATGAGCACATAAAAAGTGCAAAAATATACTAGAAATATGGAAAAAAATAGGTGTGACGTATACGTCCCACTGCCCCTCAAAAGGTTAAATAATGTAGGAAGTGTTTCTCGACCTTCTTGATGTATAATGATGTTTTTTTGGTGTCGTAGGTCAATCAAGAACTAGTCTCATTTTTACGTTTCGCCCCTTTGGGGGGCCATCCTCAGAACTGTAAAAGTTTATTCACATCATACAAAGTGAATTGACAACTAATATAAACATCAAAAGAAGGAAAAACAATTAACGTCTTATACTTACACGAAACATACGTGAAACAACGAATGAAATAACCGCATCGTAACACGGTCATTCGCAAATCAGTCATGTCCGGGAGAATAAAGACAGGTTGTCAACTACAATCGTGAAAGAGTCAGGTTAGATTTACCGTTACTGTCAATAGGCATGCGACAACCAAAGAAATATTTTATTTCACTTCGAATCATCCTTACCAAGATGAAAAGCTTCCACTTTCCACTTATCTGAGTATTTCGGTAACGTGGTAGCACATACAAATCAACAAGTTTCTCGGTAACCTCGAGAACCGTTACCGACACTTAAACCGTGTCCGTAGAGGAAGAGAAGGTGCAAGGAGAAACACCATTGACACAAATTGACAAGTACGGTAAACCTCATGTAGACTAAAACTAACAACTAAAAACATGGCGTCTGTTCAATGACATCATCATGGTGCCTATCATCTATCTATCGCCTGTTACCGACATAATAGTTAGATCCTCTGTCGTAAGAAGGGTTATCTATTGAGCTCGTTCGCAATCAAACTGTGCTATACGTCACTCGGTTTGTCAGTATCAGATCTAAGATTTACTGAACTGTTATGGCCAACAGTATTACACATTTCCAAAATGAGCCTTTTTATATAATCCTTTTTACGACAGAGGATTTTAAGGTTACTAAAATTGAACGTATAATCCATCCTGTGTTTTGTGAAGGCCGTTTGTCTGTCCTGATCCGCAAAAATGTTACGCTTGTGTTCATTAATACTTGTTTTTAAAAGTCTACTAATTTGGCCAATGTAGCATTTGCCACAATCATTACATGGAATTTCATACACTAGATTTGAACACTTATCCCTAGGGTACTTGTTCTCAGGTAAATGCGTGTCCGTGTTAAATAACACCTGAGACAAATAATGTCTTGTCGAATATTGCTGTGTAGAATAAGGTGGTGTGCAATATATCCGTGCACTGAGTGGTTTGACACCAGGCGCGGACTGGGCCGTCGGGACATCGGGCATAAAGCCCGGTGGGCCGGTGACAAACAGATCGATGTGGGTCCATGAAATTTGGGCCACATCAGCTAACGACATTCTCCATCTCTGCGTTACCTAGAACCAACGACGTGGAATCCATCTTTGTTGTGACTTGTTTACAGGTGTTACGCTATACTCCACTATAACTGAGTTCTGACCATAAAATAACAATGAAATATGTTCAGAATTGATTTAAAGAGCGTAACTCGATTAGTATTTAATACATCAAATAGTAAAAAATCACGAGTAATGATCATTTATGAGCATGAAAAGTTAGTATCCAAAACGCGATTGAGCAGCAGTAAGACAGTATTAGGGCTGGAGTAGCACCGTCTTATAATCAGAATAAGGAGTCCAAGCGGCAATCGGAGAAATTTGAAAATATGAACCTTAACAAAGCAACACAAACCTTATCTGTTTACTCCTTTAGTAATAACCTATATGGCTATATTACATAGTTTAATGAAATTTTATCCATAAATAAAATAATTCGTATCCATTAACTTAACAAAAATATTTCCCTTGCATAGGCCGGTTTCATGAGGCCAGTCCGCGCCTGTTTGACGCGAATCGAAATTAATCAGACCACGCCCGTAATGATTTTCGAAAATTCCGCTACAAAAAATCTGAAAAAATATAATTTTTACGTGCCATTTATTTCTTCAATCTCAAAGAGTCTAGGAATAGTACACGCAGCTTGGTGCGTGCCTTGGCAGCGTTCAAGTTTTCCCTATAAACATACCCCCACTTACGTCTCTATAGCTCCGTTCCGAGATATTATTGATCAATGAGAATGCCTGCGCTGGCTAACCTTAAACTAGGTCAAACGTGTAACCTGGCACTTGTGTAGTTGTGACAGAGCACCAATACCGACTCACCTGCGTCACACGCGTGTTTGGAATCGTGGCAAGCTCAGCTTTCCGAAACTTGCGCACGGCAGGTCATGTATCGTAAAGTACGTTATTCGGATCAGGGTTATCATTAGGGTGTACCGAACGAAACAAAAAAAATTTTTCAAACGTACATCAAAATTCCGGTTCAGCATTTCAAATATAATATCTTAGCCAAATATCAGCTCTTAACAATGATATTTGGAGGTGCCTATTTTATTTTTTCTATTTTCCATTTAAACAACACGTAAAAAAAGTCGGAAAACTTGAATTTTTTTTCTCGTAAGCAGTTTGACTTATACATTACGTAAATACAGCTTCTTATGAGAAATATTGCGCTATCTAAAAGAAATTATGAAATAGAATTTTCCTAACTCTAACCTATTAAGAGATATTCAAGATGACTCAACGTTTATAGGCGAATATCCCTTAATCGGTTAGAGTTAGGCAAATTCTATCACATTCCTTTTTTAAAGAGTGCAAAATTTTCTGTAAGAATCTGTACTTGCATAGTTTATAAATGAAACCGTTTTGGAAAAAAAAAAATTCAAAAGTTTTCCAATTTTTTTTACGTATTATTTAAATGGAAAATGGGATAAATAAAATATACACCTCTAAATATCAATATTAACAGCTCATATTTGGCTGAGATATTCTGTATGAAATGCTCTACCGATATTTTGATGCGCGTTTGAAAAAAAACTTCTTTTTTTTCGCGTACCTCAGTTATCATATTCAGATGACCATTGGAAGGAAGATGAATTTGCATTTCAAGGTATTATGTATACGGAAAATAGTGATTTGTTGAATAAATTGTTCGGAGTCCAATTAAAATTGTAATATATCATCAGTTCCAAATTCAATGTTTATTGCAATTTTGTGCAAAATCTATTATTCGTTGAATCAAATTTGAATCCATGTGATTTAATAAAATAAAATTATAGGCATCTACCGGTAAAAAGTAAAATTGGATTTTTGTCAAAATCTTGTTATTTTCATGACATTTCAACGAATTTGTAGCGTCAAGAAATTACACTTGGAGATATTCGAAGGTTGCCACTACGCGTGATGTTTGAATTGAAGTTGTTTCAGCGTATTTCAAAAGTCGCATGTGAAAACGATTGCAGCTTTGAAAAAAATATTTACGTAATCAGGTATAATGGCTCATACCTTCGGAAATAATTTGCATTGATGTTGAATTTTTCGTATTTGTGTTAATATCTCTTCTGTGGAAATCACCACCGTTTCAAAGCTAGCTATAGGTACATTTCCTGTACTGTAAATGTTAATTCAGATCTACAATATATGAAACGGTAGATTTAACAGAAATCAGCAAATTTTAACACAAAAATGATGGCTACTTTGTCTTGTCGCGTTCAAACGACGCAAAACGAGAATGCACTAGTGATTTATATGGTCACCAGGTATTACAGCAATTTCCGTCAGCAGAGAAAAACATGATTGATAAAATGATGCGTCAGTAAAGAAGAACAACAAATGAAGTTGTACTGTACAGTGAATATATACGATACAAAAGAGAATTCTTTTCTACAGAATGCATGCATGTTATAAAGATTAAATAATGCATGGGGTATGTATAACTATAATATCTGATTCATTGAATTCATGTTCCGGGAAACTTTGAGAATGTTGAATGTAGACATCCTGCCTTTTTTCGACATGTAAACAAACATACGAGAGGACCCTGTGCCCTGGCATTATATATCTACTATACCAGACTTACTGAAATTAGAGGCGAGACGAGGCGAAACAGCAGGAGCTGTCATTTTATTTGTTTTTCAATTGAATACAGCTGTTATAGAAGATACCCGCATACACTTGGGATATAAAAAAAACCCCGTTATGATTCACGACAAACATAATCTACACGTTGATGAAATTAATAGAAATTGTTCCAATCTTTACAGCTACATAGCAGCTCCTTTGAAAAAACAGAAACTGTTTTTTTCGAGTTAGATCTTCAGACGCGACAAAACGATCTAATGTGGAAAAATGTTAACAGAGACTTGAAATAATATTTCATTAACGGGAAAAACATGGGGTAGGATCTGGAACGTAGATAAAAATGACCGCCACTGATCCGATCAAAGTGGTCAATCACGATAAACTCATATTCTGCAAGACGGTTTACAACTATCAAAAGTAGTTTGTATGGTTAACATGACAGCAATCGTTAGCTTCGAATATGCGAACATACAGATGCAGAGCAGATGCCAAATGAAATCAAGTTAAACCGTGATTCACTAATTCCGAAAAACTAAATGTTTTCGAAATATCGGCAAGGTTACCAATACCAGTAGTTGAAAAAATAATCGTCCCGAAATAACTATGCATCGACACCTGATTCTCTAAGTACTTGGTGGTTTTGATAGTAACTAAGCTTCGTGCAGTGGTTTTTTCATCAGTACTAATTATTTTTTAAACGAGCATCCATACCTCCATACCATACTATCCATGTACTTATGCAGTAATGCGGATCGATAATGCTGATACAAGTACGAATATTGGAAAACGTCCTCATGAGGTGAGAGCCTGGTCGTCGGTGCCATGTTATAACCACATAACCTAAGTTTGTAATTTTAATGGAGTCAAATCGTCATTCATGGGGTTACCATCCACACGCGAAAAAACACGGCCAACGGTCAGCTGTCAGCCTGGTTGCATTGGTTTGATTTTTTTTTTCACCAGATGACACGCTGCAAAGTAACAATTTCGATATCTGGTAAATATCTCTGTGTAATCATTTACAGAACTCAGGTGGGACAGTGTAGGTTATTCGGTGACGGTCACCATGGGAACAGCTGTATGTATATAACCGCAAAGGTGGAGGCAGCAAGGAGGGATGATCGACCGGGGGTTGGTTTCGCAACTGAGGTCTGTCCCTCAGTGCACAACCAGCAGCCCCTGCGGCCGAGTGCTTGCGAGTCCATTTCCCCTTCCGAGGGCCTGCAGGTTCAGGTAAAGGTAAGTCAACAGTCCATTTTCCGTCTTTTCATTAACGATTGTAATGCACAATCGTCTTCTTCAGCTTCAGCTGCTCGCTCGTTTTTAGGTTATAATTCCCGCAACAATTTTACGTTCTCTTCATTTCGTACACATGTCAGTGAATTGTATTCTCAGTACCGACTGCGTGATGATCAAAAATTGTATCTAAAATATTTCAAATACTGTTCACCAATCACCACCAATTATTGGCAAGCAGAAAAAAAAATTTAGAAATTTGTTGACAGAAAAAAATACAAATTGATAAAAAAAAGAAAGGAAAATGCTTATTATACAAAGACAATTTGATCCCTTACGGTGAAAACGCTTGGATTGTCGACGAGAAATCTTTGATTTTGTTTCATTTCGAACACGTACAATAACGCAATACACTAACGGATTATGAAACCTGACACGTCCAGTTACCATATTAAGCAGAAAAGTCATGGAGAACTTTTGCGGTAGGTTCAAATTCACATGAATTATTTTACCTTTCAATGGTGTACGTGCGAGCCTCATAAACAATTCAATCTAATTAACACATAGTGCATAAGTCAATAATTTACGCCAAAGGCACTGAAAGCGTTTATAAGTGTTGATGGGGAGTTACGAGGGGTTCGATTGTTCTTCGAAAGGCAATGCATTATATACTTTGAAATCCACGGCAGTTTGATAGTCATCTTATGGAATTAGCGTATGTATTGCCGTTGTGAAAAGTCAATGCACTTTATATTCTATGCCCTAGGAATCGTTCGCAATTCACACAGTCATAATTTGTAATTCAATCATTAGAAAAGCCAAGTCAGTAACCCCGCCAACCGCACTTATGCCATACCTTACTTATCTGTAATGATAATAAACCGATGTTAGCTCAAGTTGTTCAGCCGGGATGAGAGATGAAGTGCGAGAGCGAGAGAGCTGGGAAAAGTGGATGAAGATTTGAAAGAGGAGCTGACCGAACTGCTTTGTTTTTAATGCGTGAGATACAGAGAGTGCAACAGTCATGCGTCTCGCCGATTACCGACAGTATAAAATCGGCGGAAATATGAGAACAAATGAAACGACGGATGCTTGAAGAATTCCGAAGATAATCTTCTGAATGTACGGAATATTAACCAAAGTATGGAATGTGCAAATCTTATCAGGACACAAAGTGTCCTCTGAAAATAGAAAGCAATCGTTCTCTGCAGATTTTTGCATGTCGTTTACGAAACAGGTATTCAATTTTACGAAAGTAGACGATAAAACGTATAGTGTGTTACAAATTTTCACCATCTCCCCCATCGAAACGAGATGGACTATCGGCGAGATTTTTAAATACCTCAACAAGTACTCCATAAAAAGCATTTAATTCGATTTATTCGAAAATAAGTTTGTTGTAAGAAACTAGAGCACGACAGTCTCCATATACCATCAAAATTGGACTTGGATACTTTGTGGAAACATCGACATCATCTTCAACCACAGAGATAAACATCTTGAAACAGTACCTTAAACACTGAGATTTTAGACTGATAAATTCTCAACTTGAGAACTTGACGCACTAGGTGATTTTGAGATTCTTTTGAATGGGAACTTATTGAAATTTATTGGTCGTACTATATTTCGTTCGGTGCGATGTTAAGAATATTCGATACCACTGAAAAGCACGTTCAGTACTTTCCTTATTTTCAAGATGTAATATTTATGTTCGGAAAAAATTGAATTAGCACATGTAAGTTATTTCATAGTTTGACAATGTAAGGAATCGTTTTTCGAGCCCGGAATACTAGAATCTATCTTGTGATAACTTCAATCCAACAACCGTCTCTTGTCTGGCGATTAAGTTCCCATATCGTCGAGGTTAAATCATGAATTGACTAAAGGAACAGGGCACGAAAGAAGTGAATAAATAAAAACTTGTCACACGACACCGAGGGCAGTACATATTAGATAAGCCGGTTTGCGAAACTTCGATGATTCACCTTTAGGTGCGTCAACGCGCGGAGTAACGTACCAAGCACATTGCGCGTGATTACGATTTTATCGAACCTCCAATCTCCTCCTGTTTACTCTGGTGGACTTGTCAACGCCTGCAATGTAGTCGCAGAAATGTATTATAAATAAGAAGAAAAAAGTTCGGGAAATACAAACACAGTTTTGGCGTTCCTCGAGAAAAAGATTATTCACGTGGATGTGAATTTACTGGCGAGATTTCCGAAGGTAAATCAATTTTGTTCAGAAATGACCAGACATTATTGGAGTAACAAGAGAATTATTGCTCGTAATATGAAAGTGAAATTCTCATTTCTGATTCAAATACAGTTCTTGCATTGCAGCGGCAAGCATTCCATTATTTATAATAATCGCATAGAAATAAATTTGTATTAACCGAAGAACACATGTATGGGGTCGTAATCGACCACAGTCGAATTTGAAACTGCGATTTTATCAGCTAGAAATTAACATTATCGCATTAATACTTAAGCTAATAGTATAAATCATCTTCTATGAAATTAAATTGGCTCTTCACCATTCGTTTCCTCATTAAAAAAGAAAAGGAGTTATGTACTGATGGATCCAATAAGTGCTTTAGAACGATTTTACGTACAAGAAACGCGTGGGGTAGTTATCCTTTTGACACACACATTTTTCCTTCCATGCGTGATTCGCTTGAAATTTTGCATTCATGGGCTTTCGGGGCCGAAGAATTTCGAAAAAATTCTGTGAAATATTTTTGTGTGTATTAAATTTGTGTAAAAGTTGGCATTCGGATTTTCATGTCAAATTACCAGAAAATGCTTTCTTTCGTGGAAAGTTAGGAATTTCGACCATTTACATATACTACGTTTTCAATAAGTAAACAAATAAGTTTTATATTTATTTATACTTGGAAATATTTCAGGGCTTATGTGGGACAAAAAAAACTCGGCAGTGGTTGCCAAAAAAATAGTTTAATAATTAAAAAGCTGCAAAAAAAAAAAGGTGAGACGATGATCGGCCCAACGTGAATTAAAGGGTTATCGACCCCACTCGTGAGTTGGAAGGTAGAAGAAAAAGATACATGTGTTCTAGAGTTGAATAAACCATTTCTTCGGGTTCGTCGTACTTGAAATATGAAATGAAATGAATTTGTATACCTAGTCTTTCGAAAAAAAATTGTTCTTTTCAAACCGTTGAAATTCCGTTGAAATATTTGAATGATAATATGTTCCTGCCTCTCTTTTCTTCCTCCTTTTCAATCGGCTTCTCGTTCAAGCTTGACGTATTTTTGTGCTTATGTTGGTGAACTGTAATTTGCGTGGCTGTCCGTTCGCGGCCCGACGCTAAGGGCTCGGACGCCAGGCGTCTGCGCCGGCGTCGCGACGTCGGCTATGTATAGCCGATGTTCTGGGCAACGCTTCCTATAGTGCGAATTAAATTCATTGCAGGTTCGGTCATCGACCAATGCAGTAGACACGGTTATGTACACTTCATAGTTTCCGAAATTAATAATTTTTATCGAATTTTCTCCGCTGAAACTATAAGTCGCGCAATTTGAATAAACGCGTCGGAGATAAAAAATTATACATTGAAAAAATAACTCGAATTCTAAACGTACGACTTAAAGAAGCCGCTGCAGCGGTTCAAATTGTTTTTTATTGTACCAACATTCGACTTACATTCGCAGCTCAACAGATGATAGTATATTAATATAATATCATAGATTACATACATACCGTGCATTATTATTAGTGATTATTATACATTCAAGTCCGAAGAAAAAACAAGGAGAAAAAATAATAATTCTCGATTCACTTTCGTCGATCGATCAGTGTGCAAGAGAGAGATTAGACCGCAAGAATCGAAAAGATGCGTCAAGACTTGAATCATTGTTATGCGAAGTGCGAATTATAAGATGTTTGAATAAGTAATACGCGAGACGAATTTAAATTCTGAGGTGTAAAATTTTTTCTGCTGTTTTCGTTGCGCTTTCATTCTCCTTTCTGTTTCTTGCACGGTGAACGATGAAAAATTCAAGCTCTTCCTTAACAAACATATCGGTGATCAAACGCGACCTGAAATTCTAATCTTAACGAGATTAAATATTTTTATAAAAATTATAAAGTTTGATTGTGTTAACCCTGATCGATCACACGCCACGACGGATGAGGTTCGGTGTTCGGAATGATCGACAATAAGGTAATATCGTCAATGGCATATAGATACTATCATATCAATTATAATCGTGTCACGTGGGCAATTAACATTTATACGTACGTATAGAACTTGTACGTGTGTTGGTTGAAAATTAAATCAATTGACAATGGTCGATAGATGATTCCCGAAAAATATAATATCGCGTCGAAGTCGTATGGCTTAAAAACCAATTATGTTCCCCCACCTACAAGCCGGTGCTAGAAAACATTTATATGTGGATGGACAGAGCGCTGAAATTCAACGCGAACAATACAACATACATACTTGCAAGAATAGCCTGGAAATCCGGAGAGTGGAAAAAGGTGTGGTAGTTTCATTTTTGGTTTGAAAAAATTTGCACCTATTTCAATTGGTTGAGAAAATCCATGTTTTCTAAACATCATTCTTTTGGAAACTGGTTTTTTTATAATTAATTTGTTTAAATCGTTGAAACAACCTCAATTTCATTGCGAATTTTCTAGACACCAACTTTTTCCCAATAACACGTTCGATCAGAATCATTTTGCTACTTTTACCCAATATCGGTTATTCAAGATTTATATTCAATTTTAGAGATATCGCTGTCATTTTTTTGCATAATTGGACTTCCTAGATGTCAATGTTGATATTTTCAAAGGGATTATGACGATTCCGCGAATTTAGTGAACGCTATAAATAAACGTAGTTTTGAAAATGCCTATTTTTACAGAATCAATGTAATTGTGGGAAGGTTATGAGGACTAGGAGAGTGGAACTCGGTAATCCTGGTATTTGCGGTCGTTAAAAATGAATCCAATGTAAAAATTTCAAAATTCAAGATAGTGGATCCAATATGGCGGACTAAAAATATAAAAACTGATCGTATTCGGTCACATTAGATCCGCCATTTGGAACTTTCAAAATTTCGCAGATCTAATCCCATTTTTTAAAAACGGTGACCTTGAGAACCCTTACATACCCAGTTTCAAGGAATTTGACTTGATGGAAAAATGTATGTTTCAAAAGGCTAGTCTTTATGAGGCTCGAAAATTTGTTCCAATATTGAAAATTTAACAGTTATATCTGTGCCACTGCATCGACCATTCGTTACGTCGATGCGATCGGTCATTCGCGTGATCTGTCTCTAACAATAATTCATCATCTTGCTAAAGTGTTACTTTACAACAATATATCATCTAAAACCAACACCGTCGTTATCTCTTAGCAATTCGTCAATGTTTCGCGTTATTGATAGTATTTTCACGATTCAGCTGTGAAAATTCTCTTATACAATCACGTACCTACGTAAATTACACGTATGTCTTGTTATTACTCGTTTCTCGCTAGCTTATTTTTCCGTTTTCCAACATATCACACCCCCTCCCTCAACTCCCTCTTCACAATGATTCCCGATCCAATTATTCAAATGCATAATATAAGAGCTGAGGGTGTGCTGTAACAGATTTTTCCATGAAGTATATTGTAAGGCCAGTGTTTTCGCGTGTGAAATGCGATACCTGAAGATCGGAAGACAATGGAATTTATTGAAATGTAGAAACAGTCGTATGCTTAATTCTGAGAAACATACCGTGCCGATCGATCCACACTTTCCCATGAAGAAGCAATGTTATAATTTCGGTAAAAAGAAGGAATGCGAAACAGAAGAAGGAAGAAGAAAGTCTACGTCATTGTTCCATTTTACAGAATTTCATATATTGGGGAACGTAGTTTTTCAGATACATATTTTTTGTAATCCAGCTGTGAATACCTCAATTCTTTCGCACTTATGTTTGAATGTATTATACATATATAATACGCGAAATAAAAAAACTGATTTGGGCTAAACAAATGTGATGGAATTAGAAAAAAAAAAGACTGGTAAGAAGATAATATACGGAACGGAAAAGTCAGGAAGACAAAATTTCTTTTGACGAACAAGCAACGAAGCTCGAGTAATAAGATTATAGGAAGATATAGAAGTCATCCCAGATAAAATAAAATAGCTACCTAATAGGACGACGACAAGTAACAATGACAGTAAAGTCAATTGGTACAAAGAATTGTAGAATTTGAAAAGTTTTTAATTCGAGCGATCGTCGTTACCGAATTGGCGTAATTTACGACCCTTTTTCGTCACGACTACGATTTTTTCTACACAACACACTCATGTTGAACCACAAGCCATAAACATTACGATTACTCAACGATATCTCTAGAAATCGACTAAATAAATTAAATTAAAATTATTTCCAATCTAAAATAGGAGAAAAATATCGTTATCTGATCCAGAGATCTAGTTTTAGAACGTGTAAAATGAACATTTTTCCAGAGTCTTGAGATCATCGTGTAAGCATGTAACTGTTTTCGGAATAATTTATAACATGAATCAATAAGAGATATTCATAATAAATGAGACAGCATTTCAGAGACTGAACGCCAAATGATATAAGAAATTATGGGTCCAAATTTTAATAGCGAGGATCAGGCGTTGATCGAATTGGTAGAGAATGTCCCATATACATTAATCTAACCTTTTCTAACGTGTCTAATAATTGTCGGAAACTAATAAACAGTTGGTGAAACTACATTTTCAGTTAGAGGAGGCAATTTTCCACAAAGCAAAAATTACAGAGCGCTGTCGCGCTGTATAACAAATGAAATTTTTGTGTATTTGCTCTTAGGGATATTGACACTTTTTTTCCTTAAACTTAAAGCACCATTCCGTGGTCGGTGCAGTGTTTGCGCCATTGTATTAACGACGTCGCTTCTTGTACGTCTGTAATGGTTTGTCACTCGGTGAAATTTGTACAACGACATTGTTTTATACAAGCAACATTCCCCAGAGCTCAACCTCCAGCCTCAGACAACGCTGTCGGGTAATAATATAATCAGGCCAATTCTAAACGTATTTTCGCACATACCCTACATTAGGGTGGTCCTTAAAAAGGTTATTTTTGAATTTCAACCGGCTCACGCCCCAAATCGGTTCCAGAGCAATTCAAAAATCATTCCCTCATTTTTTCAGATTCTTATTTCAACTCTAACCCGTGCCCGCAAGAGGTTGGATTTCCCCATTTAACCCCGTCAGGGGTTACACCCCTTCATATTAAATTTGTTCAACGGATTTCGATAAAATTTTGTGCACAGGGATTTCTTGGTTAGCTGATTACGCATCTAGACACAAAATTTGTAAATTCAAAATGGCGGATCGAATATGTTGCATCAAAATTCAAGAAGTCACTGGAATTTGGTGAAACCTGGTTCTCAAGGTTTACCGAGGTCGCTGATTACGAATCTGAACTCAAAATTACAAAATACTAAATGGCGGATCCAATATGGTGGACCGAAATCCCAAAAGCACTTGATGTTGCCATATAAGGTCCGCTATCTTGAATTTCCAAATTTCGAGTTCAGATCCACCCTCAGCAACCCAAGAACCTCCCCTATACCAAATTTTGTCGAATCCGTTCGTTGAATTTAATGTGCCCCTCAACGGGCCAAGTGGGGAAAAAAATTGTGAAAAAAATAACGAATTATTTTTGAATTACTCAGAACTGATTTGGGGGTGAGGTGGGGGAGGGGGGGGGGGGGGCTGAGCCAGTCCAAATTGAATAATTACCGTTTTAAGGACCACCCTATACTGTACCTACATACATTGGATCTGTAGTTGGAAATCAAATTACGAGATTGCTGGGCTACACGGTACTAAATCGTGGTCTTATGATTTCTAGACTTTCTTACGAATCTGAGTTGTAAATTGTCGCAATCAACGATTTGAATAACGTTGCGCATAGTTATTCTGACTAGTATTCATTTTAAATGAAAACAATAGAAAAGAATAAACTGATCTATACCTGTTTGACAAATGGGTTCAATGAAAAATTTCTTCGTTCATTTCAAATCTGCAGAAGTCTGTACTTGAATAATCGACTCGAATTCAAGAAAAAACTCAGAATACCTCAAAATATCTTGGAGCAAGACGTAAATATGGGATCGTTTAGTTTTTTAAATATCTACTCCAAAAATCTACACGTGGACTGTTATTTGTCCATGCAAGTGTAGTACCTGTTATGAGGTCGATCGATTGCGGGTACAATAAGCCCGAGAGATAGTGGATGAATCTCTAATCTTTTTTTCTAACAGTCTGCGTGAAAATCGATTTCGCAACTTGTGGTCTTAAAATGAAAAATTCAGTTTTTTGTGTTTCTGTACTACGATGTACTGAAAAATTGCCTCAACAATATATCCTCAGGATATTTACGACACATAATAGAAGACATTATAGTTTAGTCCGTTTCATTTCCACGGAATCAAAAAAAACGTGATGATGTTCAAATCGTTGTGCGAATGAATGTTTGCTCATTTGATAAGTTTCATTCGCTGCTTTATCCGTCCACCTGGTAGTAAACATGATGTCAGCTCTGTCGGATTCTGCTTCAGGTTCATTTCTTTTTTTTTTTCCTGATTCATTATATATTGTTTCATGATTTAATAGCAATCACCCAATTTTTTACAAATCAATGTTTGTTTTTATCCTATTCAACTATGTGTTCGTTATTTTATATTTTTTCATATTCATGTTTAATATTCATAATTTTTATTCATATATATGTCAGTATTTTTCTGATTGGAGAGGCGCAGAGGGGGGAGCTCAGCCTGATACCTGAAAAATCAATTAAAAACTGCAAATAAATCAACCTATCTTACTAATTGGGTGAATTTATTATACTTACTGGTTATTCGGATAAAATTAGTTTATACATTTTTTCACTTTTTTTTCTGGTCTAGACTGTTGTGTCTATCAAACTCACCGCGTCTAGAAGTAAATGATTTGAAATTCAGTTTTCCGGAGTAGACAGAGCTGATCAATTATCGTTCATCGTGTAATGGATACACACATACAGATCATACATCAATTGTACTTATATGTACTGTACTATACGAGAAATCACGGGTAAATAATCGGTTAGTCACTCAGCATGTGGTAACACGAGCGTTTTCATTTCCATTGCATGCTTAAAACAATCGTTCCGATTAAAAATAGGTGTATGTAATGCATTACCTCTCATAATATATGTACCTATACAGTCAGAGTCTTCCAATGTTTTTTTTTTCTCTTCACTATAGTTTTAGAAAACTAGAATTTTCATAATCCGCGATAACGAACATAAAGTAAATGCATTCAGTTTCCCCTTGAAGAAATTTGGCCTTCACAAACCATACATATTTAATTACAAACAATACATATTAAAGTTAAGAATGAACACAAATGGAGGTGCTTTCTATAAAATTTGTATTAGTTGTGAATTAAAAACCGTGATAATCGGTGAATGCCATATTCAATCTACCCATGGTTCAATTGAAATCTATGGCGTTTACATTCCGCCACATCGGATAAGATTGTAAATACTGCTCATAATATACATAACAATGCACATGCAGCGCCGATGGCATCCCCTCAAGAGCAACGGGATGGAATCTTTTGCACCGCACTAATAAAGGAGCGTGGATACCGTAATGAGATAACTGTGTGTATTATTGTTTTCGTTTAGTGAATGAATCACATGGCAGTGGGAGACCGTGAGGATGACGGCATTGGCACGCAGGTCTGAACGTGTTGGGTTACAAGTTTAGATATCACAAGTATTTACGCTTCGCAGGCCAGAGATGCAGCACCGTGCGGAGAAGGTGTGAACCTCAGGATTAAGAATGACCAAAAATAATCGATTTTCGATTAAATCCATAATTTTTTTCACATCAATCGTCTATAATCGATCATTTTTCAGACTCGATCAATCGACCGATTCGATTATTTTTCCTCACAATCGGTTTTTGTTTTTTACGTCCATGAACCACGCAACACAATATCAATATATGCGATTAGAGTATCAATTATTATCATTGTCTCACTTACCAAGTACCTCTTTGATACATTAATTGTAAGTAAAAGATAAATGTATATTTTTACCTCAAATTGAAAAATATTTTGAATGAAACTATGAATTATTAAAAAAACTTTTCCGTTATTAAGACTATATACTGAAATTTACGAAATTTTAATTGCAAATGCACCGTTTCACAAAAATACGAAATAAGCGATTATTTCTTACCGTTTCAATCGAATCATGTTCGTTTATTCTTTTGAACTCGATTAGTCAACGCTTCGATTATTTATAGCTTATGCCTGGTCTACACGTTATAATTATGTCGACCAATGATGATACGCACATGTAACTGACTTCAACGTGCCATAATATGGAAGTATTGTAGTATTCCTGAAATTTCCTGATTATGACTGCATATAATTGAGCGTATCGATTGATATCGAACTTTGAATGTTGTGCATCCGCCAAATAACGCTTCATCTAAAGCGTAGCGTAGGAACGGAACAGAAGCTAGTAGAGGTTAGTTATCCTTCTAGATTCAGGAGTACGCTTTGTACGAGCAGAGATTTTCGAAATCAGGATCTTTTTTCACACCATGATTGTCAACATTGTAAAACTGGGGAGAATATCCGAATATTTTCATCGATTTCTTCGCGAAACTCACAGTTAATAGACGTGAAAAGGTTATGTTTCCGAGCGGTTGCGTCGAGTATCGACTATTTATCGAAGTTCAATCAGATCGTGTAGTCGACCTCTCAGTGTATGATGCCCTGCAATAATTGTACCTTGAATTATTGTCGCACAAATATAATCAGAGCGTGTCAACCAGGAATTAGTGGCCATATTCGCTACTCGGGATAAAATAATTGCTGTATGCCTATGTCGGATGTAAGATATCTGCGTGCAACCGACATTGCTCAAAATACGCGGAGACAATCCAAATGTGAAAATACATATAGGAAGGGAATGCACCTAAGGGAGAATTCGCGAATTGGTGTCAGATGTCAATATCGGAAACACCTTCCGTTCAGAAACTCCGATTTCTGGATCAGTGGTCTTTTATTGTTGTCACTACCGAGTCGCACGCGGTACGTTGCTCCGAAGCGTCTTCTTGAAGCGATAAGTTAGCGTTCCTAAGACTGTTTCTCTCTTCAATGTAGGGAAGACTGATCCATTGGAGTGTAAGCATTAGCGATGGTTAGTAAGCTAAAATTAACCAATGCATCGCGTAATCGAATTTGCAAAATAATCGATTATACTCGATTAACGGGGAAAAAATAGTCGATTTAATCGAAAATCGATTATTTTTTATCATTCCTAGTAAGCACACGTGTCAGCGAACAAAAATTTAGAAATATAATATAGAACTAGACAGTCTGCAGTTACGAGTTTTTAAATTTTGGCAATGAAAATTCTCTACCGCGGCAACACTCAGAGAAAATTGTGGTTGTCGTTACCATGAAAAATAGTGTGCTCAGGGGACAATACGAATTTATAGTTAATACAACTTATTGCATTATGTTGTTCCGAACTATGAACTTATCGTTACATCTGACAAAAGTTGTATGGTTAACGGTATAATAATGAAGACCTGACCATGTTTAAACATTAGTGCGATAAACGTGATAAGCTTATCGTTACTCGATTTATAATTTGGAAATTCAATTCAGAAATTGTAGATTACAGTTTGTTAACTTTTACTATACGAGTTGAGTAGCTTCATCGTAAATGTATAGTAAAACTGGAATGAAATAAAATAGATGAAGAACTCGTAGATAACTCATCTCAATGATTTTTCGTGAGCGCAGACACCATTTTGACAACTTATCAGATTAAAACCTAGCGCATTATCCTTTTCCTTACCGGGGCTCGAACCCCTTTCGCTCGCAATTTTCGGATTATAAGTCGGGCACCCTATCTACTACGCCAAACTACCTTATGAGAATCTACGACTTTATTTGATCGATAATACAATGTACGGCCCATACGGACATGACGGGTACAGTCACTGAAAACTGATCAATAAGATTATTCCATTTATCAAGTGAATTCAGCAGAATTTTTAGTAAATTCCAAGTACCGTAAATGAAATTTCCAAATATACCTGATACATTTACTGCGCAATGAAGTGAATTCAAAATACCCTTTTGCGTGTTTCCAACTAAGTTAAGCGAAATGACAAAATTATAATGCACATTTATTGAGAATGCTTAGTAATTCACTTTATAACACGAAATTTGTAATTCAACTACACTTTTGTGTTGTAAATGTGTCGTAGATTTTCAAATATTTTCAACAGCTTATGTTTAGTTGTTGAAACTATGTTCCTAGGATCTTGTCTGAATAATTACTGTATTAGCGTTAACCATATTTAAGTCGAGTCAAACTATATATGGGGCATTCAACTCTGACAAATGTTGCAGGAATCATTTCGTGTGGTCTAAATACTTATCCGTAAATAGTTTATTATAAATTAGTTAATTGAACCATACTCTATACTATCGAAGACTATAGAACAGAGCTCACGGCACTATACGAATACAATCCTGATGAACATCTGTGTATGGTGAACATTATAACAAAAAATATAGTTAATTGTACGATTATTATAGTCCCTTTGACGTTCTTGGATCAACTAGAAGTGTGTGGTAAAATTAACATTTTGTTTATAGTGCGCCAAACGATAATTTGAGTAAATTCTACTATAAAAATTATCTTCCCGACTATAATATTTTAACTATACAGAGTTTTAACTATATGCGCAAATTTTTCTCTCAGTGAATAGTTCTCAACGCGTCAACTTTTTTCTCCTACTTTCCGCCTTGAGTCATGAAAATGACAAAGTTTTAGCGGTTAATCTGAGAATATATAACTGAGAACTGAAATGTTGTTTCGGATTGACCTACATTCTCAGTTTCGTCTTAAGGCAAATGATTGGGAATTCGGGAGTTATTTCAATTTTTATTATATACAAATGTTCCACGGGATATTTATGACGCATGCGAAAATAATGAACTCCAGAGAACACTTACATATATACTACCTGATACATTTTTTGCGTTCATTGTTTAGTTATCTTTGTCCTCACTTCATGATAATTGCAACTGTACCATTACACACTATAATTATCGATGTCCGATTACATATGTGTTAAAATTTAACTTGTGAAATATATTTTCTTATCCGGGCACTCAATACCGCTGCAGATAATGATTGTGAAGTACAAAAAATAACTCCGGCATTCGTACGCCGTAAAGAATCGTAATGACCATTCTTTATCAGTATACATGGTGTATATATGCGATAGGCGAGTTATAATTATGCACTTTACATGGGAAAATGATAGAGTACATGTTATAGGTAACTTTCGTTTAATCGGCATATCCTCTGGTGCAGCGACGCATTACCTGAAGTACCAAACTCGGAATTTCAACTATGCAGCATGAGTAAATATAGCAAGATGACCGTTTGTTATCGAAAGCGGAAAAGTTCCTTGTTCAGATCCATATTCGTGTTAGCCAAGCTTCTCTCGAGAATTGGAGCACTCGTATCTCTTCCTCCAATACAGAGTCCGAGGCGGTTGCAGCCATCAATAAACAGCTTCTTCTGTTTCATTGGAAATATTTATAGCCTCCAGGCTGCATCTTCCACATGCTGTAGGTGGACGCTACGTGTGCAGTATTATTTATATTCTTGACTCTATACTTATGAACACGTGAACGTAGATCATCCTAAGATACAAGATTTTTTTGGATTCCTGTAGATGGGGGCCAAGAAAAGTGAAATAGTATATTGTGTTACCGGTGTGGAAAGTGGGCGATTTCCGATAAGTGTGAAGTTAGCAGCGTCAGCCGCAAAGCAGTGGTTCATCGGGAAATCAGATAATCTAAAACTACAATCGGGCATAAACCCAAATATCAAGTCAAATATGATCTCAAATAAACAAACCCAACATCAAGATATAACCGCAAATGAACAAACTCCAAACAGGCGACATAAAAACTCGTATGCATAAAAAAAATAATCTGTGAATTTCACATTCGGGTTATCCAATTTAACATCACATACAATATTTCTTATCATAAAACATAAGCATATAAAAATGGCTTTGCTAGCATACTCATTTTCGTTGGGTTTTCTGTACGCTTTTTGATTGGTTTGTAGGATTCGGTTTTTGAAGTTTGATGTTGTTATTTTTTGGTGGAAAATATAGCTAGTTCGGTGATTTTTGATGAGAAATAGTGCAGACGAGTCTAATGGCTTTTGGTGGAATTTGACAAGCACCCTACCGGGATTACGACAATCCGAGTTGGCAACATTGCCACAACAGCGAGTACTGCGCTCACACGAATACAAGTGCTAAGTTTTCGCACGAGCACTAGTGTGAACGCAGCATAATCCAAGGCGAGGGCTGAATCGTACGAGTCGGATATCACCCACCCGCACGTCTGACACACGATATTTTTTCCAACTTCGTGTAAATTCATTTACGTTCAATGATACAACGTGTAAGATTCGGTTATTCGAAAATGCGCTCGCGCCAACGGAAGCCTTAGTGTGTCAGATCGACCATTTTAGTTGTGCGCATGCGTCAAGGTACTACACATTTCGGAAATAGACCACCTTACGCATGCTCCACAAGCTTCACAAATCAAACTTTATAAGCAGGTGTTGAAATCCAGAAAATCAATTTAAAATTATGACATCTTGAGTATGGATGAACGTATTTGAATGAAAACTAGTACCGTGAGGTTTTTAGGGTAGCTAATCACGAACCTAAGGTCAGATTTGCAAAATTTAAATTAATTCGGGTTACCTTCATCTTTGGATGGATTTCCAATTTGTGATGCTAGAAAATAACGCCAATAGCTATCTTCTTTTAGCTATAGAGCGTGGTGTGGTTAAAATATCATCATCCCTAGCTTTCAAAGAATTTATAAACATTCACAGTTTTACCGAATAGTAACATTGATCGTGCAATGTGATACTACATCGTGTCTCGCTAAACACACGATATTTGCAACCAAACGAACAAAAATAATGATAGAAATATAATTAACTGGACGTGACTTTCACGTGTAAAATATTAGCTACGTATGTACCATGCATCGACAATTTCAAAAGAAAATTGACTTTACTCTATAGGCATGGGGGTTTGTTCCTGGGCATATCCCTGCGACCTGAAAAAAATCCTCGGTATCTGCGCTGTATTCACACATGATGGTGTCTACAGTGATGATGAATGCCATGCACGTATAATGTCCAAATCTGTCGCTCGCCTAATGAACTCATTATTCAAAGTATACCTAGTCATAGTGTAAGATATGCACATACTCATGTGCAGCCTTGTATACATGAACAAATACATGCTTCATAAAACCTCTGACAAACCGCGGAAAACCCGGCATATCATGTTCAAAGCTCTGAGCGAAGCGGAAAAAACCGAGAACAAATCCGGTGCAAGTGCTGATTGTAGTTTCCTCCGTTAGAATATTTCTGTTAGTAGATAAAATTCCGTGACCATACGATATCTGACCTCAAAACGGTCCAGACAGGGTTGATTAACAAACCGCATAACTCTGCTTGTATCTTGTAATCAATGTTAGCTACATACACTGGATTTACCGACACAGATTATGCGTCCCTACAACTATACGCATAAGATTGTAAGCGTGTGTGTAAATTTTCTTCGGTTTTCTGCGATGATGTGTCGTTTCCTTCCACTAATTGCAGGGTATAGGTACACATGAACTTGTTTCGCTTCTTCTTGTCATACTAGTATTTCATTATGGAACTACGGAAACTTCCGCCGACCAGATGAGAAATCTTGTGTCACTCCGCTGCATTTGCGCAAATAGGAACTTCTCAACTCGCCTTCGGCTCGTGCGGCATTTTACACTCGACAAAAATCCCTAGTTTATGCGCACGTGCCACGAAAAGAACTATTTTGTGAATTGAAATTATCGGGAATTGAGATATAATATTTGAAATATTTGATGTTGGTACGTTTGGCTTCGGAGAATTAATTTGTAAGAATTTAGCACAACCTTGCTTGTTCTGTTTCATTCGTGTGAAGGTGTCGCCAAGTGAAGCAGGTACATAAACTATTCCACTATTCAAGAAAATGTATGTGTAAAGTGAGCAAGCCGTCTTACTTAACGATTATATCTACGATTTCATTCATTATGGAGTAATGAAATTTGTATTCAGACTATTTTATTTTTTTCACAAGTTAGAAAGTGATATGATAGCAATAAATATTTCCAATTCCATTCACAAAGCAATGAACGAACACGAATTTTGAAGCGTAAGTATGCATCTCCCGTAAAACAAATTTAAGTTACTGAAAGCATGAAAAATTCAAATTATTATAGACAATACAATTTTTTTTTATCAGCTGAAAACTAGTTCAAATATAATCCGTTGAGATACAATCCTGAAAAATATATATTTCTTACAGATTTTAGTAAAGATTTCTTCTATTTTTAAAAAGATAATTTGAAAAATACCGAAATTTATGGATAAAATGTTGATGCATTTGAATCGTTTATAACAATTTAAATTATCCACTTCTTCAGTCAATTATAGTTTTTTCTCGAAGGTCACTTCCTGACGCTCGAAAGTACGCCTTCGTTCATCGATCAAAGATAAATGGAACCGGAGATATCAAATGTCAAGTTAGAGGATGTGCTCACTTTTCCGCAACATTGCGTATTTTGTAATTTTCTGAAGTAGTTTATTGTGTTACAAGTGCGGGAAGTGGGTGATTTCCGACGGACGTGAAGTTTGCAGCGTGAGTCGTGAAGGTGCGTGCTGTAATCACAGGAGTGAGATTTTACTACAAAGAACCTAAAAGAAATATTTAGAAAATTAACAAGTTCTCAAAGTTTTCTGGAGTAAAATCTCACTCCCATCGAAGTGGCTCAGTTTTCACTCCAAAATAGTAACATTTCACTTCGCAAAATTTGAATAAAAGAATCCAAAGCCTTTATTTGGAAAATAGCTAACAGAAATCCAACATATACACAAAACTCTGAGACCATGTTTCTGTTTCCACACGCTATTTAAACGATTACCGTGTCATTTTTTCAACTCAATCACTGTATTGTTCGATGAGGAACTCCAAACTTGTATTCCGAAACTAACATTGAAAAAAGCATGGAATGTCAATAAGGAGAGTAAGAAGAATTGACAATATCACAAAATTGAGATAACTTATCAATATAACAATCATTAAGTTTCAGTAAGAGTTTTTGAAAGAAAGAAATCGATTAGCTTTGTTTCATAGTGGCAATCATTACCGGGAAAATATATAAATCGTTATAAAATATAAAATATAAAATTAAATTAGATGTAAAATGTCGACTTTGAGGTAGAACACAATGCCACGATGTTGCAATTATTCCTGAAAATCATTAGAATTTTTTTCCAATTGTAGAATACTAATAATATTGACTGAAATACAATCATCCTATCTCGAGTATCGCCCTTGAATTTATAATGTTAATGATTTTTCAACAGTGAAAAATATTGCACAAAAAAAAAAAACGTGAAAAACAACGTTTATGTCCATTGTCGGTTGAATATTGTAAAATTCATTATAATGTTGCTGGCCACGTTAGCCGAGTAGTTTATTAATCCTTTCATTCGTGCATTTTTCCTTAAATGCGATTCACTTGAAATATCGCATTCATGGACTTTTGGGGTCGCTGATTATGAATCTGAACTCGAAGTTCGAAAATCCAAAATCGCGGATCCAATATGGCGGACAAACAAAAAAAAAAGAACATTTTTTTAGTGCGTATTAAGCTTGTGTAAAAATTGAAATTCGGATTTTCGTGATAGATTAGCAGAAAATGCTTTTTTTCGTGGAAAAGTACGAATTTTCACCATTTGTTACATGTGCTATTCGTACAATAAATAAATAAATAAATAAATAAATAAATAAATAAATAAATTTTGTATTTCTTTTTAGACTTAATAACATTTTAGGGACCATGTGGAATCAAAAAACTCAGCAACTGTTGGTAAAAAAATAGTTTAATAAATAAAAAGGTGTGACGCTGAGCGTCCCAGCGTGAATGAAAGGGTTAATCATAATTTCTACTGGAAAATCCATACGTATAATACGTTAACCTTGTCTCGGTTTTCTGGCCGTCCTGTTATTACGTTTTAATACTTGAAACTGCTTCGGATTACTTCGCGGGCGTGAGTTTTCTATTGTACGATATAACCACACACGCTTGCCTGTACATATTATGCGAGGTATGCGCGTGCGCGTGTGCATTACGCATAGTTTATTCGACCTGCAGCACGTTGGTACCCGTTTGCGGTCACGTGATGTATGTATACACAATTACGTAGCACGTGGTCGAATTGGAACCGTCAGAACTATATCAGTTTGCTTAGCCAGCTCCCGGCGACGCATTCGCAAACGAACCAAAGGGACGAGTGGACGATATTGCGTTAGTTTCAGCAAAGTTCTCTTTATATCCTTCAATTATTAAGACAACACACGCGCTTGTTTATATTTTAAAAATCAGTCTGCACTTTCTACCGATACCCACTGATTATCCCAGTTGTCAAAAAGTGCCAACTTTTCTCTGCAATATTTTTGTGCTTAAGTGACGTAGTGAGTGTATTCAAAGAAACCGAAAAACGATAGTTCCGCTGATATTATTACCAGACGTGACATTTCATTGCCGATTGACAATATTGTCGAACTTTTCGTCGTCCCGACGTTCTGCAGTTGATAAATGGTTGTTAAATTTTTCCAAAAAATCATCATGATCGGTAAGCAGATAATTGTTGGAAAACTTTATTGGTTATAGATTATGAAAACTTATTTTTCGGATTGATGAGAATTATAAAGCTACTGCGATAAACGTCAAGAACCAAGCGATACATTTTCCCATATTTGTATTCAATACTCTACAACTTGTATTTAAATTGTTTCGTTTTTATCTTCTATAATTTCAACAAAGCGTTTGCATTCTATAATCTTTTACCGCTACATAGACAAAGTCGAAGACATATTTTTATTCTTTTTCTATTTACGCGATGCTGCAACTGTGTCATAGGCTGAAATTTCATAATACATGTAATAACTCCGTCGTTGTATAATACTAGCATTTTATGCATAATAGCTTCATGGTCTATAACGAAGGAGCGTAGTTATCATCGCAAGAAATAAGATCGCACCTAAGTACGTGCCGCAATTGTATAAGGCTATTCTCGATAAGCAGGAGTGTGAAGTGTTGTTGTACTAAGTGAACACAGCCGCGGCTTATGTTACACCCTGAAACCGCAAATTTCTGCCACACATGCGAACAAACATTTTCCTTGTGCGCGGTACAGCCGATCATTTCTGTGGAATCGGCGACAGGTACATTTATTGTTAGCCTTACTTACGAAGTATGAAGTGCCGCTTATATTCACGAACCAAGACATAAGAAAAGCAGCAATACATTTAAGCTGCAAGTATAAATTATCCAGCGATCTGTAGCTTCCAAACCATCGTTCTGGGAACCATTTATGAGCTGTAATAACTTTTTTTTACTCGTTTTTAAGTCTCTTGTGCGAATAGATTTCTTCGAAATCAAATCAGCCGTTGCTGAGTTCCAGTATCGAAATTGACAAACCATTTTAGAGGTTTTTCTGTCATTAGTGATACTTCAGAAGCTTTGACCCTTTCAGTCGCACATTTTTCATCTCAATATTTTGGCATGAACTTTGTTACTCGGGGGATTCGACGTCGCTGATCACGAATCTGAAGTAAAAATTTCATAATTTCTAAATCGGAAGTGAAAAATTTATCTTGCCCGCTGTTTTGCAGATTATCACTGTACAAGAATTAAATATCCAATTTTTGATTTTCGACCATTCTTTAAAAATTTACAATGTATTTATTGCGATTGCAGTCGTCACAAGCTTATGAAAAGTATATCTTCGCTATAGCATATAGCAGCTTTTTTGATTGGTCATTCCAACAATGCTATTTCGTCTATTATTGTTACATGGTGTACAATACCAATGGTTAAAGGCGTTCAACCTTAACTGAGCACTTTCCGCGTTCGATGGGTTGAGAATTTATCATCTTCCCACTTCGAGATAAAAAGTATGTCCAAAACGTTACTACCCATGTTGTTTGAGGACAATTTTGGCAGATTTGAAATTTTTTTTCTCACAATAGTTGAAAACGAATGTTTTGTTCTTAACAAAAAAATAATGTCACTCAAATGTCAATGATTACATAAACATTTTCTCTATCCATTGAGCAGGATTTGATTTTTGATACTTTGTAAATCCTCAGAACGAAAAATTATAATGAGAATTTAAAAATCGAAAATATTTCGCCCTTTTCTAA
The DNA here is from genome assembly GCF_021155775.2 of Neodiprion pinetum. Classification (NCBI taxonomy): domain Eukaryota; kingdom Metazoa; phylum Arthropoda; class Insecta; order Hymenoptera; family Diprionidae; genus Neodiprion; species Neodiprion pinetum. Next base: position 18,583,233 of record NC_060233.1, read on the forward strand.
CCAAATAATGTTCATGTGAGTTAAAAAAATTCTACTATGTTCGTATATTGTTCTATTCAATTTTAAAAAGCCTGCACGTGGCACACGATGTTAGGCATTCTTATTTCATTTATATGCCAGTTATGTTACTTCAGTAGGCAATAAGTATGTATAAAATATATCCATATTCACTTTTGTGATAAAAAAAATGTTCCTCCAGACATTTTGTGTTAAACAAACGGAGACGAATAATAAAATAGGATATTGTAACCTCACGTTGATGAAAAAGGGGGGTGTGAAAAATGTGGAATTCATCGCGACATCATTCATGGATGGCCTCCAATAAGACCACAAACAGCGAATATTTGACGAAAAAAGTTGTGCTACTTTTCCAAGTACAGGCACTTAGTTTTTTAAATTGTACAAAGGATATTTTTTCGACATGATTACAGTAACAATGATTACGCGTTACGCCCGGCTTACATTTGCAGTATCGAGCTTCTGCACGTTATCTGACATTTATCATTTTTGTGAGATAAGAAAAACTGGGATCCCCGATGCTAATTAAAAGCTGCATGTAGTAAACATTCAGTTATTTCTTGTTTTTTCTTCATGAATGTTTAGCATGAAATAGAACACAAAGCCAGAAAGGTAGAAAAAACGGAGAGACTTGCTAAAAGCGTTAATAAGATACTCTTCAAACCCTGAATGACGCTACAACAAATAACGCCTATATCCGATCGAAATTTGAGAATGGCGGAGAAGAGAGAAAAGGATGCCTGAGCGGTGAAGAGGAAATAAGCATTCCGTTCGTTTGGCACCAATTAGCACAACGTTTTATAAATAATTCATACTTACAATTAGAACAATGATCTGGCATGTGCTAAATAGTACTTCAAGGTGCAGAAGGTGTACACATATTATTCTTAAAGATCTTTGCTCATTTGTTTGGTAATAACAGATGTAGGTGATTAATTGTTATTAGAGAATGCCGAGGCGGGCAGATGATTGCGTCGAATTGAGTCAACTTATAAATATCGAGTTCGGTTGAAATAAACAGCTTTTTAACAGCCAAAATAGAATAGATAGAAAGCTGAATTCGTTTAGTAAAAATGAAGAGGAAAAATTCATGTTTGGAAACAAACGTGTCACGTAATTATTAAATGAGAATAACCATGCAATTTTCAAGATTTATAACTTGAAGATGAAGCTGAAAAGTCCAACTTGAACCATTCTCCTCGATATCTTTGAATTATCAATTTGTTTAGCCAATTCGTTTTCATCTCGTTCTCTTATGTTTACTTTTTTTCTTCATACTTGGTGAAATTTTTCAATGAACTTATTCAGGAATAAAATCAATCATACGAACTAACAACGTTGAAGTGAAATTTCGTAAGACCTTAAGCGTGCGGAAAAAAATTGCAGAAGTTTTAAAGTTAATGCGTATGAATGGAAAATCATTCGGTAAACTACGCAGAGTTAAGATTTATAGTAACTTTTTTTTTTCTTTTACCTACCATTTCGTCATTTCAGTGTATTGTGACTATTTGAATTTTTTTTTTCAATTACCGACGGTTAATAACTCAAAGTGATAATCCCAAAAGACCAAACCTCTTGGACTCGTCAAATCATTTTTTTCGTTGCACTAAGACGTACAACTGTTCACTAGACGAACACGCAAATTTTCACAAAATTAAACTTTCCTTTTTGGAAATTTGAAATTCTTTTTCTTTATCACAATGCAAGATATCCTGGTTTTGAATGCCTACCTCGCGGGGATTTCGAAGATCGAATCTAACTCATGTGATGTAACATCGTTGCAGTAGCAGTATCAGCAATGCACTAGAGTAACCCGCATGTGACGTTCAATTAATCATTTAAAACACATCTCAAGGTGCTTTATTGTGCTTCCCATTTATCCGCTTTTGTCTCACCCCCATTGTTGAGAAACTTGTCCCAATTTATTAGCTGCCATCATACAAATGCACATTGAGTATTTATTGTTGCATAGAATATACATACATATTAAAAGCATATGCATTATTACATGTACTCCAATAATACAATAGCGTTACATGCCTTGGTAAATCGAATAAACTTACGTAAGGTCTATTGCAGATATCTACGTTTTTACGTGATTCATTATCGGTACTAGTGGTCAAATTCTTAATCACAAGTGAGAAGATATAAAAAGGTCCATAATTAAAATGAAATTGTTAGTTTTCAAGTTTCACGTTAAATACGCATATCAGTGTGTCCGTACACACTTAAAATGTTTCTAATCGAGTATAGGACTCGTTATTCAGACAATATTTTTCTCTTTCTTGATCGGATATTTTTTTTCACCCATTAATTGCCAACGCGATAAAAACCCGAAAAATCAATGCGATTTCTATACGAATCTCAGATTAACTTGGCGCGGAATTGGATTATATGCACACATATTACATATCTCTTTGTAGATTGAACACGTATGTAGAAATTGGTAATTTTTTACGTCAAGGCTACACACATATTGCGATAAATAGACACAGTAATGCAGTCCGTTCGTTTTCATCGCCTCGAAATTTCGTCATCGACTCCACGCTCCTTGCGAACATAACACACAGCTTTTGTACTGAGAGAAATATTTCTATGAATTTACTTAACGTTCTTTTTGGATAGGTCGCAGAAATAATTATTTGACGCACAGGTATGAAAATAATTCCATGCGTAAATCAGAATCGGTTTATTTCGATGAGAATCTACTTCTATTTACTTCTTCTATTAGATATATATCAACAAAAAACGGGCAGAGGAGGATGGGTGGTGAAGGGGGAGAAGATATCCCGATGGTCACTATTTAGAAACGCCCATCTCCAGAGTGACAATATAAAAAGTTTCATGATATACATGGCAGATAGGCCCTTTCATGCATATATTTTTCATTACATGCAATTCACTTGAAATTTCACATGCATTGGCTTTTGGGGTTACTGATTACGAATCTGAACTCGAAATTTGATAATTTAAAATGGCGGTTCCAACACGGCGAACGTAAATTCAAAAAGTTATTTAATTTTGATAAAACTATATGTTACATGGTTTTTGGGGTCATTGATCACGAATCTGAACTCGAAATTCGAAAATTCAAAATGACGGATCTAGTATGGCGGAGAACCAAAAACAACGAGAAAAATTTTTTGGTGTGTATTAAGTTCGTGAAAATATTGGCTTTCAGATTTTCGTCGTAGATTAGCAGAAAATGCTTTTTTTTTGCGGAAAAGTACGAATTTCGATCATTTGTTGACATGCTCTATTTTTGCAATAAATAAATAAACAAGTTTATATTATTTCTAGACTTGGAAATATTCTAGGGACAATGTGGAACCAAAAAACTCGGCAGTGTTACCAAAAAAGTAGTTTAATAAATAAAATGCTGCAAAAAAAAAGGTAGGACGCTGAGCGTCCCAGCATGAATTAAAAGGTTGATATTGTCACTCTGGCGATGAGCCTTTCTTAATAGTGGCCATATTCTATCGGTATTGCTTAGTTATAAAAAAAATTTTTTTTGAAATCTAGAATATTCGATACAATGGAAATTATAAAAAAAAAAAATAAAAAATAATAATGACCGAGGGTACAGAATTAATCAGGTGCGAGTTTTTTTAGTGAGAAAAATGGTAGACAGACTTAATACTTTTTTTCCAGTCCTCGACACGTAAAGAACAGAGTGATAGGTAGAATTGAATTGACTTGAAAGTCTGCACATAGTTGTGCGTGAGGCCGTACGCTTTTTGTGAAGTCAGGCTCTAATAGGCTCCAATAGTCTAATTGCCGTTCGGCGGGAAGCATAGGTGTTTCTCACTGAAATCGCATTCGCCTAGAGTGGCCTAGACCATAGCAGAATCCGTCAACGCCTACCTGGACTCCATATTACTCATAATTCATACAGACTTCCTAAAAAAACCTTGATAAATGTGAATTATGGGTGAAGAAGAAAAAACTTATACGTGTCGTTGCTTTATCGTGAGACATGAATTGCGATTAGACTTGCATCTTTTATCCGCGGTGCAGACGCCTCGCGGAATAAGTGGATATACTCAGAATCAACGTAGTTCGATTCGTTGTTCTAGAGCATGGAATTATTTAATTAAAGGGTTACATGGGTTTCGACATTTTTTTAAGATTTGTATCCAATAGTACAACATGTCAAGAATATTTTCTCAAAGTTTCACGTCAACTGGAGTAAAAGTCTAGGAAAAAAGGCCTTTGAAAATTCCTCTCATTAAGCTTGACAAGCCGGGAACTTCGCGTCGCAGGTATATCGTTCTTTTCTCAACACTGTATGTCTGAAGTCGATGGCCACGATTTCGCAAAAACTGATCCATCGATCTTACTGGCATTTTGCACACTTCTTCTAAGTAGCATTGACTAGTGATCGAAGGAAGGATTGTTCTTCCTCGGCCACAACTTATTTCACAAGGTAATAAATACATGGTATAAATTTCACCGAGAATCCCACTTTTTTGCATACAACTCTGCCAAAAATTCAAATTTCAATTTTCTTTTTAATCCTTCGTTCGGTCTCGAACTATACTCATCTACTAACAGAAAATATTTGGTTTTTTAATTTCGGATGAACCTATTACGAATTATCGTAGCCACCGCAGGGATACTTTTTTCTGCGAGGTATCCAGGAACCAGATCTCAACGGCTGAATTTTAAACATTTTTCAATGAAAATTTGACAAAATATTGTTCAAATATTGTTCTTTAACGTACTTAATAGTTTGGATAAAATAATTTTTGTATTATATTAAAAAAACTAATGGAGAAAATACTATGTTTTTCACCTTCGAAATCCATGTAACCCCTTGATTTCTTTTAACCCCTTGGCAGTGCGGTAAAAATGAGATTTTCGAACCATTTTTGTGTCACACATTTCTTTTACAGATTTATCCCATGATGTCAGTATTTCGGTTATTGATGTGATTGAATTTGAATTTAAAATAATGTTTTTAAAATTCAATATGACGAATGCAATGTTGAGAATTGGTGCAATATAGTGGATTCAAATTTCAATTTTGGTTTGATTGAGTTGTTTTAAATTTGAGCGCCTAAATATGAGAAAATAACTGACATAATGTAAAAAACAATATAAACACTAAAAATACAAAGGTTTTTCGAAGTTTGACTACTTTTCGTATTTTCTCCCATAATATTTGATCCGCTATTTCGTATTTTCGTAATCTGATTTTAGGTTTGCATTCAGCGACCTCAAAATCTACGATATACAATCCATATAGTAAAAACATTTTTTGTTTTCATACGCAAGTAAATAATTATCACAAATGAACCAAAATATTCTTTATTTTAGATTTTTCAGTGAAGAATCCGAAGTTGTCTAAAAATTTTTCTCATTGGAGTAAGAATTTCATGAATGAAATATGATAAAAAAAAGAATCCGGTTTCTTAGTATCTGACTTGTTGAACCGTCAAAAAATTCGCCAATGGTAAGTGCCCAAATTTCGAGTGAAGTCCGAAACTTATACGCGACGCGACGACATTTTGACCGTTAAGTTCCAACTCTTGACAATATTTCGTTCTCGAGTTACAGCTAGTCAAAAATCCCTTAAACGTGTTTCCTTTGTGATTTTGTTTTGAATTGAGTACTAAAAATTTTTTATTCCGCAGTCAAGTTTGGCAGAGTGAATTAAATAAATCATCTCCCACAGTTTATCGTAATTTACAACGCTATTTATTGAACAGAAAAAAACTCTAGACATCTAGTGAGTTCTATGAATAGATTTAAATTCGATATGAAAAATCCTATAAAAAACACTTCGCTTTATTTTTAGTTTCAACAGAATTATTTATCTCGACTACTGGTCTATTATTCATCACAGTGGTGTGATCAATCGATTGATTAATATTTCTAAATAAACAAGTATTCATTAAATCGATCAACACATCATTTCAACAAGTTTCTGTTTTGATCGATTGGTTAATCGATTACTGATACAGCTTGAAAACCTAGTTCTTCTAAGTGAAAGATCTGCCCAACTTCTGAAAGCATTCGACGGCAACTTTACGCGTCGAATGCAAATTTTTCCTCAATGAATAACCTTCGGTAAATCTGTAAATTGAAATAAATTATATCCTGCGCAGATTTATATTATCGCGCAAGCGTGCCGGCTATGTGGGGATGCTCGTTTCACAACTAACAGTAAGGCACTGTTTGAAGATTTGAATATTGTCGGTGAGATCTGAACGTATAATGTAACGTACGTAATGTGTACATACCTATACCATATGTAACGAGTATACTGTATTAGCGGCCTAGGCATACTGACTTTGACACTCAAGTACTTCTTTGTAGAGGAAAGATAAGCAATCTATTTTCGCAATCGGAAGAGTCAGAAAGAACCGAGTGCGGGCCGTGAGGTCAAGCATTGCCCTGTTTGAAACATTATTTTTCAAAAAATCGCGAACACAATTGGTGATACGAAACTCAATTATTGTCAGCCGCACAATGCCACCGTTTCAGCCATTGTGCCTTATCCTCGAAAAGCGAATGAGATGCTAGATATCTTGACGACAAAGTTAAATTCGGGGAAGTCTGAAAGAGTATCTCTTTTGGTCAATCACACGAGATGGCCCCGCAATAACCTCACTCACGGAGTTCTGGAGCTCATCGCGCCATTTAGCGTGACGTCAGAAGTGCTGCGATCAATGGGAGCCGCTCTACAACTTGCGCGGGAGATTTGAAAAGATAATCAAGGTTCTGATTAAAGTGCGCGTTTCAAAAATAGTAATAAATTGGTGTAGCCTTAGATCGGTCGTCGTATTTTCAATTGCTTCCAAGTTACCTCCAGAATTAAAAGATCAAAGATTTTTTTTTTCAAAATTGGCATGAAATTATGAATAGATTCTTTTAATTAGGAATTTCGAAATATCGACAGATTTCACCGAGATTTAACGTTCTCCGTGACGGCTCAGAATATATAAAATACCCAAGGAAGTTTCTGAACAACTAAATTTAAGGGACTATCGAAGTACAGGTAGGATGCTTAATTTTAGAGTGACATGGAATGTTTTGAAAGGACGTAAGAATTACATTTCTGTCTTCCATTTAACACTGAGTGTGTTGAATAACCGACTTGTTTAAACACCGCGTGCCTGCCGAGTATGTAAGAATGGAGTGGTTTACAATTAAGTCTGTTCTCTAGTTGTGAAACACGCCTATACTTGCAGCGCTGAACTCACCAGAAGCAGCAGCAAGTATAATGCGAAGCTACCGCGGGACTTCTGCAAAGAAACCATTCGTCCATTACGTAAATACGATGAGTTTCAAGCCTGCTAACCAAAATCTCTTTACAATATCCGTAATCAGTTGATTGCACCACCATCATAACCGTGTAAGCAATGATGGTTCTGTTTCTTGATCCAATAAAATTTTACGATCAACCGCGAGATAAGGCCGCGCTCCTTTGAGTCGAGCGTTAATCGTTTTGTGTGTCCCCACTGCAAATGTAAACCCAATACCTACTACGGTTTACGCTTTTGCACCTGATCCTCGTTCCCGCTGCTCTTTGTTTGATATTTTAGTCATATATCTCTGCTTCACTCTAATCTCGAAACGTTTGTTTTGTAATTCGCAAATTTATCTCCTCTCAATTATCTATGTGGATCAAGGGCTAAACTAGGATAAAGGTGCCTTTTGTTCTTCCTTGCAAATATCTTAATTTTCGTCTTACCCATTACACGCTGTCTTTCATGGGCGTTTGGGGTCACCGATTACGAATTTGAACTCGAAAGTCGAAAATTCCACATGTCGGATCCAATATGCCGGACGTAAATTAAAAAGTTATTTGATTTTGATAAAAATTTATGTTACATGGTTTTTGGAGTCACTGATTGGAAATCTGAATTCAAATTCAAAAAATCAAAATGGTGGATCCAATATGGCGGACTATCAAGAACAAAATCAAAAATTTTGAAAAAATTCTGCAAAATTTTTTGGTGTGTATTAAGTTGACGTAAAACTTGGCGTTCGGATTTTCATGGTAGATTAGCAGAAAGTCCTTTTTTTCGTGGAAAAATACGACTTCCAACTATTTGTGTACAAGTGCTATTTTTGCAGTAAATACATAAATAAATTTAATATTTTTTTTTACACTGGGAAATATTTCGAGAACCATGTGGAACCAAAAAACTAGGCAGTTGTTACCAAAAATCCAAGCGTAATATTCTTTGAGTCAATCAGAAATAAATATTTTCGATTGATTTAAGTTTTTCGGCAAAAAACTTACGAATACGATTATGACACTCAATTTCTCAAACCGTCGATCAACTTCTAGAAAGTACCGGTACTTCTAATTATCGTATTATTTTTGTGCTCTCCTTCTCGAATGGGACATAATTTTCAGTAAGAACATCGAAATCGTCTACAAGAAGAAAAACTCGGATATTTTGAACAAATTATTGAAAAATATCTTGCAATCAGAGAATAATTTATTGACAAATAACTCAAAAACCACGTGTCCGCTGAAGTGAAAAATTTAGCCAGTTTCAATTTAAGACGAGCCCCGTCCATTGATACCAAAATCATAAAAATCTGTTCGTTCGTTCTTCAGATATCGTCGGACAAAACTTAATCACTCATACACGAACACGGAGTCCCATCAAAAAGTGGTTGGAGGTGATTATTTAGACCTTGAAACGTCCAGATCTAGTGAAATATCAACTTTTCATTTTTAGGATGATTATAATAATGTCCTTCTTTTTATTCTCGAAGAAAAGGAGTGGTCAGTTAAAAATACGATCTCCGTTTTGTCTGAAATTGCGATATGTATAAGTAATTCAGTTACAAATTTTTTGCGCTCTAAGGGTGCAGCCGCCTGAAACAAATACAACTCTATAGTTGATACGGCAAACTTGTGTATCTACATTATAATTATAATAGAGCGAACTTTTACTCACGTCCATCCATCAGTTTCACATTAAAATCAATTTTCACGCCGACCGTTTCTTGCGTCTAGCCCGCCTACAGCAGCAAACCGACACCGGCGTTGCGTAATTATTCGGCACACTTATTCACGATCCGCGTATTAAAGTCGCACGTTCTTTAAACGGCCCGCGATATGTCGCAGCACGTGCTCGCGGGTCATGTAACAATTATTTTACCCACGTTACGCCAAAGTCTAGAGCGTTGAATGGAAATAGATATACCGCACGTATTCTATACGTAAATCATACCGGAATTCCATAAAATAAAGTAGTTCGCTATACTCGTATATACAGGAACACGATTCGTTGTTATTCACCAGACACGGCGATCAAATAGACAGAGGAATAAATATTTTTCGACTCTAAATAATGTTATTTCATCAGTCAACAAAATAGCCAGAGTTTTTAGTTATTGAGTGTAACCAAATTTATTTCAATTAATAATAATAAGACATTTCTGTTATCGTATTTGTTCACCAAAATTCGTGAATTTCACATTTTTTTCTTGTGTGTGCAGTTCGTGGTTGCGTTCGTCATTTTATATTCAGACCATATTTTTAGCGCGAAAGCTCGACAGCGATAACAATTTTTTCGAGTAAAAAATGCCTTTTCGCCTCAACTAGTTATCTCGAGTTGGCAAAACTATTGTTTTTCTTAATGCATTCGATATATACCCATAACGTGTAACTGATGAATGAGCAACGTCTGTGAACCCTAATTGTTGCCGACATGCTCGATTTACCAGAAATGAAAGAAATCCTGGTAAGAAATGTTTAAGTTTGGTTGAATGTTCATTTGACGACAAGCCACAATAGATATGTACATACGCATTGTACTTACTTATGTTTACTAACAATCAGTTGACGGGCTCAATAAAAACAGATAGACAAGAAACGAATGCTATTTTCATCAGAGTGTCGGGTAAAAAGATCTCTATGCTTGTTTTCATTTTGCATACATTTAGATATAGCAGTATGAATTTAATCGGACTTGTAGTTCTATAATCAACACAATCAATTTTGCAGCACTTTGAACAACTCTAGGAAAATTTTACATTTTTGCAAAGTTGGAACAATTTGGGATCCACAATTCGAAATAAACTGAACAGATCATAGTATCTTAAGACGCCGCTGACCTGGCTTGTAAATATCCGTTGTGTGACGTCATAAGTATTTACAGCGCTTCTGGACGTCCAACCTAAGGCCGGTGATTTGATTGGCTAGTTCCGTTAGATCCGACCAATGAAATCACTTACAAATCAAGACAGACATCTTGTAGATCACGATCGGGCTCCTATCATCTGGACCTTTCCTTGTCGAATCGTGCCATATTTACGAAAAAATAACTGATGGAATTGGTTTTCCCGGATTACGTGTGTATTTTCAACGTCTCTATCTCCTTGTCGCAATTGAATGAAATTCTGAAATCGTAGAAGCGGTGAATATTCAACAAGTCGGTAATCCCAATCTGCCATATTTGATGTGACGTGATTTTATTTATTTCATCATTATTCATAATAAATATTATCAATGATCTGCATTACCAATGACTGTGATACAGACCTACACTTTTATTAAAGCTACGACTTAAAAAAATTTCTAGTCAGATTCGTACCCCCGTTCTCGCACGATTAAGCAAGGAAATTTTCCCGCTTCTGACGTCACGAAATATATCACTCGCCGGATCAGCGAGGACTTAAGATCATGTAGTATTCCTACTCTACCGACCGAGCAACCTCACCCTTGTCCTTTCTACATTAAATAAACAAATGAACGGAAAGGGTTCAAATTTCGACGGTGTATCGCTCTTTTGTAACGGAATTGAGAAAAGTTACTCATATCCCGTAAATCGTCAAAAAATGTGTGGTTCTTCTGACACGTGTTACTATTCCCACATTTCCCGTATTTCAGGGGCTAAAAAGTGAATAGCTGAGATACTTTGCGCAATTCTCGAAAGAATGAGGAGTAAAATGAGCCGTCATAGGACTGTTTTCATGGAATATTGATGTCGCTAGCTGAAAACTAGGAAATACAATAATTTCGTAAATAAAAGGTGGTCTCACGATCAGCTGGGCGCATGGCCGAGCGTTCCTAGGTTTATTCGATGTAGGAAGAAAAATAGGTGAGTTTGTTCATCGCCAGTGATCGGTAAAGGTAGGAGTACTACATGACCTTAATATGACTCGGAATGTAATAGGATATCATACAATGTAATGTCACCGACTGAGAAGCCGGGTGACAATTTTACTTGACATTTCGCAACGAAAATACCGTATTTAGTATATGTATATTTTTACCTGACGATTTGACGTACTTTGCGGAGTTCTGTAATCGAGTTGTATTAAATCCCGCAAAAAAATGGCCACTTGAGCATCGACCCCTACGTATTTAATGTATTATTAAACTCTCCGTTGTTCTTCTAGCGTAGAAAGGTTTGTCTCCGTCAATTCTATGACATGGCACGAATTGAGCAACCTAATTGTCTTTGCATATTTCAAGCGAACAAAAGCATGTACAGCAAACCTGCGTTCCATCGACGAAAACAGTTCTTTACTCGTATCATGGTGGCGCATCCTGGTAGATATGTAAATACATACATGTATCCTTTGCTAAATAGCACTTTTACTTGATCCAGCAGGCGCAGCAGCCCAGGGCCAAAATCGCTTGGGATATACGTACGAGACCTTCAGAGATGGATTTGCCTGTGTATGTATGACTGGTGGCGCGTGAACAGTAGACCGCCAATGATAAAAACACCTTCGATTATACGTAGTCATTTTAACATGTTTATAATAAATCCGTCTGTGAGAGTCTCATATGTAATATTCCAAGCGATTCTGAATGTGGGCAGCTGTGCGTGCTGGGTCCAGTAGTCGCATTACCTAGCAAAAGTATACCCAACATGACGCACCACAATGATACATTTTTATTTTTTGTATAAATTTTTTACCCATGTTTCTTTCTTTGGATAATACATTCGGAGATGCTTTGTGTCGTACGTGTAGTATGGCTTAACGTAGATCCTTACTTGCACGTCTATTGCCTTTGTGTGTTCTTAAATATTCTCATTGCTTTTTGGCTTGGATATTCATTTTTTGGATTTGGCCCTTTCTTAAGGCTAAGACTAGTCTATGTAGGTGGGTGTGTACGATGGTGGCCACGGTTATATACAGCTGATGATGTCATTGTGCCGTTCGACCAAAAAGTACATTTCGGTACCTTCCTTGTCGGAGCAATTGTGCTCGGTACTCATTGTTCTGTAGTGATTGACAGAGGGATTGGCCTTGTCAATCCTAGAACTTTCCACATGTCCTGTGTTGTATTTCCTTCTGTTCACTTTGTAGGTCTGGTTTATCAAGAATTTCCCATAGTATGTAGATTACCCATGGGAGGACTTTCAAAAGCCTCCTGCTGCTCTCAGCGTTTACTTGTATGCCACTTCAAGCGTATTGAGTTTCTTTTCTGTGTGCATGGGTATCAAACTTGCTGTTCCGTAGTCAAAGATTTATCGGAGACAGGCTCTGATGATTTTTACCTTGTTTCTTGCATCAATTTTGCTTGTCCTTCCAATAATTGGTCCAAGTGTATTATTGACTGTACAGTATTTCTGTAATGTGCTGTTCACATGTGTGCCCATGCTGAGACTCTTCCTTATGTGTACTCCAAGAGTCAAGAATCGGTTTCGCTACTCGGTGGGAACCAATGAACTGCAGGTTTACTGTATCTAAGCAAAAACATCTGACATGTAAAAAAATCTGCCTAGTTACCTAAACGATATCACAATAAAAATAAAAGAACAACTTCGCTATTGTCAGTTTTCAATGTGAAATTAGGAAAAAAACCCAAGCCCTAGGATCTCTCAACAAGTAGGTATACGTCCTGAAGTCGAACCGCGCTATTTCGTGTAGTGCTATCGGAACATCAGTCCAAGAACTATACGTACTTCGCGGGCACATTTACTTTTTATTCTTTATTGAAATTACTATACTCATTCATGTCGTGTGCGACCCCGTGTAACAATGTCGTCTCTCTAAGATTGATTCTTACACCAAATAAATGAATTGTATTTTTTTCAAACACAATCATTTTTGCATTAGAATAACTAATTGATAACAGCTTATTCAACATTACTAAGGTATCTAATTTGAAATGGTTTTGTTCTGCCACTTACAGCTTGGGTTCATATTTTATAGAATTCAATATAATCGGATTGAGTCAATTGATCGGTTAGCTTCGAACAGATTAACGTATTGTTAATTTTGAAGTGGATGGATGCATTTCATTAATTTTTTCTGTTGTATTAATTACCGATGATTGCATGATGTTTGGAAAATGCATATTATACTAACAAGGAACCCTAGGTAGGTCAACCCCTCTGATTTTGACCTGGTTCGTATATGTCGTAGTGCATCGAAAACTAAGAAACCCGTATATTTTCTCATCTGCTAATAAAAGGCTTAGAGGCGTGAAAACAATCTTTCTTTTTTGTTTAAGATTTTTTTAAATTTTAATTAGTTATTAGACGACAATTTTAATAATGAATAGAAACATTTGAACGCTGGTTTCATTTAAATCCATCAAGCGCATCAAGAAATCACCCTGTTGGGTGCCCATCTTTGGGGATCATTTTCACCCCTCTAATCCTTACGATTAGTAGTACCAATTAACTGTACCTCTGATACAAATGCAGCATAGGCGCGTATTACCACAACCTGATGACAAAATAGTAATAAATTAATAACCTACATAAGTGTCACGAGTGAAAAAAAATTCTCCGCTGTAATAAATTTCAAATTTATTTATAAAAACGCAAATATCGTCGGCTCTTGGATATGTCAATTCACTACTAATATAATTGACAGAGTCCAACCCGAAATACCGTTCCATACCCATAAGAAATAAGCTCTTCCAGAAGTTCAGAGTGTGCGAAGTCAAGTTAGGTACCTGATTATAAATTATAGGTACATGATAATAAATTCTTATACAGTGAAACTTCTCTTAACGGACACCTTCCAACAACAGATTCGTCCTTACAACGGACAGTCTAAAAATCTCCCGAAGCACAATTTACATGTTAAATTGTTCTGAATAGCGGACACTCCTCAACAACGAACAGTATTTCTAGTCCCGAAGATGTCAGCTAGTCAAAAGTTTCACTGTATGTATAACCTTGTCATTATTGAAATACATGATTTTCTAATAATTGGCTAATTTCACACGTTGCCTGCCGGAAAGTGAATCACCGTGAGGTATATTTGTTAGCTGTTGTATACGCATGCTGCAACGGTGTGCACCGCATCATGTCTTAATTATTACGATAGATTTCATTGACCCTAATTCACGTTATGTTAACTAATTATACCTTGCATTACAACTTCAGAAAAATTTTCACTTCATACATGAACTTCAACTGAGCATGTATCCTGAACATCTAATGAATATTACGAAGTAAAGCCGTAGCAAATACACATTTAGTGTAGCTATTTATTTATAATTGTTGAAATTAAATCCTACTCCATATTATTATTCTCGTTTTTTCGCGATCTTTGAAATATTATTACACAAAGCCCATGCATAGAATATGCGGACAATACTTCTCAAATTTGTCTTCGGAATTTTTGTGATACCGTGACGTTTTTTTTTTTTTTTTTTTTTTGTTTGCAGTACAGGTTTTTTTTTATGATTCTATAAAGTATGGAGGAGAGAGATGGCGGGGGGGGGGGGGGGGGGGGCAATTACAATTAAGAAACCAAAACAAAAATTTTCATTTAATTCCAATTCGAATCAAATGCTTATTGTTCAATCTATTCGGACTCCTTAGAGAAAAAACGACTCGAATGAGAAAACTTGAAACCTTCCGTTCGTTAAGAAGGATGTACAGTTGAAAATCAACACTTGTTCGACAATTTTATTGCAAGACGGTTATATGGCAAGTATTTCTCAAAGTATGTAGTTTGTAAGCCACGGTGCTTCCCTCAATAATGCAAAACGAAACAGACTCAAATTATGAACAAAAGCTTTGATACCGATTATTTATTTCAAAGTATTTAAAAACAGTGAAAAATCTACTCTGCGATAAATCATTTTACTCGGAAGACTATTTACTCACAATTTTTTTTTTTATCACACTAGGGGCTTCGCCCCTGCGCGCTTCGCGCGCCAACCCCATCTCGGCGCTACGCGCCTCGGGCACTCGGCGCTGCGCGCCTCGTTGTTCGGCGCTTCGCGCCTCACTATTTCCTTACGCATTGTCTAGTAGACAGGCGAATTCCTTCATGTTGATTTAATGACAGGTCCTGCACTTGCTGTCCACTTCAATTCCTTCTGTGCTTACTTTTCTTTTTTTCATCAATCTAAGCTTCCATTCGTTGGTTGAAAATTGGTGTTCCTTCTCTATTGATATCTGTCTATCTCCTTGACTTGCTGAATTATTTTTGCTACCGCTCTGCCCGTTATTCTCCAAAATCACCTTCTTTATATTTTTTTTTTCTCTGTATTTATGTTGCTGTTCACTCCGTAAAACACCTCTTTTTCTTGTGGTCAACATCTATCATGGTCGTCCTCTTGCCTGGTTATAGGAATATTTGTTTATTATTATTCTCTGGCTTATTTGGTTCTTCGCACTTAAAATTTCATTTTCCTTTTTCCTTTGTGATACTTCCGACCATCCACCATCTTCATCGCCTTGTCTGCTGGTTGAAACTCCTCCTTTCTGTTCGTTGTTTGAAAAGCCAGTATGATATTTTTTGTTCGCTTCCCTATATTTTCGCTGCTGTTCCCGTCGTCTAATTTTTCGCTCTTCTATGTACATCACAATGGTTGGTCGTCCTCTCGATTTATTTTCCGAATCAATCATCGCAATCGATTCTTCTAATTCTTCGACACCCTTCGTTGAATTATTTTTACTGCCGCTCTGCCGGTTATTCTCCAAAATCACCTTCTTTATATTATTTTTTTCTCTATATTTGCGTTGATGTTCATTCCGCAAAACACCTCTTTCTCTTGTGGTCAACATCGATCCTGGTCGTCCTCTTTCCTGGTTATACGAATATTTGGTGGATATTATTCTATGGCTTATTTGGTTCTTCGCACTTACAATTTTATTTTCCTCTTTCTTTTGTGATACTTCCGACCATCCACCATCTTCATCGCCTTGTCTGCTGCTTGAAACTCCTCCTTTCTCCATTGTCATCGTAAATCCTGGCTGTCCTTTTGACTGTTTGGTGATATATTTTGATTTACTATTATTTGATTGTTACTTTTGATACTTATTACTCACTATCTGAATTTTATTTTGGTTCTGCAAGACATCAAAGTGTCCACTCTCTCCGTCACCGGTGAAGAGTAGCGAGAATTGTGTTCCATTTTGTGATCCGATCCGGTGTGGATGAATTTGTTTTTCGCGATACTCGATTTAACATATCTTAAAAATTTCCGCAGCTGCATATATTGCATTTTTATTCATATGTGATTTGTAATCACCAGGTCACCTAATCACAGCACCGTTTGACTCATTACCTGTAATAAAACCCGCAAATGTAGACCAATTATCCACTATATTTGAAACGATACTCAGTCTCACCTCTGCGTGTCGATCTTGAGTGCCGTATACACAATACGCCAACGCGCGAAAAAGACAATTCCTGTCGGGAATCATCGTTATAATTTTCGTTTGCATGTTCATTTTTTGCGCGTCAGAAACAGATACCTATAAAGATATTTGTCAAAGACTGTCATAAACAGCCGATGACAGCTGTCAAAGGGTTTGCTAGATGCTTTTTGTTTTGTTTTCGGTATCTCACCCCACCGCCAACTTCATGCGTATACTATTGTTATTATAATCTTTTTTTACTATTGTTATTATAATCTTTTTTTACTATTGTTATTATAATCTTTTTCTACGTTCATTTGTTTGAAACTTTTTTATTAGATAGAGAGATTAGAATTGTTGAATACATGATTCTTCGAGATTGCACTAATGTTTATTTCTATCAACAGTAAGTAATACTAACTGTGAATTGACTGTTAGGAGAAAAAAAATGTGGTATGGTTGATTTGCGAAGAACAGTTTCCCAAATGAAATGAGCCATCGTCGAGTAAAACCAAACATATCATATTTTATGAAGGTAATAAGTTTTTCGATTTTTCTACTTTGTGTATAATTTATGATTTTTATAAATACATTCAATTCAGCTTCTGTGGGGGGACTTCCTCAAAGTGCCGAAATATCTAGTATTTGACTATTTGTTTTTTTTTTTATTGGATCTTCGACACCGAGAACCTACACATATAAAACAATTTATCATTATAGTTCGGTATTTATTATGAATTGATTACGGTTCGAGAGGATATTCTGAAACTTTATCACCTTAGCAGAATCGCACCCCAGCTCCAAAAAAATGGTATCCTGCCTCAACAATGAGTTTCAAAAATTAAAAAAAAATATCTAGACATTGTTTAAGGTTCACAGAAAAAGTTCACTCAGTTTTCCTAACCAGTATTGATTATTCAAACATTGTAAAACATCAGCACACGTAAGGTAAAAGGGGAAAAAATCTTTATGAAAATTTTAGGGAATTTTTTTATTTTTTTTACGAGCAAAAAAAAAGCAAAAAAAAAAAAAACTATCAAAGTCTATTCCTGAACTCTATAAGGAGTTTGAAAAATGTCTGGGGTGAAATTCACCCCCAGTGACCGATTAGGGTTAACGAAGAACCAACTTTGAATATCTATATCTGTTGTATTTTCTTCCATGTCAGACCAATCGGCATCCTCTGTGCATTTGCTGAACTTCTCGAAGCGGTAGCTTTCAATCAAATGACTAGCTACATCTCTCGCAATGATTTACTTGATTCTTCCCAGTCAGGATTTCGTAAACACTATAGTTTCTACTCACATTGCGCTAATCAATATTGTCGACGATGTACGCTTGGGTATAGAAAACAAGGAGACTACTTTTTTAACCCTTTACTCACGCTGGGTCACTCAGCATCCCACCTCTTTTTTTCAGATTTTTATTTATTAAACTAATTTTTTGGTAACAACTGGTGCGTTTGTTGGTTCCACATGATTCCTAAAATATTTAAAATTTTTAAAAATTCGAAATTTATTTATTTATTGCGAAAACATCACAAGTAAACAAATGGTCGAAATTCGTACTTGTCTACGAAGAAAAATCATTTTCTGCTAATCTACCATCAAAATCTGAGTGCCAATTGTTACAGAAACTTAATACACACCAAAAAATTGTACAGAATTTTTTCAAAATTTTTCTTCTTGTTTTTGTTTGTACGCCATATTGGATCCGCCATTTTTAATTTTTTAATTTTGAATTCAAATTCGGAATCAGTGACCCCAAGAGCCATGTAGCATAAAGTTATATCTATATAAAATAAATTTTAGAATTTGCGTCCGTCATATGTCCAGCATCATTTTGAATTTTCGAATTTAGAGTTCAGATTATTAATCAGCTACCCCAAAAGCCCGCACAAACAAAATTTCAAATGAATTGCATCCAACAAAAAATGTATGCACGAAATTTCGACCGCTATTTTACGACAAAATCTTCAAGCGTACCTTTAACAAGGTTTAAATCAGCGCCTCGATTACAAATAACCTCTGCGCTTTGATCATCAATCGCTTGTATGCCACCGTCGCTTTCGTCGCATTATTGTAAATACTCGTTAAACTACGTTTCTTGTTTTGTATGTTTATTTATTATTTACTTATTTATTTTTATTTTATTTTACGTATTTGTCTTATTTAGTGTATTTCATTCTAAATTTTTAACTTTGCGAATATGCGTGTTAATATTATTTTCATGCATTGTTCCAAGTAATGACTTGTTATTCTGCGTACCCTATTTTTGTAAATTGCCTGGACTATTTTTCGATGGTTAAAATACGCTAATCAGTCTGATTTTTTATGGCAAACCAAAGCACTCATGAATAGCAGAAAATAAACTCTTAGACTTTGATTTTGTATATTTTTTTTACATTTTTTTAAGGGTTGAAAATGTGTTAAAAAAAAAAAAAAAAAAAAAATAGTGGTCCACAAGGTGTACACGGTTGAAGCCCTAAATATTATGTGAAACAAAATTTGTTAAAAGATTATTAATTAGTATGAAAGCCACTGCCTTGATATAGAGGTTTATTTTTTAATTAAAAACGATACATTGGAGGTCGTTTGAAAAAAAGTATCCAATTTAGCCTATTTTTTCTACACTTTTTCGTTAGTAAAAATATGAAGATTTCAAAAAATTCTTTCATTGCAAAATAAAGAATGTTGTGTCCAACTTTGAGACGGATATCTTGAAATCTCTTCCTTTGAGATTGTACAAAAAGTGTAAAATGAATAAAAATGAAAGATAAAATTTTTATTATTATGTCTTCTTCATGAGTGCTGTGATTTGATATTAAAAAAATTATACTGATCTGAAAAAATCGTGAAAATCAGTTGTTCTTCGATTCGTTACGCTAGGACGATCCCTCGACAAATCTCTCTGTCTGTCGGTCTGTTTATCTGTCCGTCCGTCCGTCGGTCGATCGGTCGAAATGTAACCAACTACTGGGGTTACACGAAGCTTCTTACACATCGCACGGATCGATTGCTCATATTTTTACCTATACAGACGTCATTATGCGGCTGGCAAGCAATTATCACCTCCTCCGTTCGCCAAGTTGAACCAAGCCACCATTGATTCCCCTCATTTAACACTATTATTCGTACGGCATTTCTGGTATCGTAAATGTTCACTATTTTTAACTCAATTATAGGCCTATTCACCTTTTGTGGAGGCGGCAAATTAGAAGATGGACCGCGAGCTGGGTTCCAGGAAGAGTCGCGGCAGCACAGAGGGGATCCCCCTATTTAATAATCGCTTCATTCGGTGGAACCTTCAATAGTCTTGAGCCGGCTCTGCCGGAGTCTCATTATATCACATTATATATTACATTATATTCATCCTAAGTCAAACAAGATTACAGTGTATTTGGCATGGGGATTTAAACGAGAAGGACATCTCTTTCGCCGCAATATAGTCCACCTTTATTGCAACCATGGGAGTCTTACTGCGCCTCTTCACTTTCAAGGGTACGATGCAAAGAATACCCAATCGCCTACCTACCTATCCATTAGGGTGGTCCTTGAAAAGATCTTTTTTTGATTTCCCCTGTCTCATCTCTCAAATCGACTCCAAATAATTAAAAAATAATTCCCGAATTTCTTCAGATTTTTATCTCAACTCTAACCCGTGCCGCTAGAAAATTGATTCCCCATTTAACCCTTTTCAAGGAAACAGTTAATCTACGAAACGGATTTAAATGAAATTTGTTATAGGGAAGTTTCTTGGGTCCCCGATTACGTATTTGGACTCGAAATTTTCACAATGGTGATTCCAATATGGCAATAGTAAGTGACTTTTGGGATTTTTGTCCTCCATATTGGATCCACTGTTTTGAATTTCAAAATTCACCCTCCCAGCGAGACAGTCGAAATTCAAAAATGACTTTCCTGGACCATCTTACTATCCATTATCCTTTATTCCTATCCACCTATGGCCTAAATGATTTTAGGATCTGTGCCAACGCGAAAATCGTGTTGTGAAACGACGAAGAAGTGAACAAATATTGAAGTATTCCATTTTCCGCTCACGTACAGTTTTCAGAGAAGTTTCCTTTTGTTTTTAATACATCGTACAAGTTACAATTTTTTTTTCAATCAATTAATAAACAATACTGCCGAATTATATCGCAGCGGTTGTTGCATAGTTTCAAATGGAAAGTCAGTAAGTTGTAACGATTGTTGTTTCAAAACCGAAAACATGGTTAAGCTCAAAACAAGCATCGCATGAAGTTATTCACAACTCTTGTTTTCAACACATTTTCATTATTTATGTGGACTCTTGACATGCTGCGGACAATAGATCTTAGTGATAGTAAGTCGCTTTCTCGTATGCAAAAATTATCGAACAATAATAAAACACGTGCCCGAGACTGATTTGAAGTGAAAGTATAAATTAGAAAACGTCTGCAGAAAACACATCAGAACTTCCAAAAATGTTTAAAAATATATAAGAATACCTCTATACATAATCAAAATTTCATCTGTGTTAATCCGTCTTATAATTTACAAGATATCTCACCACGCTCGTGAAAAGAAAAAAAAAGTGATGCAAAGATTTTGCAATCATCATTGACATCGATGACTTCGCATACCTACGTTTCTGTGATACTCATTTTCAGGAGGAAAAAAAAAAAAAAAAACATCCTACACAATTAGACTTTTTGTATAGAATTCATTCATTTGATCAAAATCAAATACTGATTAGAGATTCTCTATTTTTTATGACTTTTAATTCTACACTTTTATATTCACACCATATGCTGTAAACATGTATGCGAATCAACGTTTTGATAATTTTCTACACCATACCACTAAAACTTGAAGTAGTTGCTCTTCACTTCGAAATCCTTCCCCACAAATTGATTAAAATGTGCGTAACAAATCAAATGTTGAAAAAGCTTTCAACTGAGTGTAAGTAAAACGGAACAAGAATCTACAATATCTAACCACATTATGAAACCTCGGCAAAATACAATAAAAGTCAACATTACTTTGCACGAGCTGAAAGCACAAACGACTTCATTTACTTTGCGCGTCACTTAAGCCCTCGACATGACAACGTACTAGATAAAGGCTTATATCTGACCACATCCTTTGACGCTACATGATAATGATATGTATTACATGAAAAACTGATTACTCAGCGCAAATAACATCATACGTAACAATTCGCGAATCGAAACAAGTTGAATCGCAGCCTTTATTTTTCAATTTTATTATCATTTCAGCTTCTAGCTCGAAGTAAATCACTTGCTGATTATAGTTCACTAGCACATTACACGTATGTAATGCCACAAATTATCACGAAGTGTTTATTTGTACTACTGCGCTATTTTTTATCCTATTGTACGATATGACAGAAAAAAGTGAGAAAATCAACATTTTTTTTTCAGTTAATAATGCGGCTGAATTTTCCCACATGTGTAACAGGAAATTGCTAATTGAGCAGCGCTAGTAGGTATACACTGTTAACCCTTTGAGTCACGAATTATTGTACTGAGTCAACATTTTATAACAAGTTAGTATTACATAGTTTTTGGGGTCGCTGATTACAAATCTGAAGTCAAAATTCAAAAATTCAAAATAGCGGATCAAATATGTCGAACAAAATTTTTTAATTTAATTAAACTCGTTAAAAGAACTCTATGCTGGAATTTTCGAGGTCTCTGAGTAGATTCGTCATACTTAATTTTCAAAATCTGATTTCAGAATCGTAATCAGCGACCCTAAAAACCTCTGGACAGAGTTGTTGCTCCGCATTTGAACGAATTCGAAATTTTCGTCCGCCATATTGGATCCGCCATCTTGAATTTTTTACATTTGATTTAAGATTCGTAATCAGTGATC
This sequence comes from Neodiprion pinetum, assembly GCF_021155775.2. Taxonomy (NCBI): domain Eukaryota; kingdom Metazoa; phylum Arthropoda; class Insecta; order Hymenoptera; family Diprionidae; genus Neodiprion; species Neodiprion pinetum. The sequence goes on from NC_060233.1 coordinate 18,605,671, forward strand.
TCCAAAATTTATAATTTATGTAAAACATATAGATGTGTAGAGGGGTAACTTTCTCGGAAATTAATTGCCCCTTCAATTTTCAGAATTTTTTTAAATCAATTTGTTTCTACCAATAATAATTTACCTTATATCGCAACAATTTTTCTTGCGTTATGAAAACCTATTAGTATACTATCAGAAATAGCAAGAAACTGGAAACACAAATGTTGAAAAGTTCTATAAATTTACAAAAAATGGATATAAAATGGGTGATAAGAATACTTACCACTATGACTCAAAGGGTTAAAAATGATTGCGAATTTACTACACATTTACTGTACGAAAGAGTTGTCAAATTACAAAATCCGGTTGCAAATTTACAAATTCGTGTAGCGACGTAAATTACTATGTATTTGTTTCAAATTTTCGATAAAAATGTTTGATTTTACTAAAATCTATAAGAAAAACACAAAAAAGTAATTTGAATTTATTAAACTGTGTAGTAGTTTTATTGAATTTGTAAATTGAATAAACAATGAACGTATGGTCAATTCACTGTCCCATATTCGAATAAAACTTTCAATACAGTGTAGGAAGTTCCATACAAAAATTTTTAACAGTGTATAGTAGGGTGGTACATTTGAAACTTATATTTTTTTTTTTGTCCCCCACCTGAAAACTAGGTGGAAATATTTTGAATTTATTTTTATGTGTAGGTACAGCTTACGGACTTACATATATGTTAGTTAATTTTTTTTTTGTAACGTTGTCCAATTAATCGTTCACTAATCAACAGCAAACTGTGCCTAACAATTCCGCAGTTGGCTGTTTTGGTCTTTTATCCGAAAGATTAATCATCTCGGACGAATTTGGATAACAGTTTTTGTTATCGAAAGAAGAGTGTTACATCACCTTAAGGTCCCTATTTCGTTTTCAGTACTGAGTTTTATGAACAATGTTTAATTGAACCACGATATGAAAAAGATGAATCAATATATATCAGGTGAGCCTCTAAATATTTTTTTTTATGATCTGCGCTTTAGCAAAAATTATTTTTCTGAATTAGGCACCGAGTTTATAGTTGGGAGATGAAAAAAAAAATATAAGTTTAAAATGAACCATCTTAGTGTTAGCCTGCAGCGACCGCAAGCCTCTGCACAGCTGCATCCGGTTGAAATGTTGATAAACACCTAATGAACGGATAAGCGGGAAATTTATCAGGGATCCCGTCCAATGGATTCTCAGTGACATGACGCCTTCGTCCGTCAGTCGATCGATTCGCATTGCGACGTCGCGTCGCAACGTTTTAGTTGGCTAGCGAACTTCACCGAGTCAACATTAACACCAAGTGAAGTCGGGATTTGACTCAAAGGCACGCGGTGTTCCATGAAGTCAGCTTCGTCCGTTGGCTTGGACTCCGAATACATTCGCAATTGCGCGCATTTGTTATCAATGTTAATTGAACTCACAATCAGTTAATACGCGGTGTGAAATTCACGTGCAAGGTCCGCATAAACTATAAAGAGTCCACGTCAACGAGAAAAGTATTGTGATATTTTTTCTAATTTCTTTATCTCTGCGGTAGACGAGCAAATTAATTGTATACATCACATAAACTGGTCGCATATATATCGTATATATATATAACTGCAGTGCGTACACATATAGTGACACGAAGTTATAAAACCGAAGATACATTCTCATCTTCATTATGACTTTCGCAATGATTGACGATGGTATGTGTATTTCTAAACTGTCTCTTCTTTGATGACGAAACACTAACCTTTTATATATGTTTTTCACTAACTCGGAAGAGTTTGATGAAAAAACTAATAAAAACCTTTAATTCACGCTGGGACGCACAGCGTTCCACCTTTTTTGCATTTTTTTTTTTATTTATTATACTACTTTTTTTGTAACGAATGCTGAGTTTTTCGGTAGGACACGGTCCCTGAAATATTTCCAAGTCTGAAAAAAAAATAAAATTTAATTATTCGTTGCAAAAATAGCCCATATAAACAAATGGTAAGAATCCTTTTTCTTCCACAAAAAACAAGAATTTTCTGCAATTCTAACTGTGAAAATCCGAATGCCAATTATGACAACAATTTAATACACGCCAAAACATTTTACAGAACTTTTTTCTTGTCGTTCTTGTTTGTCCGCCATCTTGGATCTGCCGTTTTTAATTTACGGATTTCGAGTTCAGATTTGTAATCAGTAACTTTAAAAACCATGTAACATAAAGTTTTATCAAAATGAAATAACTTTTTGGATTTGCGTCCACCATATTGGGATCAGCATTTTGAATTTTCGAATTTCGAGTACAGATTCATAATCAGAGACCTCAAAAGCTGGTGTGTAAAAATATTGAACGTTACATCGCTCTTACTGCAATGCCAATTATTGCAATGACTCGTTGCTGTATATACATATTAACTTATGAGATCGTATTTTTGAATTGCCATTTCTAAACGAAGCTGAAATTTTTGACTCAGATGCAGCCTATTTTTTTGATGGAACCAAACCACTCGCAGTAAATTGAAAAATAAATCGTATCACACATCATAAAATCACACGAATTTCGAATATCAACCAGAATTTTGAAGTCGGAAATTCTAATTTTTTAGCAATCGTTTACCCAATTTGTTAATAATCATATAAATCCTGATCTGAGAGCAATTTTGTCCAATTGATTATCAGACAATTTTCATTTTTCTCCGGCGTGATACAGAGCTGGTGAACATTCGATCATTGTCATCGATCGGAAATAAATCGCAAATTTTAAACGAAGCTCTCGTTTACTTGCTCGGCACTAATCCTCCATGATCGATGCAGAGCTCGGGATATCGGCGACAATGCCCCAAATGTATGTGACATGATGTCATCAACTCGGACAAGTTTGCGCACCTTGTAATCGCAAATAAATTTACCTGAAAAACCTGTGGAACATGTAGGATACACAGTGCATATGGAAAAACTATTGATTTATTGATACCGATTTGATGATTGATAACAACAATTTTACAAGGTTACAATCATACCTGTGTGTAACGATACACCTACCGCCAATTGCCAATACAGCCGTAAGGCCTCGATGACAACTCCCATTCAACTGTGTAAATCAGTTGACCGAACTATCAGCTGAGCAAGCTAAGCGATACTTGCCGCGACTCTGAAATCCATTCATATCTTTAATATATAACGTGAGCATTTTCCGAGCATTTTTTCATGTATGTTTTCCGTAAAGTACCTACCCGTTTTTATGAAGGTCGAGTCAGTCTGCGCATGTGCATGCACAGAGTGCTGGAAATAGCACTCTTTAAGTCCTAGAAGTCAAATGTGGTCTTTTCTGTACTACGCGCATGCTTTGTCGTGATCAAATGACATTACGTGACTCTAACCTCAATTTGCGTTTTGTAAAAAAACGCGTAACATACTCTTGTTATATAAAGAACCGTGTGCAACTAGGAGGCAACAGTCTTTTCACAAAAGACCGAAGTTACAATATACCATTTTTCATTGTATTTATCGACCAATGGTATGTCGACCAAATGATGAAACTAATTTGTACGATGAAGGAAAGGAAAATATTTTTGTTCCCTAAAGCACCATTACTATTCCGGTTCTTTTTTTTTACAGGGGACAACGGACAATGTGCTCGAAGTAGGCCGGAACGACCGCGAGAAAAAATTCGGGAGGGTTTGCGACAGCGAAGAACGAGTGGAAAGTCGCATCCCCTCTTGATTCAGCTCCCGAAGAATCTTGCCAACAAATCTGACAGCATGGCCGAAATTCCGCTGATTTCTGATGTGGGAGTTATGGCTACAAATGATCAAGACAATATGGTGATGCTCGAGGTAAGAAACTGGAAAAAGTCACATGGCAATTTGGTACTACTTATATCTATGGGGCTTTCCCCGTTAATTCGATTAGGGTCTGACCCTCACCCTCTTGGATCTGGAATGCGATTTTTTATACTTTTGCTTCAACTCTAGGCAGCATTCCAATTTTTTCCAGATATTTCCTACCCTATCCAACGTCTCCAGAGCTCCTTAAATGATAACATTTTGACAATAATTGGGACACTCTAAAAATTAAAAATTATACTTATAAAAAGTCTGAAAGGAGATTTATTTAATTCTAATTCGTTGCTCCTGTGTTTATTATCTTTTAAGGTCGGGCCGCACAGAGACACTTGGCGTTACTGTGTAGAACGGCAACGACTCGCTGAACGATCAGAGTGGTTCCGGGCAATGCTGCTCGGTCCTTTAGCACCACCGCCAAGTACTCCACCTCCAACGGTGCGTCTGGAACACGTTGAAAAGCGAGCTTTCGATCACCTTCTCAGGTGAGACTTTATAACCCCATTTTCCCAGATCCATCTATTAGAAAAACAAATAAGAAAATAAATACTTAAATTTACCCAAATTTACTTTTTATTCTATCGTCAAACACAAAATCCTTTTCGACAGAAGTTGCGAATAATGCTGAAAAGAAGTCGACGTCGTTGTTGATTTTGAAGAGAAATCGTACGCGTATACCGGGAATCAGATTTTCACAGACACTGCCAGTGGTTAGAGTGTGTACTTTACTAAATTCGCATGATAGTGCGTAGCATTTCTTGAATTTACAAAATGGTTTTCGAAAGCGGGCATCATGTATAAAATTGAATGATTGCGGAAGATTTTCAATACCAGCAATGACCGGTCTTTTGGTTGGACTACTAGGCGTGATCGCCTACTTTTAGATTATCGTTGCGATCACTGCATTGTCAGTGACGTCATATCATCAATAAATCGTAAACGATAAACATACAAGTTGTTTGCATTTCCATTGCAGTGACAAGTCTTGATCGACTAAGTAATACCTAACCATAGAATGACGCTGCGGCTGTACGTGACATCTTATCGAATTATTTCTTTATCTCTAACCAAAAAAAGTTTTGCGAAATAAGAAGTTAAACAGTACTCAATATACCAAAAGTTTTGCAAATATATGTTGAATTAAAGTTATCAGTTAGGAAACTACAGGATAATAAAGAAGGCACAGTTTTTGTTATACAAAAGATTTAAGATTTCAAAACAATATTGTCATTCAATTTTCAAGGCACCATCTTAAGATGTTATCTTACAGTTATGTATAAAAAACATTAAATAAACAGATTAGAACGCAGAGACATTGATATATCGGTCGGAAATTACATATTCCAGATTTATTTGAAATTAGAGTTTGTCAATTAACCAAAAACTCATTGAAAAGGTAGGATATTATATCACATCTGATGCTATCATGGGATTAGCATGGAATTGATTACGAAACCACGTTTCACAACCCCAAATAAAATGTGTCGCAGAATGAATTTGGACTAATAATATCTGATTTATTTTTCTTCTGCAAAACAGGCACCTCCACGATGAGCCAGTGAACTTCCAATCGGTGACGACAGCTCGAGCTACTCTTGACATTGCCCACCAGTACCTCTGCCCTCAGTTGGCCCGACTGGCGGTTAAATATCTGGAAGCTAATCTCACTTCTTCTAACGTCCTTGAGGTTCTCCAGGGCTTGAGCCTCTATGCCGGAAGCATGGCTTCATCCATAAGCAAACCGGAAACTCCCTCGGCACCTCCAGCGCCAGGCGACGAGGCTGGAGAAATCGGTGAGTGATAAGCTCCGTACTCAAACTATATCGAAGTGCGAAGTAACGCAAAACGCACGCTGCAAAGTACTGTATTTATTTGTTTTACATAAGCCTGTAACTAGTAAGTCTCTCACTTTGGTTTTGACGGTCCAATTTTCAGGCACCCATTATTATTCGACGCTTATAAAAGATCCAAATTTCCAAACTTTTTAAACCCTTAATAGCAGATATATGGCCGAACGAAATTGCAATATTAAGAGACAGATTAAATAAAAATTCATTTACGGAGTGTTTTCTGGTTTCTAATTTCGGATCGCTCTTTGAAATGTTAACATTTGAAATTGCGGATCCAACCCGCTAGATCGTATCATAATTACAATTTAGTGTGATTCGAGTGCCGTAAGTAATTGATATGTATTTCGCCATAACCCTGGCGGATTCGGCTCTTTCGTGTAGTTAGAGTTTCTTCAGTGGACTCTGGTATCGCCAAAATATCACTGATTTCTTTCACTGGCGGTCTCCAAATTATAACTTCAATACTTACGAATTTGACTAACGAGGGAGTTTGATGGGTCTCAGATACTGATTATTGAAGGGAGATAACGGCATTTCGTTCAATAAGCCTTAGTTTCGGAGACTCCTTTTTCATTAGATATGCCTTTGACATTTATGACCTGGCGAGCAAGCGAGCGTGGTGCAGTGAGGAAAGTCGGCGGCTAGCACGCTGATGGCCCGGGTACAAGTCACGTCACTTTTTTTTTTAATTTATTTTAAATTATCAATACTTAATAATTAAAAATAAACGAATGCTGTTTATTATGTATAGAAGATTTTTATTTCAGTAATTTTTCGATGGGTCTTTGGTATGCTTTTAAGACAATGACAGTCAAAATACAGCGTACAAAATTCTTAACTACACCGTGAAATCTGAGTGTAATCGAAATGTCATCTCACAATCAGTGTAACTTCAGTGTAATATCAGGGGGGTGAAATCCGCCAGGGAATTATTCCTTCACAAAAACGTGAACGTAAAAATACAAGAAGAAACAAATATCACACGTGTAAACAGAAAAATATACGTTACTGGTGCTTCAAACGGACATAGTTTTCATAACTTCTTTTTCGTGCCTTCTTTCATAGCCATGGCCTGTGTTTCCCTCCTTGGTGCTTGCATGACGCTGATAGACTCGGACCCATTGACGGTTTTTCGTCAGGAACGTTTTGAAGAATTAGCACGAGACGAAGTTGCGGACATAGCAGGACGCGATAGCTTGGAATTGAAACAGGAAGGGGTGCTCTTTACTGCTCTAGACCGATGGGCAGCCTCGGAATGCCGAAGACGTGGCATCGAACCGACACCGTGCGGCAAAAGAACCATGCTAACTGACGAGATCTGGTTTAGCGTTAGATACACACTAATGACTGATAAGGAATTCATTGAGGGTCCGATGGCCAGCGGAGTATTAACCAGCAAGGAATCTGCCTTCATTGTGTCGAAGATATTGGGCCACCACCATGATCGATTACAGCAACAGGTGAATAAAATCTTGACTCAGTAGATTTTAACCAGGAAGAAAATTAGATTTATTGAATAATGGAGACAAAAATTGTCGAGCAATATGTCATACTGAAAATATTATCCAGTTGTTGGAAAAAAGGACACGTCTTCATTTCAATCTTCAGTAGGAGAAAGAATTCAGCTCCGGTCTATACAGCGTGTCTGATTTTAATCAATCCAGTCAAACATCTCGAAAACCAAAAGTGTGAGTCAAAAATGTTGCAGACAAAAGTTGTAAGGTTCGAGGGAGGAAAAAGTTGAGACTGTCGGATTTTCCGTAAGCGGACCCGCCAAGCATTTCTTCAGCATTTGCATCCTGTATAACGGATGATTCGTTTATTTTCACGCATAGGTTAACGATCGAGTGATGATAAATTTCCTCAAATTTCATTTTGCATCATTGTTTTCGTTTTTGATTACAGCAGCAAGATGCCACCACAGGCCCATTGTCGAGGCTATGCAGTGTTCCAAGAGGGTCATCCACCTCTGTACATCGGAAATTAAAAAAGCAGAAGAATGGCAAGAGCGAGCGGGAAGAAAACAGGAAGAATCGTAAGAAAGAATGCGCGAGTCAGGGGCAGCGGGCATGCGCGAGTTTGGGCAATTGTCTCGTCAGAGTACTCGCCTGTGTCTTTGACTGAAACAGCTTAACCTCTGTCGGGAGGAGAAAAATAAATGATGGTATTCGAAGCTGACACCTTTCCTATGCACGCAAATTATGCTCAACCTCGTATATCTGTAACTTCTACGAGCACCTGTACAGGGTATACGTATTACGGTATACGTAGGTGAATGATTATTAATTTACCGATTAGCTCGAGACGCTACTGAGGTTCTTGATTGTTTGATGTAGGAGAGACTCGAGCAAACTGCATCAATGCTTGGGGCCCGGCTGTAGTGCAGTATTATATTTACTGTGTGCTTTAATGAAGCAGCGTTCGTTTGCATTTACGCATTTTCGAACTGTAACGATACAAGAAAAAAAAAATTTATTCTGACGACGAGTTGATGTAAGATTGGCTATATTTTTTCTACTTCAGGAATAAACTAAAAGTTTTTCTTTTGTCCTTTTAAGATTCTCGTCTAGAACTTTCCAGTCATTTTATTCGCAAGTGATTAGAGTAATACGATGAAAAATATTCAGCTCTCGAGTAATTTGATGTCATGGACCGAATGTCATGAGATCGAACGACTCCGAAACTGCGTAATACATAAATTGCTATTTATATAACTTTGTTATATATATATATATATATATATATATATATATATATATATAATATATTTGTCAACAATTTTACGCACGTATAGAGATATAATTATGTATATATTTATATTGATGTGTGCGTGTAAATATATTTAGTTTATTCTCTATATTAGAGATGTTGTTTTACGCAAAGTTGTGTTCAAATTTTTACTATTGACAGTAGATTAACTAACATCATTATTCTGTGGTGTGTGAAACAAGTGGTAAACATAGGAAAGCTATGTGAAATGAAAGATAATCATAAAACCAAAATAGTATTGTTGTGTTACAAGTATGGAAAGTGAGCGATTTCCGATGAATGTGGAATTTACAGGCAATTTGACGGCACGAGACGAAGTTGAGTGCTGCGATCGCTGAGTCGAATACAATATTCGACAAAGTTTGAATGCTTGGAGAATTTGTTGGAACACGAGCATATGCTAGAGAATTTGCTCGAGCCTTTTACATTCTGAGCATTTACTGAGGATTTATGAGTATTTGAAATGTACTCATTAATTCACGTTCTTAGTCACTTTTCAACAATTCTTTTCGAAGAAATAGGTTTGATTGCTTGAATGCATTTATTGTCTATTTTAATGTTAGTATTAATAATACGATGTTTGTAAATCGTAAAAACTACAGTAATCCTTCATTTGCATCTTATTTTTCAGACTTGGTTGACACTTTCATAGACATTTTTTTTGAATAAACCGTCATCACTATTTAAAACAATATAAATATCATTCAAATATTCGACGACTCTTGGAAATAACAACGCACTTTTAACTGCTTTGAATCCTCATAGTGCTCTTCAACATGCTCTGTTTGAGGTTGAATTCTCAGCATATTTTCGGTAGAATTTTCTTAGCACAAGTTCTTGAGCATTTAAGGACACTAGTCAGGCATCGCCTTTCCACGCGTTTTTTCTAACACCGGAGAAGGAAAATTTGGTTTGAGAAACAACGAAGGTCCCGCTGACAGCACGTAAAATTACTGTCAGATAGCTCGATCGATGACACGTTGCGTAAAATTGAGTTATCCAACAGTGAGCATGCGTCAAAAGAACTCGTAGTCTATAAAATGCGGGAATGTCGTTTTACCACACTGCGTGGAAATGAGACACTTAATCATGCACGCTTCACAGAGTTTGAAAATCGAACTTTCCATGTAGGTGTTCGGAAAAAAACATTCAACATAAATCACATTGTATCTCTATTTATACAATTTATAACTGTGCTGTAATAAGTATAACATGCTTCTAAAGGTGATGCTTTTTTGACTGATGAAAAAGATTGTTAAAAATGCAGGCATGTCAGAGTACCATGAACTTATTCGAAAATGTAAAATCTTGAGAAGAGAAGACTCTCAGAAGCATTGTTCTTATTATTCAACACTACAACAAATTATAAACGTTTGATAATTTTATATTGATTTACAGAAATGTTGTATGTCTACCAAGTCTGTTACTTATTGTAAGATATATCGTCAGAAGAACCAGCAATAATTATGTTCGACAATCTTGTTAGATTAATTATTTGAGATATCGGTTATTCAATCGTACAGATATAATTTGTTCCTTTTTTTAACCGTTCATCACTGTACAATTTATTTGGCTGCGCGTTTCGATTTTTGTCTTACATTTACATTTGATTTCCATATGACTCTGGCAGAGTGATGATTTGTGACAAAGTGACAAACTACTTTTATCAAACAGTAGTTTGGTAAAAGTCAACAACTTAATTGAATTATGGGTTCAGTAAAACTGAATATTACACTTATGCCCTGACTGTATTCAAAAATGAGTTTCAATTTGTAAATTACGTATTATTACCATGGCTGGTCCGTGTGATGATAATGTCGAATAGAAAATTGCAAACAAATTTTCGCAACAATGTGAAAATAAAAATAAGAATGTTGAAGAAATATATCGACGTATCGAATAGGAAGAGAGAAAAAAATGCCAGTGATAATTAGTTATAAATTGAAATATTATTATAATACACGTTAAAATATTAAAATTGTTTATGTCGGCAAAAGATTTACGAGATTATATGATATATGTATAACGTCAGTCAGGCGCTGTGCGACCGCATGCGAGAGTTAACAAAATGTAACGACAGAAGCTTACACTTTTATTATTTTTGAGAAAGGCCTACATAATTAAAGTTATGTTCACTAACCACTTGAAGAAAAAAGATAAAGAATGTAATAAAACATATTTCGCATTGTGATTATTATTACAAACAACATCATTATTACTATATAACAATTACTAACATTATAACAACGTTTTACAGTGTTAAACCTGAATATAATGTCGTTACCATTACCAATACGATTTAGAGTAGTTGCATGTTACAAAAATTGTAATGATTTTTATATTTATCAAAGAAACAAAAACAAAGAAAATAATGGAAACGAATTAAACCACGAATTGAGAAGCAACTAATAGAATCAACTTTTTTCTACGATTTAGAGTACGTAGGTATATTATATGTAACAATACAAAATCTATTCGTGTGTTACTATTGGTGGCATTCTTTCAACTCCCAGCACCGTAATTTATGGAGGGAGGCAGTGAAATTCTTAATTATTCCCAACTGAAAATTGTTATATTACAAAGGGAAATCCACAAAACGAATAACCAATCGAATTGTTTTTAGAGAAACACGGCAATTTTGCGGCCAAACTAAAGCCAAACAATAACTTGCTGAGGCGTAAAGATCCTCACGAGGTAAAGTAAAAAGACTGAGCAGGCTAGTAGATAACAGTAAATTTGTTGAACGAAGTTAGATAAAATCCAAATCCAAAAAGGGTGAATAAACTATGAGAAGTCAGAAATTTAATTTATAACTTAATTTATCACAGTTGGAATGATGATTCGCTTATCTGACTGTGAGAGAGCTCTTTTACTTAATGTAGGGAATGGACCTTAACCTCAATTTGAATTTTTAGTTGTGTAGTTATATATTATTTTTTTTTTTATTTTGTTTTTCAATATATTTGATTTTTAGTTTTATTTATTTTATTTTTTTTCTGTAACCTGACCTACGTCTCTATACTCTTACCATGTTTTTCTCTCCTTTACAGCACTGTAATTTTTATTTTTTATTACTATTTGTACGAATTGTTTCTGTATTTCTCTTGCTACGAATACTGTTGGTTTGTTTTGATTAATTTAAGGTTTGTTGATTGCATTGGATTTTCTAAAGTGATAATTTTGGCTTCTCCTGTTTGACATTTTTACTTTCGTATATTTTGAACTTGTTTGAGACAGATAATTCGACGTTGTCCAATATTGTCGTGGAAAATATTAAATATCGATTGATTGATTGATTGATTCGCCTCGTGCGTGTAGAAAACAGTCCTCGCGATAGTGCTACAATACAAAAGTGCGCTGTGAAACCGGACTACTCGTTCTTGTGGGTGAGGTCGCAGGCAAGAAAGTGGAAGCTTCCCGGATAGCAAAGGCCCAACGCGTTACAGAGCCCCAACCTCTCGTGAAGGGGTGAGTACAGTCCTCTCTTCGTAAGCGGCTTGCTTCCGACAGCTCTCTGACAATGTGGTATCGCAACCGGCGCACCTAGACTGATAATTCGATCAACGACACAACACTCTAGTGTCTCGTCCGCCCAATAAATTACAGGCACATAGCACAATAACTAGGTAGGTTACACACAACCATCTGAATGGAAATTTCAATCAAGCAGTGATGAGGTCCCACACCATGTTACCATACTATCTGATCAGGCTCACATTAAGGGGGGTGGGGTAAGGGTTTCAGCGTAACAAAAAACACTATTTTTGTGAATTTTTTTTAAAAGTATGGATTAATCACCTTTTGTACGTTATTGAGTATACTTTTAACAATATTCCGTAATTTTTTCATGCGGAAATATTGAGAAACAAGCCGGTGCCAGAGCTTGCACCAGAACGTCTTAGAAAAAAAAACAATTTGCGGTGTTCACTATATCTCGGTCAGAAATTATCTAAAATCAAAAACCATTAAAATTTCAAAGTATTATCAAATCCTCCCCCCAACGTTCTATGATTATTTTTTTTCTTCATTTAAAAATTTTTGGTTGCCATCTAAAGTGTAAATTGCTATTTTCCACGAAAAATTCCGCCATTTTGTGGGTGGAAAACCCCCTTAATGTAAAAAAAAAAATTTTAACTAAACGTTGGGGGGAGGTATTTTATATGTAGAAAATGTGTACCAAGTTTGAAATGAATCGGTCAAGTAGTTTGTAAATGGCAGTGAACAAGGACTTTGAAAAAGTAGTTTGAAGAAGAAATCACAAGCGCCCGATCGAACGTACAACGACAAACTGACGCTCATCTCTCGTTTTAAAATATTCTACAGTGTCTAGTATACATACAAATATGAAATATGTCTTTATGGCTTTACTTATCTGTCTTTACTAAATAAAATATTCTCGAAACAGGATAATGGACCAGAACGATAGAAGTGAATAAGCTGTATACCTGCAATCAGAGCTATAGTGTTAAAGGGCAGGAGACTAACTAGATAATAACTTCAAGAGTTTTGCTCAGATGGACTCAAAATTTTGGGAATACATTCATGAAATGTTTAAAATCAAGATAAGACAAAAAAAATTCTATTTTTCGAAAGTGCAAACCCTTACCCCCACCCGCCCCAAGTGAAACCATCAGGCCCTGACTTCCCATGTAACGTAGGGTTTCACAATGGCTTGATACGGCTTTCACGCGCGATCTTGATCAGGCGTTTATCTTGGAATATGTCAGGTTTAGTCAGGGTCAGATCAGATGTGCCCTAGTAGAGTCTTCCGGACTGGCACCCGCGCAGGACCGGACCTGGACCGGTTATAATATTAGTCTGGCCTTATAAAATTTTTACTCATGTTACTCAGGAACGCCAAGAAAGTTCAAGACCATCCTGACCAGGTGCGCAACAGACAAGCTTTGTCGAGTGTTTTCAAAAGAGCTGGCCATGGGCAATCACCCCGATAGACTCATTGCCAATGCAGCAAATTTGCTTGATGTTCTGAGTGCATTCGAGGAGGAAACCCAGGCCTCCCTTGGAAAGTTTCGACTCCGACGAATTTCTCTAGTATGGCTCGTAGCTAAACGCAGAACAAGCTTGTCCTTCGAACCATACTTATACTCTTTTAAACTATTTTACAACTGACCTCAAACGCTAAAACCAATGGAAAGTTTTGAATTTACATATTGCTTGGAAGGCAAGGTTGGCCAACTCGGAGCATTGTTTGAAACTTGCATACTGCGACCTCTGGACATAAGTTTTTATTGAAGAGTCGGAGTGTCTTTTTTAGATATTAATTATCAATTTATAACCAGTCAGGTTATGTATGTGAAACAAGAAAGAAAAGAAATTTTTAAATGAGAAAAATTAACGGGCGACCGCGAGAATCGAACCTGGGGACCCGTTTTACACGGCTCGTCGTGTTTAGTCGTAGGCCCATGCGACCTTTCCCGAATTTGCCTGCTGAAACGTGTGGGCTTCTACTAGCGATGGCCGCTAACGATGAGCTAAAAGTAATTGATGAATCGATTAGTGTGCCTCATGCAGTCAACTTTGTGACCTTCATCAAGAGGCCACTCTCTTGAACTTGTATTACAAAGTGTTATTTCCGCCATAGAAAAGGTGGCATCGCGGGTTGGGGGGGGTGTAAAAAGATTTATAGTACTTATCTAACTTACATTGTTTTCTTGTATCTATGTTTCTGTTCCAGAACGCTACTCATATTTTATAATATACCAATTATTGTATGAAAAATTATCCAAGAATAAATATATCATCTGTGTGTAAAATCGAATATCAACAGGTTATGGGCCCAGCACCCAAACTACACGACTATTAAGTTATAGTTTAAAGAAATATTAATGTAAGCGTTAAAATTCGCATTGCAAGTCAAATCTAACCTAAAACTTCCAAGCGGCGTCGCCAAACCATGCAGAAACTGTACCAATGCGAAATAACAAAAACTAAAACCAACCAAGACGGATCATTCGGTAAATATTAAAAAATTAAATAAAGAAAATTTCGATACTTGGAAATTACAAATGGATGCAATCCTCATAAAAAATTATCATTAGGCGTTTGTCAACAGAACGAAACTTCGTCCTGAACCAGTAAAAGGAGATAACAATGTCGTAACGAATGTCGTAGAAATTGAAAACTGGGACATAGCTGACCAAAAGGGCAGGGCAGACATAATTAATCTTGGCTGTTTCACCGTCCGAGCTATGACACATCAAACATTGTGTGACGGCTAACGAAGTGTGGAGAAAACTCGAAGAAGTCTATCACTCAAGAGAACCTGCACGTAAAGCGACTTTGCTAAAACAATTGCTGTTCGCAAAAATCAAAGACAGCGGGAACATGATGGACCAGTTAAACCATTTCTTCGGTACGTAGATGAGCTATCTGAAATGGAAATCATCGTAGCTAAAGATCACCTCGCAATAATCCTACTCTACAGCATATCAAACAGTTACGAAAACTTTTGCTGTGCCATAGAAGCAAGAGACGAGCTGCCAACACCCGAAACGTTGAAAATAAAAATTCTCGAGGAAACCAATGCAAGAAAAGAAAAAATAGTACAAGCAAACCATCATAATCAAGAAGCCTTCTATGTCAGATCGTCAGGAAACTACAACTACTTTAACACAAAAATGATCAACAAAAGACTGGCGATACAGGTGAGAGTTCGAGCAATTCAGGTGGGCAAAACAAACCATACAAATGTAATTTCTGCAGAAGACTAGGAAACAAGATAGCGGACTGTTGCAAGAAAGCTGCCAAAATGAAAGAAAATCGAAGACGGAAAATCTAAGTGCTGCAATGACCGAAGAGAGCAAAGCATTCTTATCCGTTGTATCGAGAGCCAAAGTCGCGAGAAAGTTTTTACCCACATGTGTCGGGATAGAAATCAGTTCACTGATCCAACACCTGTAACACAACAAAAGGTACGTTTAGCGGTAGATCAAACCACTGAAATCGTAAGCAAAGGCACCATTTGCATAACTGTATATAACGGCAGCAAACCAAAGGCACTCAGGATAGAAAATACTTTCTACGTACCTGAATTAAAAATTAACCTCATGTCTATTTCCAAGACAACAAACAATGGATATGACATCCGCTTCAAAAACACTCATGCTATAATACGGAACCGCAATCGAGAATCTGTGGTCACGGCAACGAGAAGACTTGTACTTCGTCGAAGAAGACACAGAATCAGCAGCAGCTGTGAGCGATACGGCTAAGGAAATGGAAACATGGCACAGGCGTTACGGCCGTTTCAAAGAAAAATACTTGAAAACGCTTGTTCTCAAGGAAATGGTCCAGGGTATTCCGCATAAATCAGTAGGACAACTGCCAACTTGCGAGATCTGCATTCAGGGCAAGCAAAGCGCTGCTCCATTTCCAAAGCATCACAAATAAAGAACAATCAACAGCTTGAACTTGTACACTCAGACCTTTATCGGCCCATGAAGACCAAATCAATAGGGGGATCTGGATATTTCGCAACCTTCATCGATGATAAAACAAGGTGGGTCAACGTTTACTTCCTGAAGGCGAAAAGTGATGTCAAGGATGCATTTCTGAACTACAGAGCGTTGGTTGAGAATCAAACTGACTGCAAAGTAAAGACCCTGTGAACGAACAATGGACTTGAATATTGTGGAGCTGACTTCACCAAAGAGATCGAAGAAGCAGGAATTAGGAAGGAACGTACCGTAGCTCATACCCCGCAGCAAAACGGAATTACAGAAGGAATGAATCGTACGTTGGTGGAAATGGCAAGATGCCTAATACTACAATCCAAATTGCGGCCAGCCTTCTGGTCTGCAGCAATAGTCACTGCGGCTTATATAAGAAATCCATGTCCCACGAGAAGTCTAGACGGAGTGACGCCCTTTGGGGCAAAATTTGAAACAGCACCAGAAGTCGCCAATCTCAAGACCTTTGGCTGCAAGGCATTTGTAGTCGACAAAACCCCGAACAAGGCTAAATTTGAACCAACATACAGGACGTGTGTTTTTATCGGTTATTCCAGTAAGTCGAAGGTGTATCGTCTATGGGATCCAGAGTCAAGAAAAATCATCAAAAGCAAAGACGTGAAGTTCATTGGAAATCTACCGGTCTCGGAGCAGTAAACAAGCCAATAGATTTCATGGAATTCCACGTTTTTCTTGATAATAAAAACTAAGAAACCAATGAAAGAGACATCAGGGATCAAGTAGACGAAAGTATAAATGCCATCGAGAATCCAAAGAACACGATAGAACAAACACAAGAGAAAGGAAAAATTACAAGTCGCAATTAAAATTTTGAATCAGAAATACAACCTACTCCGCTTAAGAGGGAGCCTAGACGCCCTAAGGTACTGAAAACGGGCGCGAGAGGAAGACCACGAAAGTTCTCCAACGTGGAAAAATCGCAGGCCAAACCCGACACTAACGTGGAGCATGAAGCGAACCTGACTTATGACGACTCACCAAATCCAACAGTTAACGAAGCAATAACCGGAGCACATGCAAATGAGTGGAAAAATGTGCTGCAAGCAGAATCCGACGCTCTGGAACAGAGCAACGCCTGGACTCTGGTAGATCGACCTGAGAAAAAAAAAATATCGGCTGTCGATGGGTTCTAATAACTAAATGCAAAGCAGATCAAAGTGTGGAACGAAAAAAGGCTCGCCTAGTAGCGAAAGGCTATTCCCAATGACCGGGATTAGACTTCCAAAAATCGTTCGCACCAGTCGTAAGACAAAGTTCTGTACGAATCATCGGTGCCATCTCAGCTCAACTAGGACCCACATTATATCAGCTCAACGCCGTGATGGCATATATCAATGGGGACCTGGAAGAAGAAATATTAATGGAACAGCCTGAAGGTTTTATAAAAGCTGAAAACGAAAGGTTTATTCCTTGAATAAAACACTATACGGATTAAAACAATCCGGACGCTAATGCTTCAAGAAATTGGGCCCAAGGTAGAGATTTTGAACTGAAATCAATGAAAACAGGAAAATGTATATATACCACGAAAACCAAAGACATTCATCTTATTGTAGTTATATACATATGTAGATGATCTCGTCGTCGCAGCAAACAGCTACGACGTATACCGAAGCCTGAAAGAAGACTTGAGCAAGAAAGTCAAAATGAAAGATTTCGGAGTTTTACATTACTACCTGGGATTCGAATTTAAACAAGACCAAACGACAAAGTCAGTAGCTATGTCTCAGAAAAAATATACCGAAAGTGGATTGAAAGAGTATGGAATGGAAGAATCAAAACCAATGTCAACATCTGTCGACAGTAATACCAAACTGAGCAAGAACTTGGGACCAACAACCGAGGAAAGAAGCTGCAGAAGTGGCAAATTTGCCTTATCAATCGTTGATCGTATCATTAATGTACCTGGCTATCTCAATAAGGCCGTACATTGCCTACACGATTAGCCTGTTGAGCCAATTCAATTTGAATCCCGGAAAGGCACTTGACGGACAGCGAAACGCGTACTACAAGGAAGCATTAACCATGGCTTAATCTACTCCAAAGATAACAACCTACTGACTGGTCTTGTAGACGCGGATTGGGGAGTAATCGTGGACGACAGAGCATCTTAAACCGGATTTGTCTCTAAACTTGCCGGCGTAGCGACTACCTGGGAGGCAAAGAAACAAAAAACAATTGCCTTGTCTAGCTCCGAGGTAGAATACATGGCTTCAACTGAAGCCGCCAAAGAAACCATGTATCTGCGAAATCTGTTGAAAGAAATTAACTACGTGGACGAAGACTCAGTACCTACGATAGTTCACTGTGACAATCAAGGAGCACAGAAATTGATGAGAAACCCAATATACCACTCACGTACCAAACATTTTGATATAAAGCACCACTACGTAAGGGAAGTATTTAATGATGGAAAATTAGACGATTCTCACTGACCAGATGATAGCCGCCGTCCTGAATAAAGATCTCATTGGGCCTAGCCATCGAAGATGTCTTAACGGATTCAGTCTAGCAGACACTGAACAGAAACCCGCGTTGAGAGGGGGTGTTGTTTCCGCCATAGAAAAGGTGGCACCACGGGTTTGGGAGGGTAAAAAGATTTATAGTATTTACCTAACTTACCTTATTTTATTCTATCTATGTTTCCAGAACGCTACTCATCTTTTATAATATATCAATTATTGTATGGAAAAATATCCAAGAATAAACAAAGCATCCGTACGTAAAACCGAATATTAACAGGACAAAGTTCTATTAAAACTATTTTTAACATGAGACTGACTAAGAAGTGAGGATGGTAACGTTAACATAACAAAACATTTGTAAAAATCATTGCTGCGCAATTTTAGAATATCTTTAAAAGAGTTGGTTTGTTGAAATATGAGAATTAGACCTGTCCTTAAAAAGGGCAAAATCGAATTTTAATGGTCTTACCCCCCAAATTGGTTCGTAATAATTCAAAAAAAATTTCAGAATTTTTAAAAAATTTTCCCTTCATATTTACCCACCGCTAGAAACCCTTACTTTTTCCCATAAGAAAAGCATTGATTTTTCGTGAATCTTAATCTTTTTTTACCGCTGCCCTAATTATTAGCTAAAAAATCGTAAATTCTCAGAAAAAGTTGACAGTTATGTTACCTTTTTGTCGAATTTTTTGGACTTCGATACAAGGATTTTTGGGCTAGATCAATCACATCTTTTGTCCACGTTTTTCGTAGCATACAGAGAATAAAGATGTGATTGATCTAGCCCAAAAATGCTTGTATCGAATTCCAAAAAATTCGACAAAAAGGTAACATAACTGTCAACATTTTCTGAGTATTTACGATTTTTTAGCTGATAATTAGGGCAGCGGTAAAAAAAGATTAAGAATCACGAAAAATCAATGCTTTTCTTATGGGAAAAAGTAAGGCTTCCTAGCGGTGGGTAAATATGGAGGGAAAACTTTTAAAAAATTCTGACATTTTTTTGTTGAATTATCACGAATCAATTTGGGGGGTAAGACCATTAAAATTCGGATTTGGCCTTCTTAAGGACAGGTCTAATGAGTATGTTTCGCTTGCTATGGTTTACTTAATTTCAGACAATACAAAAGGTGCAAAGTAACTTTTTTTTCTAAACGTAAATCGTTACACTAACGTTACTAATTTCATCCTCATTTTTTAACCCCAATGTAAGAGGTTTTACATTAGATGTTATGAAATATTTTAAACTCTTAGCAAGTGAGTAAATGGGGCGGTTAACAGAGAATACAATAAGTCTAACAAGCACACTTTCTTTATGAATCTTCGGTAATCCATAGGCTCTAGGAGTTGCGCCATTGTACGTGGTTATAGATCTATTCGCTTCCTTGTTTATACAGTGCAACCTCTGAATAAGCCCTCTCTAAATAAGTCCGCTTCCCCTAATCTTCGCTCGAGATTTGCCTCCACTACTTCACGCATCGTCATGCATCGTCGCACATCACAGAATCGGGGGCGAACCTCTGAATAAGTACGCCCCTGGAAATTGTGTTTTGGTCTTAATTTATGCTTTGAATAATAGTATAGTAATGAATTAATCTATTGTTAACACCTATTAATATTTATACTGTTTTTAAATTTAGATATATTAATATTAGACAATTTTTTGTGGCGAATTCGGACCGCCGGTGGGGGTAACTCATTTCTCGGAATTATATTCCCCTAACCGCCCGAGCCCGGTCTTATTCGGAGGTTACACTGTATATTTCTTATTCAGCCAACCAGATGAAATTTTTGTTGTGAGGTGCTCGTTAAGTCATATTTACAATTTTATAGCTGTTATTGTCTGAAAGTTGATTGAACATTTTTTGGATGTAGGTATAAAGGTCGAAAGATTACCGAAGTGAGCAATTGGAGCGTTAAGATTGAAACCCCAATACAAACAATAAACTTTATACAATACAATGCGATACATTGCGAAGTTTTTATTTTTGTACCTTGTAGTTTAAAAAGTATTTTCATAAGGGGTCAAAACATGTTACTGGTGAATGTATTCCAAAGTACGATTAAAGACGAGTTCATACACTCAGTTTTTACGATAAAAGTTGTACATAAAATTAAGAGTACGTAAAATAAAAAAAAAATGGCAACAACTAATTCAAGATTCACTTACTTAGATAAATGTTGCAAAAAAATAACTGAAATTACAGACGATTAGTGCTAGAAGTTGGTCGATTTCGCATGTAGTTCCCGATGTACACATTGAACATTTCAACGATGAGAAGCGTTCTCCCAGTGGTATCAATACTGCATGTAAGATTCTTAGGATCCAAGAAGTGGGGTATTTAATAAGACAACACTGATAGAAATAAGTATTTATTCAATTTCTTTGGCCACGAACTGGGTAAATCCTAAAATACCTGAAACAGTGAAAGGGTGTCGATTAGAAATTATCTCACATGTTAGCGTGCGAGACTACAAAACGGTAGCACTTGAATTCAAATCTTAAGCATGTCGAAGACACGGTCTTACGTACAGGTCTGGAAACTGCAATGCTGGAAGCCACGATTATGTATGTCCTTTAGCAAAGGCAAATTTCGGTACTAGCGCGGTTACCAATTATTTATCATTGCGTACCTCAATACTGATTTAAACCGACGGTGGTGGGACAAAGATGGAGAGATAGAAGTATGGCCGACTAGTTCTGTCTTTGTTTAAGCCCCCTGCCCGTACCTGCCCGCACCACCGAAGGTATGATCACAACGAACCTAGTGGTGACTGGTGAACTACCAACGGTTCTTCAATAAGCGACCTACCTCTTCCACTGGAGTTTCCAGACCTGTATGTAAAATCGTGGTCAATGAGGACCTAAGCGGCAGTATGCGAAAAATGTAAAGACCGATCACGTTATTCAGATGCCAAATCGATTAGTTAAAGCTTAAGTTCGGTTCAGCTAGATATAAAGAAGGTTTTCGGCAGTTTTACTTATACCTTGTGCAAATGCGGGTGATTCTATTTGTTACTAATCGATTCCCCCCTTGTCTTGCTTAAGCTTAACTCTTAGCTGACACACCTTACCACAATAACATTGATCGCACGACTAGAACGTTTGAAACCCCAACTACTAAAATGCGTATCACGAGCGAACTACTGGTTATTTTAATTTGCACAAATTACCAGAGAATCTTCAATCTGTTTTTTAAAAGCTTATACAGGTTATTGAAAGAAAATATTAGACATGATAAAAAATGTCAGACGTGGAAAAAAACTTGAAAGCTGAATGTTACGGGTTTGCAAAGGTTTGATTCGACGAGCGGTTATCGAATCACCTCTATACCCACCCAAGATGTTATTTGGGTAATTCGGGTTCGGTCTCGTCGCTGTTCTCAATCCGGAAATGATGAAAGGAGTGATAATGAGATGGAGAAGGTGTACCTTTTGGATGTATAAAGGCTTCATTAAAACTGCGAAATATGTAATTGTGCAGCTAGATGATTTGGAGTATAAATAGATGAAATGATTATTTAGACTGGAACTGAGGTTGAACTTAGAAGTTAGAGTGTAAGTTGATTATACGAACGTTGGAATAGGAATGAAACCGAGGTAAAGAGCATGAGTAGAAGAAAGGTACGCAAATCCAGAATGGTGAGGAATACAATTAGCAGAGTCGGCAAAAAGCAAGTTACGTGAGCCAGAATAAAAATAGGCGGACAGTATTGAGACTATAACGTTACTACAAGGATCGTGGGAGAGTGACGGTATGAGGGAGACGTGTGGCGATACGCTGGACGTAACAGCTCCAAAGAAAGCGACATTTTTTTTCATGTATTTAAATATATTTTTCACGTTTTTCTTGTTTATTCTCATTGGTTTAAAATCAGTATGATGGGTTAATGAATGAGAATGGAGTCGTCTGGGATCCCACAGGGATAACCGCTCGTAGAGACAGTAGTGTATATATGCCGGTTCTAATCCAAAGATGGCGGCGCTCCCCCCTAGTCCCCGCCCCCCCCCCCCCCCCCCGCGACTCACGGCGCACCCTCCCTCACCCCCCCCCCCCCCCCGCGACTCACGGCGCACCCTCTCTCACCCCCCCCCCCCCCCGCGGTCATTTTCGACGGCTATTTCCATAGGATTTGACACACACACACACACACACACACACACACACACACACAAAATAATTCCTGTCGAGACTTGTTTGGCGCCGGAAAGCCGCACATAAATCAGATAGGGTAAAAACTTGCTAGATCTATTGAAAAAATTCCAGGAAATTGCTCTTTGACATGGTGCCGACAATGCACTTAAACCAATCTGGGATAGTGGGGGAGTGGTCCCCATAAAAATTCCTCGCACGATATGCGTGTCGAGACTTGTCCAATGGAAAAATTGTAGTGGGGGTGGGTGGTATATAAAGCGTACGTCTATCGTGATCGTCACTCTGTTCTCATCGTATTCTCATTGTGAACTGTTCTCGCTCGTGAAATAACCTCAAAACGCGATGGATCTAGCAAAAGTTAACCACGTCAGCCGCCTGGAGAATCTGCCAACCAAGAAGATGTCGGAACTCGAAATTGGGGGAGTGTATGACGTCATCGGGTTACGACTCGTCAAAACAAAATTCGGGGTACGTGTTCTGGCGACAATCGATGGAGAATACAACGTCTTCTGACCACCGAGAATCGCAAGAGTTCTACAAGAAGATTCCAGTCAGCTGACTGAAATGTGTAGCGTGGCCGGAGAAAATCGTCTGCAAATGAAATACCTTGGTGGAGAATTCAACAAGTTCGAATTTTCATGCAGTTATGCGCCTTAAATGAACTATGCGATCCCCCTCTACTTCCACAAAATTCATCCACGAGGGGGTAAAAGCGGGTGTGCTGGAGATGGAATAGTCAGTCTTCCACATACAATCCGTCAGTATATAATCGAGCGCAACATTCCCACTCCTCAACATGGCGATGATCCTAGACGTGCAATGTTTTATCGGTCATAACATGAAGTTTGTACCCAAGGAAGTCGCAGTCGTGAATGTAAACGGGTCGGATCTGGATTACATCATTTTCAAGCCGCCCTATGATTTGGCAAGCCTACCACTTGAATGTAGAGCTACCAATGTATGGTTGACGCACAATCACCACGGAATATCATGGAATGCAGGCAACAAATCTCACGAGGATGTGACGAAGATTGTGAGAAAAATGGTTGAAAATGCGTGTTACGTATACGTCAAAGGGGCGGAGAAGAAAGCATGGCTGACGGAGATCGTCGATGGTACAACGAGGGTTATGAATATGGAAGATTTGCATATCATACCCCCTGAAATGGAAAAATTGAGGTATATGGAAGCGGCATCGTGGCACGACGCGAACCATGGATACTCTCCAGCGAATAACCTCCAGCAAGCAGCAGCGCCGGGCTCAATTTGGTATGATGACAACTCTGAATACATCCCGGCATACAATTGCGCCTTTGAAAATGTGCAGCGACTAAGGAGTTGGTATTCGAAGGAGTGTACCAGCTCCCTCGAGAAATCCTTCCGTCTGTACAAAGAATTGGACGGTTTAAGGGGAATGATGTCCGAGGATATAGCTTTTTTACCAAAAGAATTTATCTGCACGTTCGCATCAAACTCCATCAATGATGCGTGGGATAAACTACCAGAGAATATGAAAATGGACCACGCCATCGCAAGGTTCCGCAGATGTAGCATACATTACACACCAGGACCCGATGGCGATATCGTGGATGGGCCGAATCCTCTAATTAAAGACTGTTTAGCTTGCAATCGCGTGTATAGATAATATGGACAATATTTACCAAAATAACAATAGAATTTATTACGATATATACAATTATATTCGCGTTTATATGTAGAATATTCGATAGAATTAATCTCAATTATATCATAGCTTATACATAGAATTAAAAAAATTTACTATTCGATAAAATTATAATCTAGAAATAGGATACATTACAAATGTATATCTTTATAACTTTTACCCATTCTCGTCATACAAAATGTAAATGTTATGAATTTTTACTTGTGAAAAATATATAATCAATAATTATGAATTTAGCGTGGTTTATTCCTCGAAATAATCCATAAAATCATTATCGCTATCCTGTTCGTTAACATTATCATCATCATCGCTATTTTCGACATCTATAATTATTACGATAGTTTCATTCGCCCATTTTTTCTACAATTATTTGCATACATATATCACCGTAATTTATATAATATTAGCTGTTTGGTCTCACTCGAGCAGCTCGCGCATCCTCAACGAGATCCCGAAGCTCCTCCAACGAGAACTCGCGTGTTGCTTCGGAAAAGCCTATAATTATCTCTTCCTCAGCCTCCTCATCCTCGCCCCAATCAACGCTCGACCACTCATCGTCATCATCACTCGAATGAGATGACATTTTTTTCTTTCCAAAATTGATTCGCGATGAAAAGTCTGTAAAAAGAGCAAGCCGAAATAGAAAAGTTGATGCTGCTGCACGCGAAAACTGTTTGGAGGGAATTCCATTTAGAGTCATTGGGGGGCTACTCAGATTTATATTTAAAGACCGATGTTCTTTTGCTTGCCGATATTTTCGAAAATTTCCGCGCTAGCTGCTTCAAAACATACAATTTAGATCCGTTGCACTACTACACTGCACCGGGGCTTGCTTTTGACGCGATGCTCAAGCATACTAATGTAAATTTGCAACTTTTAGACAACCCTGAAATGGTGTTATTTATTGAAAGAGCCATTCGAGGCGGCGTAGCGCAATGTTCTAATCGACACGCTCGGGCCAATAATAGATTCATGGGAACAGATTTTGATCCAAACAAAGCGGAATCGTATCTCATGTATTTTGACATGAATAACCTGTACGGTGCAGCTATGAGCGTGCATTTACCAATCGGTTCGTTCGAGTGGGAGTATCAGCACATCGATATAACGAACCATCCGGACGATTCGCCGATCGGTTACTTTCTGGGGGTAGATTTGGACTACCCTGTAGAACTCCACGAGGATCACAAAGACTTACCTCTTTGTCCCGAACATTTTACTCCCCCAGGTAGTAAAAATGCCAAACTCGCGACCACCCTTCACCCCAAAACAAAGTATATATTGCACTATAGAAATTTGAAGCAGTGTTTGAGTTTAGGATTGAAATTAGCGAAAGTGCATAGAATTTTGAAGTTTGTGCAATCTCCATGGCTCGAGCCTTACATCACGCTCAATACAGACATGCGTAAGCAATCTAGGAATGAATTTGAGAAAAACTTTTACAAACTCATGAATAACGCTGTGTTCGGCAAGACTATGGAGAATGTGCGAAATCATAAAGATGATAAATTGGTTACAAAATGGGAGGGAAAAGGTGGTGCGAGAACGCTTATTGCCCGAGCAAACTTTCACAGCTGCACCGTATTTGACACTGATATGGTTATCATTGAAATGAATCGTGTCAAAGTTCACTTCGCCAAACCTATTTACGTCGGCGCATCAATTCTAGATCTGTCGAAAATCTTTCTCTACGATTTCCACTATAATTATATTAAAACCAACTTTTCGAATAAACAGGCTAAATTGATGTATACCGACACAGACAGCCTTATTTATCAATTCAATGTGCCTAATATCTACGATATCATCAAACGTGATGTAGATACAATGTTTGACACCTCTGACTATCCGCCCGACAATGTGTATGGTATTCCCCTTAAAAACAAAAAACAACTAGGGCTAATGAAGGATGAAAATAATGGTAAAATTATGACAGAGTTTGTGGGACTGCGAGCAAAGCTGTACACATTTACTACGATGGGTGAGGATGGGGAAAAATATGACAGTGGCGTAAAAGTGAGTAAGCGCGCCAAGGGTGTAAGAAATTCATCGATAAATAGCATCACGTTTGATGATTATAAGCGCTGTCTGACGGCTTACCGAGAGTTGACTCTTCCACAGTGTTTAATACGCAGCAAAAAACACGAAGTAAGCACGATCGTACAAAAAAAATTGGCTCTGAGTTGGCAGGATGACAAGCGGCAATTGATACCTGGACAGACCGACACCGTACCTTGGGGGTTTGTCCCAGCCCCCCAATAGCTATAGGATAAACTTTAGACATAGAATTGATGTAAATATTTGATGTTTGACGCCTCGAACGATCCACCATCGGGCGGAAACGTTTCACCATCAATACGATATTTAATGGATTTAAAGTTTCAAAATGCGAATTCATATACTCAACAATTGTTTATTTATTTATTATTAATATATCAAGCAATTATTCATATTTATTCGTTTACCACGAGAAAAGTTTTCAGAAAATGAAAAAAAATTTTCAGGAAACGAAAAAAACTTTTCAGAAAATGAAAAAAACTTTTCAGAAAACGAAAAAAAGTTTTCAGAAAATGAAAAAAAGTTTTCAGAAAATGAAAAAAAGTTTTCAGAAAACGAAAAAAAGTTTTCAGAATATGAAAAAAAGTTTTCCAAAAAATAAAATGTGTAATAATCGTACGGCAAAATTGCATATTATCATTATTATTATCATTATTATTATCATTATTATTATTATTATTATTTTCGTAGTACAGAGTATGGCATATGTGCGCACAAAGGAGATAAAATGTGGAAATATTTGTATATTCAAAACCTTTTATTGTAATTCGGAAAATACATACAAATTATCTTACATGTCTGTTTTATTTATCCAACTATTGTGCGAACTATCAAAACCCAACCACTTCACATAGAACAGATTCCCCCGCTTGCGTAATACTTTCTCCACAAGGTAGCCGTTGGGATATTTCACTTTGGCGAGCTCTTCCTCGTAGAAGCCCCCCTCGATGGGATGATCTTGATAATCGGTAAGTTTGTAGGTGGGTGGATTGGTATTTTTCACCTCACTCACGGTGAATATTTCAGTCGTCCAATTGGGTGTATAGCCTTTTTCAAATACATTCTTGTACTTGCTGATTCGAACTCGATCGCCTACACTGAATTTCCGCGCTCGATCACTTCGTTTGATTTTTTGAGGCTTGTACACGCTACGATACAGCTGTTTTTCATTCTCCGTGCTAACATCCACCGGTTTCATCCGAATCGTGCGATGTTTGGTGTTGTTGTAGGACTTCATTAAATCATCCAAAATATTAATCCACTCGTACGATCCTTGGAGAGTAAACCGCTTCCACATTTTATTCTTCAATGTTCGATTGAAACGTTCGCATATCGACGCCTTCAAGTTGCTAAATGTCGAATACATGTTGATATTGTGATGCTTCACGAGGGCTTTGAATTCGCTGTTGTAAAATTCTTTGCCTCGATCAACGTGCAGATGTGTAGGTATACGACTCTGGATCAGTACAGATTTCATGGCAGCGGCAACATCTTTCCCACTCTTGGACTTTATCGGCACCGCCCACGCGTACTTGGAAAATATATCGATGATTGTTAGTAGGTATTTGTATCCCTTGTTGCACAAGCTGTATGCGGTCATATCGACGAGATCAGCTTGCCAGGTCTCATCCAGTCCGCGTACATCTACGAATCGGCGCGGATAGTTGCGTCGAGCCTGTCTGTGAAGTTCGGCAGCTATTGCAGTCTTCATTGTTCCCAACTCTTCACCTATCAATTTTTCGAATTGCTGTCCAACCACTCTGGTTCCTCAATCGATACTAATTCCCTGCTGGTCTGTCCCAACGTTGGTGTTGCCTGCTCCCCAATATGTTTGATGCGATTCAACGTATTTTCAATGATTTTGTTATTTATGCGTAGCTGTTTCAACTCCTCGTTGTGATTATGCGCGAAACTCTCAAAATTTGATTGAAAAGTATCCACAATATCCACAGCCATAGACTGTAAAGCAGTATTGAGAACTTTTAAGGAAACGGCGTCGGTGACGTGCTGCGGATCACCTATGTTACACAATCGTTTACCGTCCAAATCATACTGATTGTCGCTGGTGATTTTGAATCCAACACCCGGAGGCCCTCGAATAAATTTTTTACCCCCACCACGCTCCGAGTGTCGCCCGAATATGTCTATGCTCATCACTGGACGGTCACTGAACAAATGATGATTTTATGTTTACACGCCGCTAATAAACGATTCCAGCCTCACGCAACTCCTCAATAATGAAGACTATTTCGTTGGAATGGCTGGTATTGCCTGCAGCCTGTGACGCCATAAGCAGCCGGAGACGATCTACAATTTCATTTGGATCATCCCAGTAGACGTAATCGACATCTTGCCCCTTCTTTCGCGCAATCTTATAGTCGGGTAAGCCTTTACCTGATTTTTTCGGCGAGCCAACATGTTGTGCAATGAAATTTCTATACTTTGCACTTTTTAAATCATCTCGAAGGCTTCCATCGGCTTGGTAACGTTTTCGATGCGCATTTGTCGTCGTTACAATTTTTATATAATTATTCTTGTCCGCGTCATTTACAACCGATGCATCGGGTGATTTTTTAAACAGTAGTTCGAGTAATCCAGGTGTTCTGTCATAACTTTTATTCCCCACATTGACCAGATTATCAGTGAAATTGATCGGCGTATCGCCAATCATCATACCGCTTGTCAACTTTCGAACGCCGTATGTAGTATCCAAATCCCTCTTTTTACTTGAGCTGAACATTTTCAAATATTGTGCTGTGGAATCCGTTGTTTTCTTCACCGGTGTACTTGTAGTAGAAATTTCACCAAACTTCAGTGTTTTATCATTTGCATCCATGAAATTCCCCACATCCATATCCTCATCCTCCTCATCATCATCATCATCATCATCATCATCATCATCATCCCCGGCACTCTCGTCATCTTTTTCCTCTTCTTTTTTCATTGTCACATCCGGTAGTTCCGTTTTAATTTCACGTTTAATATGCTGCTGTCTTGAGGTATCAACCAATTTTTGCAGCGATGTTACTAAAGGCTTGAATACCTCTCCCATAACCTGTTCGGTCGTGTCCTTGTCCAACTTGAGCATCTTATGCTTCAGCCGTATGACATCGGATGCTTTTGATATTTCACTCAATGTATCGCTATGCTTACGAATCTTGGCACTCTCCATGTTGCAGGCTCGATTGTTGCAACGAAACTGTGCAAGTTTATGTTAGTTTATGCTTATAAAGCAGTCAAACCCCTTCCTATATCGCCCCCCATTGATTTCGCTATCCTTGTCAATTACGGTAAAACTGTAATTGTCATCATCCCAGCATGCCGAGCACAAGTCTTTAAATTGCTGATACGTCATGTCCGTGTTCACATGATCGTTGTAGATATGTTTCAGATTCATGTCATCCTGCCGAAATAGCACCAATAAGTTTGCATTGTCACGCACTAGGTGTTTTGGAATGCGCGCGTACGTTTGACTTAGATAAAAGCTATCGATATCGCAATGCCTGCCCATGCTGAAGTATGCTCTGATATTATCCTGCTTTTCACAAGCCACATCGTCGAAAATCATAATAGAGTTGGGGCGAGCATCTTCCGGTTTTACAACCTCATCGTTCTCGTGAAACGGGAAATAACCCACTCCCTGCACAGGTTCTAGTAACTTTTGCAAAAATTGATACTTTGGTTGGATGAGAGATTTCGAATAGACGTAGACATTTTCGAATCGCAATCCATTGCCGTGGGTGATGAGTGCGAGAAGAGCGTTAGTTTTACCGCAATTGGATGGCCCGCAAAAAATTGCTCTCACGGTATTTGGCAGCAATTTTCCATGTCGTTTTTCTATCTTCCTCTTACCACGTCGAACCATTTTATCGAAATTTGCGATAGGTAGTTTATCGGGCTGATCTTGAAATCTCATGATGCTTCGTTAGCATGACAACGAAAACTGAGATGACGGTATATAAATTCCGCCTTTTATAGAAGTCGCGTTAGTTGTTGCCTGACTATGAGGATGTGCACACGGAAAAAACGCGGTGGTGGTTTGTTAAGTAAAATCATCAATCATCTCCCAGTTGAATTGCATGTGCCAGGGTATCAGTACTGCGGACCTGGAACGAAATTGGCCAAGAGGTTGGCTCGTGGAGATTTGGGGATCAATCCGTTGGATGCCGCGTGTAAAGACCACGACATTGCATACGCAAAGAATCGCGATACCGCAGCGAGAAATCTTGCCGACAAAGCGCTCGCTGAGAAGGCGTGGAATCGCGTCTTGGCCAAGGACGCTAGTGTGAGTGAAAAGGCGGTAGCCTGGGGAGTCACCAACACCATGAAAGCTAAATCTAAACTCGGAATGGGCTTAGCTGCAAAGCGGTCGAAACTTGGAGTGGCTGCGAAGAAGAAATCTGGAACTGACGGGAAGAGTAAACAGCGGAAAAGAACTGTGAATCTTAAATCCATCATCACGGCAGCAAAGGTCGCCATGCGACCGGGTTATAAAGCCGTCGAGTCGGCGTTGGCGGGTGCTCGTGCGGCCGCGCGTGGGACTGGGAAGAATATTCGTATGCCTCGCGTTATACCAGTGCCTGATAAAATTGGCGGCATTCTACCGTTTCTCATTCCAATTCTGGCCGGTCTAAGCGCTACTGGGGCTCTTGCGGGTGGTGCTGCGGGTATAGCTAAAGCTGTCAACGAAGCTAGTGTCAACAAACATCAGTTGAAAGAGGCCAAACGGCACAGTGCAACAATGGAGGCGATTGCTTTGGGTAAGGGATTATACCTGCGACCCTACCGCAGCGGAATGGGCCTGTACTTACGTCCGGCAAAAAACTAGTAAAGCTGCCACACCGAGCTCTCACCAACATTGATTTACGCAACTATGCTAAAAATATGAAAATTTCGCATTTTCGAGGTGTGTTCATGCGGAATGATCTGCCGAAATCAGGACCAAAAATGCGAGAATCCGCAATTATTAATCTTGATGATAAAAACGGTCCAGGGACACATTGGGTTGCGTACAAGAAAAATGGTGACCATGTTGTGTATTTCGATAGTTTCGGTGATTTGAAACCGCCTAAGGACTTGATGAGGTATCTCGGTGTTGGCAGCGTTGAATACAATCATAAGAGGTATCAAGAATATGATACTGTGATTTGCGGCCACTTGTGTCTCAAATTTCTCAGCGAACAACTATAAAAAGACAGGTGTTACATGAGCAAGCATTAGTCATGCCGGAATCGTTGACGTTAACACTGTCAGGCACATCCTCCGTGCTGGAGGCTCAATATTTCCCCCCAATCGAGTTATCACCAGAGAAGAACTATGTTCTCGGACTCGTCGAGTTCCTGACATTCAATTCAATACCCAATATTCATGAGAGGTGTAATAAATTTTACCTGAAACGAGCGGACAACAGCAGAGAGAGCATCGCGATACCCACGGGATGCTATGAAATTGAGGATATTGAAAATTTTCTACATAAGGAGCTACCCTCCGACATCACCCTCAGTCTGACAGCTAACAACAACGAGCTGAACAGTGAAGTCACATGCAATCATGTGGTAGACTTTAAGCCCAAAGATTCGATCGGCCGATTATTGGGATTTAAGGCGGTTGAGCTATCACGAAACGTTACTCATAAATCTGAATTACCCGTAGCCATACTGAAGGTTAATACTTTACGCGTTGAGTGTAGCATAACCACAGGGGCGTACATAAACGGGCATCGAGCTCACACGATTCACGAATTTTTCCCAACCGTTCCATCCGGATATAAGATTGTCGAAGTGCCTACCAACGTCATTTACCTGCCAATCGCCGTACAGTCGATACATCATTTACAGCTGAGAATAGTCGATCAAGACGACAAGCTGATTAATTTTTGCGGCGGAACGATTACTGTACGTTTACACGTGAAATCACTCAAATAATGGGAATCGTGTTTGAGACGAGAAAGTTGGGCAAAAGTTATAAAACTCAAACGTCATGGCCAAAAATCGTCAGTCGCCCGACACCTCTGACAACCTTTACACCGCCTACGAGACTGACACCTCTGAACGTTCGCTTTCTCCAGAGCCTAGGTCTTCGATTACGTGGAAATTTTGGAAAATAAAAATTCGTGTTCGCTGCATCCTGTGTGTGTTACCATGGAAGAAATAATAAGAATACAGAAACCTGTGGTATTCGACGAATCGATCGCGCACTCTGAGATTCATGCTCATCAACCGTTTGCATCATCCACCTTCCAGAACAACGATGAAATCCATATTGTTGTTCAACATCAAGACTTGTGTCTACTGCCCAGTAAAAGCTCTCTACACATTCACGGAAAAATCACAAAGGATGATGGTGTGGCTGCGGTGACGGTTACGAAATTGATCAATATGGCCGTTTGTCATTTGTTTGAGGAAGTTCGCTACGAGTTGAACGGTGTGGAGATTGATCGGAATAAAAATGTTGGCATCACCAGCACTATGAAGGGTTACGTATCCTTGACTCCAGGCCAGCAATATAGTCTGGAGAATACCGGGTGGTTGAGTGCGGATAAGGACCTAACCGATGCCGCTGGAAATTTCGATGTTGTCTTGCCGTTAAATTATGTGCTAGGCTTCGCCGAAGATTATCGTCGAGTCATCGTCAACGCTAAACACGAGTTAATTCTCACACGTTCCAACACTGATTTAAATGCCGTGATTCAGAGCTCGGCGACGGAAAACTTTAAAATCACCCTGAATAAAATCGAGTGGTTGTTGCCCTACATCAAACTGGCAGATAAACCGAAAATCCAGCTACTCAACTACATCGCCAAGGATCCGGCCATATCCATGAGTTTTCGTTCTTGGGAAACGTACGTGTATCCGATGCTCCCATCAACAACGCGGCATATATGGTCAGTCAAGACATCGACGCAGCTTGAGAAGCCGAGATATGTCGTTCTAGGATTTCAAACTGCAAGGAGAAACGAGCCGCTGAAAAATGCTGGCGTATTTGATCATTGTCGGATCAGAGATGTAAAACTCTTCCTCAACTCACAGTGCTATCCCTACGGAAATATGAATATTGATATATACAATAATCAATACGAATTATTTTGTGTGTGTGTGTGTGTGTGTGTGTGTCAAATCCTATGGGAATAGCCGCCGAAAATGACCGGGGGGGGGGGGGGGTGCGCCGTGAGTCGCGGGGGGGGGGGGGGGGGGGGTGAGAGAGGGTGCGCCTTGAGTCGCGGGGGGGGGGGGGGGGGCTAGGGGGGAGCTAGGGGGGAACTAGGGGGGAGCGCCGCCATCTTTGGATTAGAACCGACATATATACACTACTAGAGACATACCCGATCGGGTACAGCGGGTGTTTGGTAGTGATTGTCAGATTATTTTTATTATGAAAGACAACTGCAAATTTCAAAACATTTCTTCCCCATTTAATGGAATACTCCGATCTCGATTTTAAACAGTACATAAAATTTTCACAGTGCTTTGCCTCGATGGTACTAAGGTGTGACTCTGAAACTGACATACCGGAACATTACGTGGATGCGCGACATAAGAGACCGTGAGGATTCAAGTGTGTTAACATCGAAAGTTGTTAGAACAATTTTCTACGTGGAGTTCATGAGGTTGGATGAAGGGACATTAGTTTCTTATTTTCCTCAAGTATTTCCACGAACCCGACAAGTTCAAAAAGACCCGCCGAGTGGGTACTAATCACTACAAATTTTTCACTTGATCTCTGCATCTTCGTTTTTAACATTCATCTTGATTGTCACGAACATGAGTAACACGTATAATCAATATACCAACATTTGAATGATATGCTTGGCAATGAAGTTCGATTTCAATACTTTTTGTACATCAAGGATGCCAAGGATGTTCACAACTCCACTGTACTTGGGGCGACATTTTTGCACCTGACGTGCTTCTGAAAGAATTTCCTTTTTTTTTCTTTGTACATTTCGATGACACATTTTGATAATGTAAATAGATTTTCTAATCGAGACTAACGTATATTTTTCAATTCTCACCATAACTAGGAAAATGAAAGTACTAGGGGTCTAAAATATGAGTTTTGATAGTTCCTCGAGTTCACTGTTGAAATACCTGGAGTACGCATTAATGATGAGAGAGCACTTGTGGTACAGAAAGGTTTTGAGATGCATCACTATACTACACTGACGAGAATCACGTACTAAACTAATATCAATATAGACATTAAAGCATTGAGATTTCAGTGCAGATCTTATGTTTTATATGTATGTATAATTATAACGGATGTCACCGCGAAGAACAAAACTGAATACTAATTATAAGACATTTGGTAGTAATATTTATACATGGGGCAATGGACGGAAGCAAAAATTGCAAGTTTTAAGTTCCCTAATCGAGTGGAACTTTTCAAAGTTCCCAGGGCAGCGAAATCTTACATTTACTTGCTCTAAAACGGCATCTAATCATGTTGGGCATGCCGAGGTTCATTCTTCATTTATGGTCGGAGAGTTGGTGACAAATTTTGAGTACTGATTTGATACCACTAGCAGTAATGCGTAATAGTACCGTCTATGATATTTGTATAGGGAATAGCCAGTCTGGCTGGCTGTCGCAAGTGGACCAGGTACTGCGCAAGGTGACAGGTACAAAATACGTGTTAAAAAATATTATTGATTCACAATGAAATTACAAACATTATAATTTACAATCAATTATAGACATAATATATTTACCCCAGACCATTTGAGTGGGATCACGTGGAACCAGACTACCCTAATGAATATTTTCACAATATGAAAAAAAAAATATTTTTGATCAGCGCTGAAATTTTAATAGCGTGTTAAGTAAAATATTTTAATAATAATTCCAAAAAGCCAGACCGCTTAGGTGGTGTTAAAAAACTGCCAGACGCGATATAAAACATTCCATGGGCTAGAGTGAGAAAGGCTACGGGAAAGAACGAATGTGAGAGAGAGCGTTTATCTGCAGCTCCTTAGAGCCATGACATGCAGCGCTTTTTTTTTACTCCAAAACTTTCAGGCCTGATAGATGAGCGTCAGTACAGTTAGTACATTTGCTCAAACCACGTAAACGCTCAGAGCCAATGAAAGCGCTGCATATCATGGCCCTAAGGAGCTGCAGATAAACGCTCTCTCTCACATTCATTTTTTCCCGTAACCCCTTTTCACTCTAGCTCATGGAATGTTTTTTATCGCGTCAGGCAGTTTTTTAAAACCAAGAGAACGGCTGACTCTTTGGAATTATTATTAAAAAATTTTACTTAACACACTATTAAAATTTCAGCGCGCATCAAAAATATTTATTTCATATGGTGAAAATACTCATTGGGATAGTCTGGTTCCACGTCACCCCACTCAAATGGTTATGGGGTGAATAAATTGTTTATAATTGATTAGAAATTATAATGTTTGTAATATCACTGTGAATCAATAATATTTTTTAACACATAATTTTTACCCAACTCTCACCTTGCGCAGTACCTGGTCTACCTGCTACAGCCAGTCAGACTGGCCATTCCCTATTTAACTATCATAGACGGTACTATTATGCATTACTGCTAGTTGAATCGAATCCGTAGTCGAAATTAGTCACCAGCTCTTGGACTATTACTGAAAACGCTCGCCAAGTGGTAGACTCTAGTATTTTTACTTCGTCCCCCATTCTTCATTACTCGTGTTGATTATTTATTTTTGCAAAGAAATCACGTATTTGGCAATAAGGATTGAATTCAATATTTTTATACTTAAAGGTAATTTTGACATTATTTTTATAGTTATTTTTCTAAATAGATATTTGTGAATTATTATTTGGGTGGTTTCTAAGTTATGAATTATGTTTTTGTTGATAGTATCTACTCTAATATGATTGGCGTGAGATGCGTGCACCAGACGCATTTTTTGGGGATTTTAATTTTTTTTCTCGCCAAAATAGTCCTTGTTATCATAAAAATAGTCATAAATCTGAATTCAACGGTGAAAGGAATTGAGTCGATTCACGCAAATAGCTAACCATCAACTCGACGATGAACGATCATGATCCGAAACACGCTTCGTGGAAACGTGTAGTTAAGAGTCATTTTACAAACAAAAATCTCCACAAAAATATTTACGCGCCACTTTCTTGAAAGAAAATTCCGAAATTAAGGTATGATTTTAAATATTTTTCACCTACCATCGATTTTGGCCTGTGTATTCTTGTGCTGCTCAAACGCCGTTATCAAATTCACAATCGTTTTCTCCTTCTTGCAGTCCAAACTTCTTAACGAGGCATTTATGAAGCTATACCTAATTTTTCCGTATTAGGAAAAATATTTTCCGAAAAAATTGGACCAAGTTGCAATTTTTTAAATATATTTCTATAGCAGGCATTCCACGAGGTATCGAACCAGGCTGGAGTCCGATTGATTGCAACATTTTTCACGTAAAAGCACTTGCCGAAAAACAAACCCATCATTTTCGAACACTGTTTTCAACCAATCCCATTTGAGATACGATTAACCCTTTGCGGTACAGCGCCTCATATACATTTTTTTGAATCGATTCTTTAAGATTTATATTCAATTTTTGGAATATGGCTGTCTTTTTTTTGCATGATTGGACTTCTGACATGTAAATATTGAAGTTTTAACAGGGATTATTATGATTCCGCGAATATAGTGAGCGCTATAAATAAACAAAGTGATTATGACTAGAAAAGTAAAACTCTGCAATCTTAGGTTTTTGAGGTCGCTAAAAACGAATCTGAAGTCAAAATTTCACAATTCAAAATAGCGGATCCAATATGGCAGACTGAAAATACAAAAATTGAACCGATTCGCTTGGAATATGTTATCCGTGAGTTTTTGAGCCCGCTGAAAACGAATCCGATGTCAGAATTTAAAAACTTAAGATGACGGATCCAGTATAGTGAACTGAAAACATAAAAATTAATTCTATGCGCTCATATTAGATCCGCCCTTTTGAATTTTGAAAATTTCTCAGATCTGACCCCATTTTTGAAATCAACGGCCTCGAGAACCTAGGTACCCAGTTTCAAGGACTTTGACTGATAGGAAAAATGTATGCTTCAAAGGGTTAAACTTACTATTTCAAACGTGTCTATTGTCTGAAATTTGGAAAACTTCATAAAAATTTAGTGAGATATGATAAAATTTTGTGCTTTGTCAAAAGATGGAGATTCTGTAAGAGCGAGTGCCACATTTAAAAATAATATACAAGTGTATCGGCAAGCTGACCAATTATTGACGCACGATTCGGGGCTGAAGTTTTGACTTTCCTACATTTAGTGAATATACTGATTTCAATATTGGAACTGTCATCGTCTTCTCATTGCGAAAAAATCTGGTACTCGGTACATTTTTATTTTACTCGTTAATTTAAACATCCTCATTAGCGATGTCTACTAAGCTAAAAATAATCGAAAACGACTCGATTGAATCGGTAAAAATTAGTTGATTCGTCGATTATTTCGTATTTTTTTGAAACGATGCATATAAAACTAACATTTTGTATATTTGAGTACGTAGTCCGAATAGAGGAAAAGTTTTCTGATGTTTTATAGTTTCATTCAAAATATTTCTCAATTTCAAGAGTTTGAAGAATAATCGATTATACTCGATTAATCGGGAAAAATAATCGATTAATTTTGTTCACTCTTACCGCGCTGGTGGCTCACACTGCAAACTTCACACTCAACCGAAACCGCCCTCTTTCCGCACTAGTAATTCAATGTATTATTTTTGCGACTCTTTCGCATGCGATCGACGTGAAACCGGTTGAGAAGACGCAGGGAAAATTTACCTATTTTTGTTAGCAGTAAAATGAAGTCGTGCATTAAAAATCAATCAAGGATTTATTACAATGAAAAATCCAAATTTTTCTGGGCAAAGAGCTGGAGGTTTAAAAGTTACCGGGGATTTTCGCATCTTAGTACATACCACAACACATCAAAACGTAAGAAAACTCGACATTTTTTCCCCCAATCGTGTGTCAATAATTGATGAACTTATCAATGTACGCACAAGAGTAATATAATCAATCCATTTCCTAATGGTGCTTCAAATATCTGTGAAAACATTTTTATTTTTTTTTGTTTTGCAGCGGAAGTTTTCGAATAATTTCCTAGGCAGTCCAGGTTACACCCTGAGTAGTTACCGAATGTGAGATATAACTGTATATATCATTATGAAATATAACCTTGACTGTTATACAACCTCCATTTCAGCTAGGACTCAGAAAAATTGTCATATCACACCACATCCTACTGAATTTTTTCATATTTCAGAAAGTGAGCGCCATTGAAATAGGAAAATTAATTAGATCTCAGATAGAAATAACTGAAAAAGATTTCAAGAAGTAGAGTTTTGTTTTCCACAAGTGGCTTCACATAAAAATAATTTTGCAGCAAATCTGCAACATGATCTTTCGATCTTGATTCAGACCTCAGGGAATGCGTTGTAAAAATGGCTATTTTTAAAAAAATAGGGCAGAAACGCCAACCAATTAAAAGGATACAACTCGCTGTAGTAATTGGTGCTATCGATTGCCCATTTCATCAGTAAGTCCAAGCCAGGTCTGTACGGAGAGCCGGAAACAAGTTCTTCCATCTCTTCAGCGTTTATATTCACTTCACTTCTTGCCGCCTCCAAAAGAGTGAACTTATTCCTCAACCCCTGACGGAGGAAATGAGAGAAGCAAATGCGTAATTAACGTAGAAGTGAAGACCGAAAAGCTTTTCAGTCATAAGATGCTAGGTCACGAGGTCTTCCTAACACCGATTTTATTCATTTTGAGATATCTTGAAGAATCAATTTCGTAGTAAAAACAATTAGTTGTGAAAGTTTATTGATTTCTGATGCAAGATGCAAATCTGTAAACAAAGTACACTTTCCTGTTTGAAGAAAAAACAACTTTGTCTTCTTAAATGACCTTGAAAACCTCCACCTAATGAAGAGTACGATACCAACTTACATCAAAAGTACAACTTACAGTGTTCTGCCCCCTTTGAGCCATGGACCTGTTATCGCAAATATCTTTCTTTGATGTGCGTTGTTCTCAAGATAGGCTTACCAAAAATAAGGATCTTTTTTGAGGTTATGAATTTTTGTTTACATATAGCAGAACTAATATTTTTTAAGTATGCAAAATTTTCTCAATAAGGGTTTGAATTTATTGCGAAGCAAATAAATGCTGGTACGCGAAAAAGATTTTCGTGTATAATCAACTAAATATATTGAATCGAAGGTAATGAACGAAGTCGAATGAACTGTCTGACTTTCGAATGAATTAAAATTGGTTGAAATCAGCTAATTCAGCAAATAAGATTGAAATTGACTCGGTCAAGAGTATCAGTTAAGACAACTCCAATATTGACTCATTCAATCAACATGTCGCTTCAACATTATGTTGTTTGATTACATCAATCAGATATTCGTTTTAATCAAAAATTCAATTTTATTCTCTGATGCCGGTGTATTATTATTTTGGAAGAATAAAAATATTGACAACAAACTCGCACATCTCGAGAAAACTTGTATATTATTGTAAATACTTGTGAGTGAGTATGTGTATGATAGAAAACGAATGAGACAAATATCATTGGTTTTATAAGCAATAATTTGACGTAGTGGTTATTACTGTGCGACTGCAGTAGGCAGGGAATGCTAGCGTTCACGGTTCGAATGCCCCTTTAGAGTGCAGCGTTTTTGTAAAAAAAAAAAAAAATTAAAGGTATTTTCTTTGGCGTACAACTAATTACACAGGTCTGCGAATTTTTCTATTTCAAATTTGTTTTACTGGAGTGTTAATATTCGTGATAGTAGTGCTGAACGTAATATAAAAGTATATTTATATTATATACACCACTTCACATTCAGCAGATTCAGATAACACAGTTTTCGAATGGAAAATAGTGCAAACCACATGTTATATGAAATAAAACTATCTAAATGTAAAGTTTTCGTTATTTATTTGAAATTTAATTTTAAAAAAACACAACCTTCATCTCATACATGTACACTTTGGGACAATGAATCTGAGACGGCTAATTTTTTACTATAGACAGTTATGTTGGCAACACAGTGGAACCTACAGAGCCATAGTCGGCCGAGCGCCAAACAAACTCAATTTCAATAAACATAACATAGCACATGACCGTCGAATCGTCGGAAATAACGTGTCAATCCAACAAATCATTATCATGACGGTCATGGGTTATATTATACTTATTGAGATTGAGTTTGTTTCGCGTTCGGCCCACTATGGCGCTGTAGGTTTCTCTCTGTTGCCAACATAACTGTCTAGTGTAAAAAATTAGCCGTCTCAAATTCACTGTCCCCAAGTGTACGTCTCCTACTGAAAAGCGCTCGCAGCTGCTTGAAAAGTTCTACAATAATTATCCGTCTTCAGACTATTATGCATATGTGTAATGGGGATAGTGGGGATTTTACAGAATAAACTACACCGACAAAGTAAACATGAGTTTACTATAGATGACTCCTTTGAAATTAATGAAAATATTTCATTATTTGAATAGAGTGATTTTCAACAAAATATCTGCATGTATGTATGAATAAAAACAATCGCATCGTGTTACGTAAAAACTGAGTTTGTATTTTGAACCAGTAGACCAAAGTCTATATGTATCATGTAAAAGTATACAGAAAACTATTCGTCGCAGACCTGTTGTCAGTAGTTGGTGTATACGTAGGGTGTTTGAAAAGCTGCAAATACCATATTTAATATGCCAACTTCATTGTGTTTTTAACCATTGATCTTAAATTTCACAATGTTGTGTTTCCCTTGAGTAATTATTTGGTCACTTGACAACTTTTCAAGTGTAACGCATAATTGTTGATACGTTCCTGTGTAAGTAAAATATGATCACCAGATTTACGATTAGTTAAGTCAATCAAAATTCATCTTCGCGGCCCGCGGTCGCCATCTGCGTTTGATTCAACCAATATGTTTCAGATTTGACAAATCGGTTTTCGCGGTGTAAGAACACGGTTACGCCTTTGGAATGTTATACGCAATTTCTTATCTTGTTTTTCCAAGAGATTGGTTTCAGTTATCACTATTATTTTTTTAATCCTTTGCTTTCAGTACCTGAACAAGGTTGTTCAACTGCGAGTCGATTTCGGATATTAACGCAATTTCATCTTCCATGCAAACATTGATCTTGAAAATGAGTTTCCCACGC
The DNA here is from genome assembly GCF_021155775.2 of Neodiprion pinetum. Classification (NCBI taxonomy): domain Eukaryota; kingdom Metazoa; phylum Arthropoda; class Insecta; order Hymenoptera; family Diprionidae; genus Neodiprion; species Neodiprion pinetum. The sequence goes on from NC_060233.1 coordinate 18,647,182, forward strand.
AAGGTACTGTCGATACTGAAGAGATCTGCATTGTCCAGGGAACAGCTGTAACAGAGTAATTACACGTTAGGATTCGATAGGCTGCCAACCGACACGACGACGGTCTAATTGACCGATGCAGCTGGGTCATTCCATGTCAATTCAACGACGTTGCGACGGTGACCCTCTTAGATTTCATGATTTTTTAATATGTTTTTATACATATAGAAAGAAGTCCTCAGCTAAATTCTTAGTTCTTTATCTCTTTCCATTCCAGAGTTGTCGATTTTTGAAGAAGTTAACGAAAAAAAATTCATGTTTCTGACGATTGAAATAACCTAATTCAATACCAAAATTTTTGAATATTTTTTAATGCTCTTTCTGAAAAAAATACAAAAATTGAAAACAAAATCTCCTTCATGCTTTTTTGGCCATTTTTAATCGAAAAATTGGATTTTCGTTCAATGGGACACTTTTGGTTTTATCCAAAAAAATTTACCAAATTCTACGTTAAAAAAAAATTTTTTCAGCCATGATAGAAGATGGGCTTTCAATAACTTCTAGTGAAAATGATTTGAAAACAAATTTTTTTCCGTAATTTTGATTTATTTTCCTTCTCAGAACGTAGCTTTTTAAATTATTTTCACTATAAGTTATTGAAAGTCCATCTTCTATTATGGCTCAAAAATTTTGTTCTTTAACGTAGAATTTGGTAAATTTTTTTGGATAAAATCAAAGTGTCCCATTGAACGAACATCCAATTTTCCGATTAAAAATGGCCACAAAAGCATGAAGAGATTTTTTTTTTTCAATTTTTGTATTTTTTTTCAGAAAGAGCATCAAAAAATACTTAAAAATTTTTGTATTGAATCAGGTTATTTCAATTGTTGTCAGAAACATGAATTTTTTTCGTTAATTTCTTCAAAAATCGACAACTCCGGAATAGGAAGAGATAAAGAGCTAAAAATTTAGTTGAGGACTTCTTTCTATATGTATAAAAACATATTAAAAAATCATAAAATCTAAGAGGGTCACCGTCGCAACGTCGTTGAATTGACATGGAATGACCCAGCTACATGCCGACAGCATATCTTGAAACTTAAAACTCAACTACGCGTGGGTGACGTTTGTCAGCTGTTCATACAGGCTCTCCTCAGAGTTTCAGCTGTCAAACTTTGTTTTTTGCGGCAATATAGTTGATACGAATTTTCGAGGTTAGAATCTCGAATAATTGAGGTAGTGGCGCGGAAAGGCATGAGGAGCATTTATTATCGAGTCAGGAAGTTGATTTTTCAAGGAACCGTCGAAAAATCCGAAAAACTTTTTGAAAATTTGATTAATTTTATTATAATAAGAAATATATTGAAATGATTAGTGCTTGGAAAAAAATCGAACCGGTGAATGAAAACAGTTTATTTGATCATTTTAATTTATTACATTAGAAGCGACATTATATGCACACCAAATCTAAAAAAAAAAATAACACGAGAAAATTATTTTTTTCTATCAATTGGAAATACAGTCACAATAATTACATTTCTGATATTCATTGATACCTTCTCCTTCTATTCAATTTCATGACACGTGCAAAGATTGCTATTTTTGCTGGTTGGCGAAAGAAGTTGTAGGTTATCGGGTTTCTTTCAATTTCAAATCTTTACGTGAGACGTATCTTCTAAATAACTTTCTGGCTCTCTCCTAATTACAGAGGGTAATATTAGATTTTATGAATTTTGAAAATGCAAGATTTCGAATTTACCATTTCAGAAATTTGAATACCTTACTATCTGTAACAGAACAGTACAACTCTTTTTTGGCGAATTTAGTTTAATGAAATTTACAAATGCTTTCTAATCAATATATTCATCTTGATCGATGAATTATTATTATTACTACTGGAAATTTCCCAATAATCACCACAGTTCATTCTACTAATTTTCGACAATGTTCGATTAAATAAATGAAGGGGACCCAATACGAACATTAAAAATTCAATAATATATTATTTATTAAAATGATTTCTAAATTCCATATTAGTGCTGTTTGAAACAAAGAATATCTCATCCTAAGCGTAGAAAATTAGAAACGCAGATCATATCCTGCGACACAAGTTACAAATCAAGAATTTAAAAATGTTTCCCAGTGTCACAATTACTTTCAAAGACATCCATCCATGTTCCAGAGTGATATTCTGGACATTGATATGAAGATATTGACTTATCAAAGTCAAGACTGTAATCCTTGTTCCTTTAAAACAAATGAAAATCTAATTTTTAACAAAGTTCTTGAAAATATTTTCTCAAATAATGTATTAGTTTCTTTGTGACGCAGGGACTAATATGAATATCTTTACATGTCCCGCTGGATAACTTCAGGTTCCATCTCCAATCTCTGGATGAGATTTCTTTGTTTTAGATAGTGCTAACATGAAATATAGAAATAATTGCAATCAATAAAAATTTACAAATTTTCTGTTTCAGCATAGGACCCCTTCAAGAATGTAAAATTAAGTTTGGTTTTGAGCTATCGACAAGTTCCAGCATAACTCGCTGATCCAAATTAGGAGTAAAAAAAGTTAGTAAGTAAATTCTATCGTAGACCAAGTGATTATTTGCAAGGCAAAGTGTACTAGTAAGTAAGTGCATTCTTTAGACTTTGCTGGGGTTCAATGAAACTCGATAACTGCAACTAGCTAGTCAGATGACACCCTAAACTAAGATTAACTTCAAAGACATTTTTAATTGAGGTTATCTACTATTTCTAAATATATATGTCCTGAGTTGGCAGTGAAATTTATCCCTATGATCTAATTCAAGGCTTAAAACACTATTTATCTGAATTGACAAAGAGAGTGAAACTACGCTTCGAAATAAAATATTAATATTAAATAGTATAAAATTCAAAAAATAATGCTGGTCAATAATACCACAAGGATAACAATGATGCGCGGAGTGATTCCTTGATAGAATGAATTGGCAGGAACAGTTCAGTGTCACTTATCACTATTGGCTCAACCAAAGTAAAATGCTCGAATATTCAGACACCATGAACTGTAAAGTATCACGCTCTTCAATTTTGTCTCAACGGATGTAAAGTTGGTGATGATGGTTTTCTGATGAAATTCACTTGGATACATGTTGTCCGATGCTACGACTAGCCTGGATAATTGGAATAATATGCTGATCAAAAAACCAGAGTCCTTGCTGTCGAAATGTTTTGACCCAGGTAAGACATGATTTTTGTTCTATTCACCAAAGTTGGATCCTCGAGCATACTAAAAAAACGAATTCCATCATTGAATACATGCAAAAATATCTTAATACTCAAAGATCACAGATTTAGAAATTTAGTATATCCTTCGATGCCTGACTGCTCTAAACACACTTCGACGATGAATTGTTCACTACCTGAAAATATTAAAGGATATTATTAGCAGACAGGAGCTTATGATGTTTGTCGATATAACTAATTTCCAACAAATCCCATAATAAATTAATCGTTATTGAAATGCATTGCCACAATATGTCAATTAAGAGTATCGCATCTGGTACATCTGCTGTAAATTTTCTCTTTTTGCATTCCTAAGCCTCACGTTTAAAATAATCTTTTTTTTATTCTTAGTTACTAATTTTATCAATTTATTTCATGTTCATCGGCACTGATTACTGGCTTCCAGAGCACTGCGCTGTAACAAATCTACTCCGGAGCTACCTTCTACTGGATTTCAACAATCCATTCATTTTTAATTTTATATAAATAAAGAATCTTTTTACAATGAGCATTATTTTTACTTACCTGCCTCAATTTTTCCAGGCTCCCAGTCATCATGACGTTCCACATTTAATTTCAGATCTTTTCTTTCAATAAATAACTAACCCAAATTGTGTAACATTTAATTTTTTTTTTTCCATCAAATCCTTCATTGCGTCGATTGAATATCTTCTGATATCAATCACGATATTGCTGAACGGTACTATTTTTCTGACACAGTTCACGCTAAATAAAAATAAATAACAATATAACCTCAATTCGCTACTTTACGCGCGAAAGTTTCACAGCTCCTGTCACATTTAGTTTAAGTTTGCAGGCAAAATTTATTTTTAAGTTTCAAAAGATGCTCACGGTTTTCTATCGTGATTTGTATACTCACTCTGAAACCATCCTGAGTTGTTCTTCCTGATTTTTCAAATTGTTTAACGGGCGTTCGGCACTTTGAACTAAGACGTTCCATTTTTCATTGATTTTTGACAGGTGTAAAAAATATCCAACTACGGATTTGTGTAATTGTTTTTCCATATTTTCTTTACAGGTTATGTATTCACTTACCCGCAAGAAATATTCAATGCTTTCAAGTGGATACTTTATTTACGAATAATTCGGAAGAACTATAAAAGTAGCAGGGTTCGAATCATTCGCGTGTGGATTCGACGGCCTATCGCACGGCGAAGCGTACATATTTGAGTGGCAAAGAAATAAACACTCAAACCCGAGCAAACGAAATTATACAACGTAAGATTTGACGAGGTTGAAGTAAGTAACCTTATCGTAACGGAACCTTAGGAAAAAATCACTATTTTCTTATTTTTACAACGATTTTGAAGGTACTAGGATTGCACAGAATGATTATATTTCGTTTCATCGCGGTTTAGTGCATTTAAAACGGTTCCACAATTGCGAAATTACGGTATTTCTTCGGCGTGAATCTTACGATAACGTTACTAACTTCAACACGATGCGATTTGGCCTTGCAAAAATCAACAATCGTCATACGCTGCACGGTGGCGCCGTCTATATTCAGCGCAGAATAAAACGCTGAGGCTGCACCACTCGGTCAATGCTGTCGCGTCGCTCAGCTGTAACATAGTAGTTACGCTATACTTCAGTAAGTGGAAACAGGCGATACAAATCGGCCGCGAGTGCGCGCCAGGTGCAGAATTTCACCATACATTGAATTCTGCTTCATTTCACCTACCCGGTTTGACAGGTGTAATTTAGGTGCTTAAACTGTAATTCGAACTTAAACGATGTTTAAAAATTGTTATTAAACCGAGGTGCTCGGATCCTTTACTTTCTTTTTATCCTCCCGTTCAAATTTGGAACACATCGATGTAGTGCAAGTTTTTTCTCAATTTTCCTCATTATCATTTCGACATCTATTTCCTGTTCCTTGATACATACTTAGAATCGGACGTAACAGTGCTTGATAAACCTGTGTCGTCGGAAAGAAACGCACCAGGATGGAGACGATGGAGAGGATGAACGGGAAGGTTCATCAAACCTCGGATTCACCATCTGTGTCAGCCGACATTCTAAACCCCTTCGTACATCGCCTTGAACTTGACACAACCTACGACAAGCTCAAGGTTAGACCATTGATAGATGATAGATAAGATCTAGTGAGAAAAGAGAATTTTCCAAAACGGCGAGAGAAAGGTGAAAAATAAGAAAAAGAGAAACGGGAAAAGGGAACAACTGCATGTCGAAGAACCGATTGGGATTGCTGGTAACGGTCGTTATAGATGTGCAGCGTGCGCAAATTGCAGCCCGTGCGGTCGTTGTACCCAAAAACCGGCAAGAATGCGTCTGACCGTGCTACATACACGTGTGTACACGATATATCATTTAATCGACCCAACCAATCTAATTACTCTGGAGGCTATGGAAGTATTCGATTGACTAGTTATACACGCGAATTTAGTATGATTGATTGTTAATTACGCAGGTCTGCGAAACATAACTTTTAATTCCACCTTTAACTAATAATACCCATTTTCGCGTTTGAGATACGTGGACTTCGAATTTTGGTACATATACGATACGTCGAAATCGGCCAGGGCACCTCCTTAAAATCACCGTAAACAACAACTAGTGAAAGTAGATGAATATGTAAATATCAACACTACCATTAATAAATATATTTAACACAAAAATTGGCAGTGAACTCCAGTGTATTACTGGAAGGAAGCAGAAATAAAATTTCTTAGAAAATTTAAGGGATAGAATTTTTTGAATATTTATTTCACAAATTCGTACCTAATACCTACCGAAATTTCTACTCAGATTTGTGGGGGGAACCATCGCAATTCTGTGTTATTCGAAATAAGCTATTTAGTTATGCATTATCTGTAAGCGTACAGAAATTTTTGCTTCCTAGATTCGAGTTGTGAGAGCGCGGCCAACGACCACAAAGAACGCAGATACGTACACGCGTGCTTTCTACTCTCCCTAGTACCTACGTGCAGATCATGCGGATTCTCTTTTAAGAATTGGAAACTCTACCGCGTCACTAGCACTGTATCACGCCGAGCCCCAGTTTAATGATAAATCATGGAAATTTTGAAACGAGCTGATTTGTCATCACTCGTATACTCTTCCTCGTTTATTAACAAGTCACGTGCGATTTCTGGAAAAGCCTTTTACAATCGTTTCCAGTGCTGTCACACATTAGAGTCGCAAGAAGTTTCGAAGAGACGTCTTGGCGGTCGGAATTGAATTTGAGAACACATTTTCAATAATTTCAGTGCAGGAGACACGTACTGCATGATTGCGTATGCAGTTATAGGAATCTCTTTGGGATGTCATTATCACTATTATAGAAGTCTCCGGGCACTATATTTTTCACATCTGTCGGTGTAAAAATTAACACCACTCGTCGTTGGTGCCAATGACTGACACCTTACATACCCATACTACACCGCTAGTTGTGGACCTCTGTAATACTCCACAGTGACATAAATTCATCACCGTATACCTCCAACAGTGTAGGTATACGATCCTTCACGAACAGTATTGACTGAAGCGTTAAGAAAGAAAACTGTTGTTTACTTTTTATGATATAAAGCAACGGGGTAGGAAATTTGACAATTTATTGGCAGGCTTTCTTGCAAGTAAATCGAAATCGAAACTCAGTTGTAACATGCTTCAAAAAGTTGCAGTCAAATTTTGTAAAAATACTGGAAGTACTCGTTGCGGCTCTTACAATTTTTGAATTAGACATATAGTTCTCGAAATTCTCACTGTTAATTTTTCTTACAGTAACCACTTTTCCAATTATCAATTAATCGAGTTTTATAAACGATCCTAATGGAATTATTTTTATATTCAAAAAAATATCCTCTTCGAGAGTTTACAACTTATGGTGATGTTATTTAAATTGTTAGTTCAATATTTGCTTCCATTCTACTGACTACTAACCTTATCAATTTGGTGACTGATTTTTGTAATTGATTCTTTGGAATCCACTACAACGATATTTTGTTCAGATTTCAATGTCACCATAAGCCAATTCTATAAAAACCATGTGCATATATGCGAGTGCAAGTTTTCTGTCATCTTCAAAAAATACCGTGTGCGTCTACAACATTATCGCTAGCTACAAGTGCCAATCTTTGCTGACTGTAATAAAGATAACTTAAATTTCGTTAGATTTTAGTAATGGTAAAAAAAAAAAAGTTTTCTGTACGTGAAATTTGAAATACAGATTTGATGCTTACGGAAAAGAACCTCTCCAAAATTAAAAATAGAATGACGCCATCGACAATTCGCTTTTGCCCAAAATCTTGGGCAGACGTTCAAATGACAACTCATTGTCAGTTTAAAAATAAAAATGTACAGATCTATTATTTGACATGTGTAGCCAACGTATGTACTGCCAATTAAAAAATTCGTAGTCTTTAAACCAGTCTATTTTATACGCCGTTCTCTTGAAGTCATTATCCAATAGACCTAACGAAGGGTTAATCACGAGACAAAAATGTGTACCCCAAATCTCTTTTTTATAAAAATCTCATAAGTCTCATAAGTTCTCGCAGCATTGCACCACATTTCATCACATCTTCTTACATGTCCTGATCACTTTCAAACATCTCACCGGATTATTTCGCATTTCACGATATTTTCTTTCATATTTTACATTATTACATATTTTCTTGCCTGGAAGAAGGAGGATTTTTCCATTTAAAATACACGTGTTTCAAACACATTCTCAGTATATGTTTTACTGTAAGATTAATAATGTTCAAAGTAATCTGTCACTACGAGATTTTAGCGGATATTGGTTCTACTATGTGAGAAAAAGTTCACATCATCATACCAGCTAATCTAGACAAATTGCACTTCCTCTAAATGGAAAAAAGTCAGATGTCGAGGGAGTGCAATCCGTCGAGATTGCATGGTACGATGATGTGAACCGAACCGAAATAAATTTCTTGTGGAAAACTTGAAATGAAAATACTTAAGTCCAATCTACTCTACTAGAAATTTGTAGTTGACGAACGCCAAGTCAGGATGTGGTAGAGCAAGACCGTGTCGAATCAACACCATGGAGAATAAGTCTGTTTTCAATAAGGTTGTGTGCAACATGTTTGTGCGCAAAGTGATCTGCGGTGAATCGGGCCTTCTCATTTAAAATTAAAGAACGGAATAAGGAGAAAAAAGGAGCATGATACGTATCATAGCACGTATTTAAATAAATATAAATTATAAATAAAATAAAAATAAATTCCATATTTGGTGCATATAAGGTACATGGCGTTTACGAAACGAAGAATTTGCGCAGTGTTAGTAATGATAATGATACAGCTGCCTGGGGGAGGATCTCGCTCAGCTCAATCACCCAGCAAACCTCAACGCCATCAATTTTTTTTGCGATATAGCAGCCGTATGGTACGCTGGTATGAACGCGTTTTCTGGCCCCAAGGTTGATCTTTACGGACACGTGTCCAACTGAGCTCAAGTTCAACTTTATGATTGGAACTTCTGAAAACCGTGACCATTATGGCGTACCTTACGACTTTTCTATCAACAAATAATGTTCGTACCACGGCCGTACAACCTTTCGGCCTTAGAACCAAAACTACTATTTCGGAATTTTGTTGTTCTACCTGAGAGTACCTCCGTTAATTTTTTGCCAAATTCTTACGTTTCCTGATTCGGAGTTTTCAAACCGAAAGTTTGGCAACTTTTGAAATATAAAAATCTCATCATTGAATTCGAATTGTATCGAATTTGAAAAAAAAAATTCTCGAAAGTTCTTAATCCAATTCTGGTCACCACAAATTGATTTGATAGTGAAAACTCGATATCTCGTCTCATCTTGACATTTTTACTTTTTTCACGAAATTTTTTGAAAGAAGCCAACAATTTTAATTAAGTCCTTACTCAATATGGTATCTTCAATGGTTTCGTTACAAATTTTTTAGAGAGTAAAAACATTGTATTCTTCGATGAAAGAGTCAAACGTCAAATACTTCACCATTTGTTGCATTTTTTTATTCGGTATAATTCGCCAAAAATGAGGCTATGCGATGAGGAATGATACACAGGTAAAAATATGTATGTCACTTTAATCATAGGATTGTATGAACTTTCATTTTCCATCTCAACTAGCTCCATTTTTGACGAACGGAATTAAATTCATTCATTGATCAAAAAATTGAACCTGCAAATTAAACAATATGCAATAAACGATAAAACGTTCATCGTCTGAAATTCTTGGTCAGATAATTCCGTGTTTTGCTCTTTGAAAACATCGTCTCCTCGAAACCCTTTAGAATACTATTTTGGGTAAGCAGTTAAAATTTTTGGTTTTTTTCAAAAAATTCGGTGACAAATATTTTTACAAAAAATTTCCAGCATGCCGAAATAATGATTTTGCTCTGTCTGATAAGTTCTTGGCGATCAAAAGATGATTCATAAATTCAACATTTTTTTTTTCAACTGTTTTCAACACGAGTCCAATAATGACTTTGTTTTTATTGATACTCTTCAGGACCGAGGTATCATCGGCAGAAAATTCTTGAAGTTTACGAATTGCCAAATTGTGATTGCTCTAAACTCCGAAACGAGAACCCGAAAAATTGTACGAAAAATCAGCAGACGTCCTCTCACGTAATACAACAAAATCAAGAAAAAAAACGAAAATCAAACGTGTTGAGGTCTGGAGGGTGATTGAGTTGAGAAAAATTCCCCCATCATACATAGTATCACAAATAAAAATGTATTTTTAATATTTGACACATATCAGATACATGAAGTACACAAAATGTAGAATTTATGTAGTGATAGCAATAATACAATAGTGCGCATTTTTGTGATACAGTTGATCCTAATACACAAAGTAGAAGTGTGACGAATTAGATACTAGAGAATGAAAAATTCTAACTATTCCATTACGCGAAGATTGCGTATTTTGCGTATTACTTATACATGGAGACCGTTGCTAACTTGGACGACAGGTGAATTAAATACCGAACAGTATGTAACTAAAAATACTAATGAAAGAGAAAAAAATGAATAAAATAGAAACATCGAAATGAATATTCATGATAATTACGTGAAATTTAAAAAAAGAAGGATCACACCACAGATCTTCTTGTCTGTGATGCATCGTGCGGGAGTATCAACTACCTCTATGTGTAGACAATAAATGCTACCGATCTAGCGCTTCATAAAGAAGAAATATTATTCATATTATTGGTGTCGTGATACTATTGTTATTTCCGTTTCCAAGTTACCATGATCATTAATTTTTAAAAACGAGACAATTACAAAAATGAACTCAATTAGGTCTTGAGATTCCTCCCGTGAAAGCCATTGTATCGAGAAAAATTTGTCGTAAAAGCTACACGGAGGGAAAGAAATTCTTGAACCAACATATTAGATATTGCTGGAGTCCATTCGCTTCAATCTAGTATCCCTTGTTTGTTCCAAATACGATGACTTCAATTCAACAATTTAGATTCAGTTAGTTTGTAAAATTGTTAAGCGAATTCCTTGATTCAACAAAAGCCTTTCTTGTCGCAATCGAGTGAACCTTTTCATGTGTTTGCGAAATTGAGTCAACCAAATATCATTTCATTTGAAGTTTATGCATTGTTGCTCCATGTCGCATGTTCATTACTAGAAACAATTACGTACTTGAAATCAAATAAGTACGTGATTCTAGCCAGCAAAAAATTTACTTTGATCGAATGTCACACTTTGATGATCTAACAAGGAGAGAAACAAGTAGATAATATATTCATTGTAAGCAGTATACTAGTACTATAAACGGCCAGTAGGCGGTGAACTTTCTCGCTACGGAAGCAGCTTCGGAGATAGTTGTAAAACTGGGTAATCCGATGAATCAACAAAATGTTCAATTTATACTTCTACGTTTACAACAATAAATTTTCGAGTTTTACTCATTGAATATCGGGTAAATACTACAAAATTTCGAGTCAACAGAATTATAAAAGATATCATTCGAAAAATAAGTTTTGTGAGCTTTAACAACTCCAATGTTCAGTCATTGCTAAACATATTTGTAGTAACAAACGCCTGTTTCAACCTTTGAACTCTTGACTTGACAAAACATGAACTGAAACAAGCTCAATTTGTTTTGATACAATAATTACATGTTTTTAAAACAAATCGATTGAGGTGCATTCAATCCATTTTTAGTAATTTTAATTACACAATTTCTGTCTCATCTTGAATAAATTGATAGTCAGCAAGATCATTCATTCATTCAAAGGCTTGATTCAATTCTGTATTAAGTTGACACAAGTATTTAATCCGACAAAACTGTTTTGTTGAATCAAGTAAGTAGTGTGTTCGCCACATTTGTCTATAGCATTTAGTACAATCAAACAAATACCACTTGACTCAAATAATTCTTTACCTGTGTGTATACAACAGAAATATGGTAACTTTTTGACGATATATGAAAACAACTAGACCTACTTGTATTTATCTACTATATTGAATCAACGAGAATATACAAACTAAAATGAAAAATCAGGACGAGTTCACTATAAAGCAAAATAAAAATAAAATTTTTATTTGGAACAATAATGCAAGTATGGCAGGTCTGGCCGTCGTCAATTTTGTCCTCAAACTGGCATATGTCTTGTGTAGCTTTCGCATCAAAGTTTTCGACAAGTGACAACTGGTAGATGTAAGCACATTGTATTTTCAATTGGTAAGTACTCGCTCGCTACGCACTCGTATGTACTCTTGCATGATTAGATATTTATGAACTTAGCCTCAATGCGTCAGATAAATCCAGAGAAATTTTTATTTGTGGTCTCGCTAAAGTGCTGTAAACTTCCCATCAATTTTTAAAGTCATTAAGTACTTTCATTTTTATACCGTCACCGAAAAATATATTTCTGGGTATAAAATAAAAATGAATTTTGTACAGCCCTGAAATTGAGTATAAATGCGGTACTGTGCTTATTTTTTTTGAATAAGATTATACATATTGTTATTATAACTATTGCGATAATTTGATATTAGTCAAATATTACATTGATTTTAGGATCTCGTTTAACTGAAAAACTGTACCAAATTAATCAAACTGATTCAATTTGCATCAACCAGAAATTGTAGTATTGGCAACAATAGTTAGAGTGATTAGTTTGTAGATATGTGTACCAACATTGTCTTCTAATTTCAACAGTATTTAAACCGCTATTACAGCTATAGTCATTAGAATTTTCTAGTAACTATAACGAACGAAGTCCTTCTTAATGTAATCTTCTCTTTCCAAATCGATTAACATACGATTTGTACTATTAGGTAAAAATGACTCAATGTGTATAGGCAATTATCTTTTAAACGGTTACAGTTAGGAAAATTCTATCTCGTTTTTTTTTTTTTTTTTTTATTAAGCGTGAAATTCTCTATACGAATCTCTATACAGATAGTTTATAAGTTAAGCCGTTGACGAGAAAAAACAAATGCAGAAACTTTTTCGAATTTTCTTTATGTGTTATTTAAATGAAAAATGGAAAACATGAAATAAGCACCTCCGAATATCAATATTAAGAGCTCATATTTAACTGAGATATTCTATTTGAGATGCTCGACCGAGATTTTGATGCGGGTATAAAAATTAAAAATTTTTTCAACAACCTAATGCATGTATGTATGCATCGGGTAGTTCATACAATTTCAACCTGGGTTTGACCCTTGACCTGTCGGATCTGAAAAAAATTTTAAATCCGGTGTGACATATGAAAATGTTTAAGCAACCATCTATGGTAAAATGACTCCCACTTTCAATTTTTTTCACGGTTTTTTCGGAAATAGCTTGAAAACAGTGAGAAGCAAAAATCTCCTCATTCCGGCTCTAAACTTAAAAATTTTGGTACATGGCACACGATTTTTCCGACTTTTTTCAGATTTTGAAATTGCGTCAGTCAGTAATATAGTTTTGAAAAATTGTAGAAAATTAAAACCGCGTCGAAAAAATCTAAAAAAACCGAGTGGTCAAGGGTCAGACCCAGGTCGAAATGATATGAACAGGATATATATATATATATATGTGTGTGTGTGTGTGTGTGTGTGTGTGTATGGGGGAGACCGGGGCATGACGGACCCACCCAAAAAAATTGACAAAAAGAATTTTTTGTCTCAATACCGAGATATTATTAGAGGTTTGTTCGATATGTGTTGAATCAAAATGTGCAACATTCTTTCAGAAGGAAAAAAAATTTTTTCCCAAGATTTAAAAAATAATGATATTTCAGATAAAGGCCGTTTTCTGCGGAATATAATTTTTTTTTTCCAATTACGACAAAATAATGATGAATCTATTCGAGATAGATCAAAACAACTCGTACCCGGTGCTCAAACGCTACAAAAATAATTAACGGCTCAGGGGGTCCGTCGCTCGTGCCCCGATCTCCGCCATACATACCGTGAGTGTCAAATATAAATGTGAAATCAAGCCTCTGCCGGCTAACATGGACGATATCGTCCACTCTGATATTCTCACTTATCGGTGTCTGGGGAGCTTTTCATTGTACAACCATTTCTACTAATCAACTAATTGAAAATTTCGTAATGCAAACTTTTGAAATATCAGCTAGGCACCTGAAACCGTTTGACTGAATTTTTTGGAAATTTTTGAAAAGTCGTAAGTGGGGGAAAAAGATCCCAGGATGGATGTTGGTCAGCAATGTCAGTAAAAAAACCCCATGGCTGACAGAGCGTTAATCGTTCTTTGCAGGGCAATGATCGCCTCAAGTACGTGGCTATAATAAGGATAGAATGAGATACCAGTCACTTCCTCTTCACTATCCGGTAATACTAAGTAGACTTTTACGCCTGTAGCAGGGAGTTGTACCCATTTCTCGCATTTATCAATTTGTAATTGGTGAATTTTTGGCTAGACCCACGGTGCCTCGCGCCGTGGCGAGAATTATTTACTGTTATAGTAGTGCGACAAAATATTCGTCTGTTAATAGTGCTTGAGAATTACCGGTTGCTGGGCATCCGACCACTCTTTCACTCATCGTCTCAATGCCTGTGGCATTCGATTCTAGTACGCTTAATAAGTAGGTTAGTGAAAGAGAAGTGAAGGTAGGTAATTTCAATACACAAACTTTTATTCGTTAAGGCGATGCTATAGTCAGTCTTTATCGACCGAGTCAATTGGAACTCATTTCGACTGTTACCAAAGCCTCTACAGTACTGATGTAAAAATATCACTGCAGTCAGCAAAATTCTACGTGCAATGCTAAACGAAAATACGGTAGAGCTTTTTTATTTTCTGGGATTGATAAAATATAAAGAAATTCATTTATGAAATTAATGATAATTTATTCATAATTGATGTATATTTATATGGTTTATTTTTGCAGCTACAAAAATAAATTTCCTCGCATATTTGTTGCGAAAATTTTTCTCGGTTACTTGTATTTGGTCTTATACGTAGAATAAGTACTGACTGCGGCATTTTCACATAAATAATGCGTAGGTTTAGATGATTGTCAAGACATGTGATTAATTTTGTTGACCTTGATGGAGCCATAAGAACTTTCTATTGGCGTGCGTTTCGAGCCCATAAAACATCAACAAATGAAATTTTCTGTTTGTGTTATTTTTTTTATTGTAGTAGATATAATCGAAAATGCAGTTAGTTGTAGGCTGAGAAAAGTTACGTCAATTGAGACCACCATCATCAAAATCCGTTAAATCCATTCTCGAGATACTTTCAACATCCCATTTCTCCATTTTTAAAGAAAACACGCGGCTTTAGGCTGACCGTGAGCCAGCCTCCGAATTCCCCGTTTTCACACTGCCGGATCCAAGTTCACAGGAAAAAAAATATGAATATTAAATTCGGATTTCGAACTACAAATTCAGATTCGTAATTGACAGTTTAAAAACCCTTAGGTACCGTACACGAAAATATGACAATCTTTTCAACTTTGAATCACTATAATGGATGCACCATTACAAATTTTGAAAGTCTGACCTTGGATTCGTTGTCAGTGACCCAAAAAACCTCCGCCTACTATTTTCTATTAAAATCCAAATATTTTCAGATTTTTTTTCACCATATTGAATTGGCCATGTTGGATTTCGCAAATCTGACCTCAGATTCGTAAAAGCCAGCCAACAAACCTTCGAGTACCAATTTTCATCCAAATCCAACTGTTTCTAGTTTTTTTTCAACCTATTTGATACGCCAAATTTAAATTCTGCAAATTTGAAAGATATCATGATTTTTATACTATTTTTTGAAATTTTGTTATTTAAAGGATTCAAAAAGTGGTGAATGTATTGAACCAAAAACTTCATCGGTTCTAAGTTTGGAAAGGCAGCATCAATTGTGACCAATATCATTGAAATCTGGTAACTCGCTCTCGAGACATCGTCGGACAAAAAAATTCATCACTTACATACATTCAGCCAAAAATGGCCGGAGGAGATTCCCTAGATTTTGAAAAGTCGAAATCTAGTGATAACTCAACTTTTAATTTTCAGGGTAATTACAATAACTTACTTTTTTTTCTGAAAACAGAGAAACAGAAAGTTAAAAAGAAGTTACGGTAATCACCTGAAAATAAAAAGCTGAGTTTTAACTTGAGCTCTACGTTCTCAAGTTTAAAGAATCACATCTAATCATTTTTGAATGGATGTTTGTGTGCCTATGTATGTGCATGCAATTTTTTTCTCTGACTATATCTCGAGAATAGGTCCCCAGATTACAATAACTTTGTTCTTAATCGACACGAAATTTTCAAACATAGTCTTATGTTATGTTATGTATTATTAGATTTTTACTTTGATTGGTTCAGTACTTTTTGAATTATTTAAATAACAAATTTATAAAGGATAAAATATAAATCATGGTATTTTGTAATGGATGAATGGTTTTGTATGAAAATTGGTACCATATGGTTTTTAGGTCGTGATCACCAATCTAAAATCAGATTTGCAAAATTTATATTCGGTGTAATTGTTACGGGGTAGATGAATGTGATAACGACGAGCGGCTATCAATGACCGCATCCGTACCCAGCCGTGATGGTATTACAGCCTATTTTGGGTTCGTAACCCGTCAAGTAAGGTGATGGGAAAATGGAAGAAATTTGTATTGAGGGATTTTAATGTTTGATCATATAATCGATGTAACAAAAAATATGGAGAGTACAATGAGAAGATGTGGAAGAGAAATTGTCCGCAGCAGGGAAAAGGGGAGAGGTGAATTTAGATGTTGGCCGAATAAAGGGTAACTTGATAGTGAGTATATATGGGACAAAGTGGTGTACGAGACCGGCGTGGTGCAGTTTAGCAGTGTAGGGAGCAATCTGCTGACTAGATATGTGAACCAAGGCAGCGAGGTGATGATAAGAAGGGCGGGGTCAAAACTTGAAAGGATCAATATTTGGAATAATCGATATATCGAAATTTCAGACATGCGAAAATAAAATAACAAAAGATGAATTTTTCGAAATCTTTATTTTCGAAAGTGTCACTGATTGCAATGAATATCATTGATGGTCAGTGAATGATGACTCCCAACCGATAAGAAGAGGATGCACGATATAAGATAGGTAGCTGTAAGTGTGTGGAAACAGAGTTGCAGGAACGTGAGGTATGGAGGATGTAACATAATCAATATGTTAAAAAAAATCACAAACATTTGGATTTCGATGAAAATTGGTAGTAAATGGTTTTTGTGATCGCTGGTCATGAATTGAAAATCAGTTCAGAAAAAACTGAACCTTATATCTGGAGGTACATATGTAGTCCAAAACCCAAAATTCATCTGCTTTTAATATACTACGGTACCTAACCGTTTTTTAGGCACTGATCTCGAATTTGACATTGTGCTTCCAAAGTTCGAATAAGATAATCGAATAACTTTTGTTGTCGTCGTTGTAATCATTATCGTTATTATTATCATTATTCTCATTTTAGCTCGAAACAAGTTTGAAAACGGAATATTCAAAGTTGATCAAGGTTAGTTGGTCGGAACTTCATATAGTCTGGTCGAGAAGTGAGTTCACTGAGAAAAATCGTTAGAATGGTCTTAAAAATATGGCGATTGGTGCATTGGATTCAGAATTTAAAATGATGAAACCGATATTTTTTAATTAATCCGCCATTAAAAATTTCAATAGTTGTAAACAAAAAACGAAAAGAAAAAAAGGGAGTCTCCGTTTTATAGCTATAATTTCAAAAATATAAAAGATAAATGAATTTTGAAAAAAGGTCCTAAAAGAGGAGGAAATTTCCGATGGGAAAGTCCGTACTCCCGGAATTCTAGCTTTATTATTTATAATTTTAATTTAACGTTGAAAATAGGGCTCCGCGCGGCCGTTTCGGTGCCTAGGCGTCACCGCCTAGCGAAGCATGCAACACGAAACAATTTTTTCATAATATTCAATATTAATTTAAAAATTTGAATAAATTATAGCGTTATCTAGACACTTGAAGGAATGTAGTCTTACCAAAAAAAAATTTTTAACTCGATTTTCGTTTAAGTTATTTCATTGTTAATTAACTCATTTTTCGTAGACTTGACTTTTCATAAAATCACTTGTAAAAGTTTAAAAAATGGGTCTATAAATTTTTTTTCTTTTGTGAGCTCTCTTAAATTAATATTGAATGTTATAAAAAAATTGTTTCGTGTTGCATGCTTCGCTAGGCGGTGACGCCTAGGCACCGAAACGGCCGCGCGGAGCCCTATTTTCAACGTTAAATTAAAATTATAAATAATAAAGCTATTATAGAATTCCGGGAGTATGGACTTTTTCATCGGAAATTTCCTCCTCTTTTAGGATCTTTTTTCAAAATTCATTTAACTTTTATATTTTTGAAATTATAGCTATAAAACGGATACTCCCTTTTTTCTTTTCGTTTTTTGTTTACAACTATTGAAATTTTTAATGGCGGATTAATTAAAAAATACCGGTTTCATCATTTTAAATTCTGAAACCAATGCACCAATCGCCATATTTTTAAGACCATTCTAACGATTTTTCTCAGTGAACTCACTTCTCGACCAGACTAATACATGAGATTGATTTTGAATTTCCGTTATTAAGGATGTGACACATTTGTCACCTGCAGGTTCATATTGTCCCTCAAGGATTTAAATCCAATTTTTAAATTGTATCACATAGTTAAATATGGGACATTACCAACTATGTGTGAACAGATTAGCATAAAAATTAGTCCTATCAGCAGGAATGCCAATGAAATCGATGTTTTATTATGATATGAAGACATTATAACTACTTACAATTAGTAATCGTGTTTGTTTCCAAATCAATCACCATGTAATATTTTCTACGCGAAAATGAAGAGACCCTGCAGATAGTCGATGTTATATTCTCCAATTAGAAAGTAAGTTGAATGTGTAAAAAATCAACAAATCTCTTCAAATGAAGAACTTTCGATTTGACGATGATTGATGCTGTCTTACTTTCTTAGTTGCGTAACAACTTTTAATATTGAGTATGAGGTATTTCTCTTGTGTATAGAAAATAGATACCCGAGCTTAAGATTTAATATGTTCGTTCGATTTCACATAACGATGAATCATTTTATTTAGAAGATAATTCTACATAATCCGCCATGATAATTTTTTTTATCAAATAAGTATTGTTAATTATGTCATTTTTGAAGATCGCTCTGATCTTGACTTTAATAAGCAGATAGCAGTACTGCATTGGCTATTGGGTGAAAAAAAAATCTGTTCCGGTAAATATGTGACAAACAGTTTATCAAACAAAATGAACTCTTGTGGAGTGAAATTGAATCAGTCCACTAAATTTTTCACTGTTTTAAAGCGGTGTGGAATAAAACAAATCGATATCAAAGCTCTGGTTCATAATTTTATTCCTTTTTCCGTATTAGTAGGGGGTAAGGTAGCTTAACAATGTACTTATTTGATAACCATTGGACGTTTGATTATCTTGCAATGAATTAACAGAGAGTATAAGGTTTTGAGCGCACACATGCCCTCAGTGATTCCAAGATTGTTAATTTTTCGGCCTAGTAGGATTTGATGTTAGATGTAGATGTTGAATGTAATGTTATCGACTGAACACCAAAGCATCACCTCCGTTTACCGACAAACGCGTGGAATTATATGAATTACACTCAAACACTTAGATCACTTGGCCTCCCTGAATAACAAATATTGCCCAAGTTCAACTCTCTTCAATAGAATATGGTTCCTCAATGGCACGCTTCACAGGTTACTGAAATACGAATTTTTCAAGCAGTCGTCGGAAAAAGTTACTTTTGTGGAGCACGTGTATAGTGCCCTATTTTTGAATAGCGCAGTAGAACAAAATTGGCGCGTGCGCACAACTCAATTGTAATAATTTACACACTAAGACCTTCTGCGCCGGATGCCAATTTTCGAAAAAACTCAACTTTACGCACTGTGTCGTTGAGCGTAGGTCACTTTATCCCAATTTTACGTACTGTTAGTGGCACCTCCTTTTCTTCTCTAAACAAACTTTTCATAGATGTTGGAAAAAAGTAGGGTGTGCAACGCATGAGAATGGGTGATATCCGAGACTCGTGTGATTACAGTGCTTACCTGTACGGTTCGCACTGTACTTCACATTCATTAGAAATCTCCCAGTTTGTGTACTCGAAACATAATATGAATATAAGTATACTAATTTAGATAGAGTAAAACTTTTAATTGAAAACAAATGAATAAAAGTAACTCGCCCATTTTTCGAATTATCAAAAATTGACCTTCCAGATTCTGATTCATCTTTCCCAGAGGGATGAAAAAAAATTGCTTTTCCACGTCTTTGCTATTAGAATCAAACGTACCACGAGTATTAGAGTAAATGCAACAGTCCGAAGCCAGGCACGAACGGCCTATGTAGCGCACGCTCTCTCGTCGAACATACCCGAACTCACGGACGCGAGAGCGCGCGCTACATCTAATGCCGTTGGTGCCTGGCTTCGGACTCTTTCACTTCCTTAAATACTCGTAGGCCAGGAAAAGAATCGAAAGGTAGTGCGTATCAAATATTTATTCGGTAACTCGATCTAAGGATAATTCGATGACGCTGAATCTAATGGAGATAATTATTTTGCAATCGGCTCCAGAGATCATTGTAAAAAAAAGGTTAAACCGTTTAATTCGGAAGCTAATAACTTTATCAAAACATACGTCAAACAAAACTTGTTGGGGCAAAAAAATGTATCCTGTTTTCATTTTTGTATCTTCAAAAATAAGGGAGTAAAAGGTGAACGAAATTTATTTTTAAATAGAATTTTTATTCAGTCGAAGCACCAACGGGAACGTAGGGACGCAAAATATGTCTGTCTCGTACACACTGCCAGCCAAAATGTCGGGTACGCCAGTTGAAATTTCTTGAAGCACTTAAAGTTAGATAGCGATTTCAAAAATAAATATAATCAAACGTTCCAAACAGCGTTTTAAAGAAGACAAAGTTACCTTCATTTCGATTTTTTGTAAAATTCTCTACAACTTTTTTTTGGCCCTGGTACGTATTTTTGAACATGGCCGTTTTTCGGCTATTTTTCAGCGGTTGGAAATTAACTCCGATTCTCGGGGAAAAAAATTCCCTCAGTTTTTTCTATGTTAAAAGTAAGAAGGATATTAAAAGCTACATTTGAATTTTTAAGAAAGTCTTGTGCAATTTTTTTTCGCCCGAATACTGTATTTTTAGCTAAAAAAAAGACATGTTTTAGAAAAAAGCTGTAAATTCGATAACTAGAGAGTTCAGAGAAAATGTCAAGAGGGTGAAAAGTTGCATAGGTTCACACTAGATTAACTTGCTTTTTAATACAAAAAAATAAATAAATAAATAAAAAATAATCAATTACATACGTCACTCCTCATCTCTACGAGTTTTTCGTTGTAAAAAAAAAAATCGCGCTTGCGCCAACCAACCCATATTTATCGATATATTAATTTTTTCGTAATAATTAGATACAAGTCTTGATTACGTAAAGTAATAATTATGCCTCATTTTTTAATACGAAGTTTGTCATATCCAGTGAATTTTACACGTTAAAACGTTCCGGAACAGGAGACATTAAAAAAAATTGTGTCACGAAGTC
This sequence comes from Neodiprion pinetum, assembly GCF_021155775.2. Taxonomy (NCBI): domain Eukaryota; kingdom Metazoa; phylum Arthropoda; class Insecta; order Hymenoptera; family Diprionidae; genus Neodiprion; species Neodiprion pinetum. Next base: position 18,668,506 of record NC_060233.1, read on the forward strand.
GCTGAAAATGTTCGTACGTTCTGTTCGCACTAAGGACTGCCGAAACAAATTGAAAAACCAAAATATCTTCAGATTTATATAGAGCAATTGTTTACCTTCATACACTCAATGCGACGCTTACAACTAGATGTAGAGTTTATTTTATTTTTCATCTCGAGTTTTTGTTTACATCGTATGTAAGTCACGCAAAGTATAATGTTTTGGTGAAAGAATGTAAATTCGGAAAATTGGTGATTTCGAAAAATTAACGACGTAGCCAGGAATCGAACCTGGAGTCTAGAGATGCTTGACCGAGCCTTACTCCACTAGACCACTAGCATCTCTAGACGCCAGGTTCGATTCCTGGCTACGTCGTTAATTTTTCGGAATCACCAATTTTTCGAATTTACATTCTTTCAACAATATTCTTCTCGTAGAAAAATGATTTGCACATCCGCATATCATTCATTAGACGGCATTGCTTGTCTTACGTGGCTTCTCATCGGAAGCAAGGATTCAAAAGGGTAAACACAACATCTACACATTATAGTCCTCCTTATACACAGTGCTTGAAGAGAAGAAACTTCTTATTCACATATAATATTTTGGATTCGTTTCGACAGTTTCTTGTGCGATCGGTACGTGCGAAGAGTACGTGGTACCATTTTTTTATATTTTTCCTCTTCCAAGAAATTTTAACGTGTAAAATTGACTGAATATTAAAAACTTCGTATTGAAAAACGAGGCATGATTATTACTTTACGTAATCAAGGCATGACACATCTAATTATCGCGAAAAATTAATGTATCGATAAATATGGGCAGGTCGGCGTGAATGTAATACGAAATCTATATACGAATGCAACATTTTTTTATTATTTGAAACTTTGAGGTTTTGTCCCCCCCCCCCCCCCGTCCTTGAATGGTTTTTAGTTTTTTTTCCCCTATTTTTGAAGATACAAAGATGAACATAGGATACTTTTTGACGTTTTATATTTTATTTTTTGTCCGGAACAACTTTTGTTTGACATATTTTTTGATAAAGTTATTAGCTTCCGAATTGAATGTTTTAACCTTTTTTTTTTATTATCATCTTGGTGGTTGATTGCAAAATCACCATGACCATTCCATTCAGCGTCATTGAATTACTCTCAGATAAAGTTCCTGGATTCATACCAAAAGGTACCACCTGTCATGCTTATTTCCTGGTCTATCACGGTATAGCCGTTTTTACACTGAGAAAATTTTGTATTTTTTCAAACTATGCGATTATCAATTCATGTGATAATTTATTAATGTATCAAAAAAAAAAAAGAGAAGAAATAAATCTTAATCAAATCAATGTTTTATGAAAGAATTAGATGGATTCTCGTAAGAAATCTCGAATCGGTCACGTGATCCTGGCTCGAAACACGTTAATTCACCGACTTACATACAATAAACAAACTTGATCACTTTAATTTTTTTCCATCTCTAGTTGAAGTAACAGTTCTAAGTAACTTGCATTGGTCATATTATCTAGAATTAGAAAGCAGCATGACGCGCAACTTTCGACTGGAAATTTCTCTTCCAAACTTCATAGGGAAAAAACTAACGTGAAAATGGAGTATTTTCAATTTTGAATACTTTCTAGTGTCCAAACCTGACTCCAACTTTTGTAGGAGATTTCAGATTGTCTTCCCGAACACCTGATTCAGAACAGACCTGAACAGTTACCTGCTTAAAATTTGAAATCTTGTTTTTCCCCGCAGAATTTCAGATCTCAAATAGTAAAGATTTATCAAAAGTGCCTAATACTAGAAACATAACTCTCTGATTTGGATCAGAGGTCACAATAAATGATGGGGCAATCAAGAAACCGCTGTGAAATATCATCCAAAAGTACTTCTAAAAACCTACGAATTGAGTGTGAAATTTGTTTCTGTCGTACGAGACTCGGAGATTTTGAGTTATACTCTTTTAGAGAATGTGTCTACTCGGTTGGAAACTCCCGCAATTCGAAATTTAGGAACTTCTGAATGGTTCATCTGACAATGAGTACCCAGTGCGTGTGGATCATAGCATTAGGTAGTACCATGTATGTATACAAATGAGTCTCGTCTCAACTTTCATAGTTGGGGTCGATGAAATCAACTTAGGCATTCTTATACACGAAGGAAACAAGTGCCCAGCTATCAAACCGTCAGATCATGCATGTCACGGAGAATCAAAAATCATCCGGTGCAATTATATTTAATTTAAGGATGAATGTACTATCTTAATCTAAATAATTCGAACTACGTACCGACGACTGATCAACTGTTGAATAGATTCGCATACAAGTAAAAAAACTCACATACGTAAACCACAATTGAAGAACCTCGTTAAAAGTCGTAAATGGAAGTGTTTATTTTATTTGATAACAGCATACCACTGTGTAAGACTTGAAAAAATATGAGGCTGTGTAATTCTTAAAAGCACTTTTTGAGAAAAAGAAATAATGCGTGTATCAGAACTAGATCACATCTTGAAACAAACATGTTTCCAAACCATCTCCATTCGGATTTCCCGCCGAAACGAAAAAATTATATATCCTCGTATTTATCTTGATGCCATATTCGTTACACAATTTTTTGCATTTTTAACGTAATAGGGGAGGGTGCAATGTGAGAACGATTCACTTTGGATGCACTATTGAATAAGAAATATGATTTATATGAATTATACTTTAAATATTGACATATCAGAGACTTGAGGGACTCTCAGGAAATATACTAAATACAATGCTGCCATACTGTAATAAATAATTTTACGTCTTGCTCATTCGTATTTTAAAGACGATTCGAAAAATCAGTTTTTGAAGTATGCTACTACTTTTGCACTTGAACAGAAGTATGGCAAACATATCAAACATGACATTGTATCATAACCTTCCAAATCTAACTGCCAAACTGTAAAAAATCGTCAATCAACTTTCAAGAAAACTGCTCATTTACGGCAGTATGGTGACTATTCAGACCCGTCAAAACGGTATGGCACGGTAACTTTCGTGAATGTCTACTTGGAAGGAATCAGTTGAAGCAAAAATGAGCCTGTAAAAGATGGTTTAAAAAAAAAAAAAAACTTACCTGCTTCGACAAGTATGGCGGGCTGTAAGCTTCATCTCACGAGTACGACATTTCGCTCCGTCCAAGTTTTTTTTTCACAATCCACCGGAAAATGAAAGATTCTTTGTGTAAAAAATCGTTCAAAACGCGTAGTTTATCCAACAAGTTCGATAATTCGTCCTGCGATTACCACCGACTAGCGCTATGACTATCATTTTCTTTCCATTAATTATGTAATTCGATCTCCGAAGGGGTGCAATACTTGTAATAAATGAGTTGGGATTTTTTGTCACAATCTCCCGGCCTAGAAGGCATATCCTCTCCTCCAGTGTTCTTACTCCTTCACTCGCTGGGTCAGCGAGCATCATTTACATCAACGAGGCACTTTCGGCCTTCGGATCTCTACAGACTGCCACAAAAACTTAGGCAAAAAGACTGGGTTTCAAGTACGTCCGGCATCAAAATGGCGTTATTTTTATCACGAGAACCGATGGCACTCACACTGTATTCAAACTACGGATGATCGCGATGTCATAGTCATACTGACTCTCTCTGAACTCTCGTCTGTATTCTCGTAGTGGCTGCCCGGTTCCGAACTCTGCTTCTGATGTCCAATGTTCTCTTCGCCTGTACCATTTCAACGCTACTTTGATCCGTGGCCACATTAACGATGTCCGCTTCCATTCTTCTTCTCTTATAGGTATGCAACGTCATCACTGCCAGTGGAACGTGGTTCGACGTGCAGATTCCAGACGTATCTGTAACCCTTCCGAGCTACGCATTTTTGCGAAATGATTGGTTGGGGAAAGTTAGTGGTGGGCATTGCTTGTTATGTTAGCGATAATTTCAGAGTAAAGGTATTGGCTGCTTTTCCCCATTAGTCCTCCACTAGCCCCGAATTTTGCACCGTGGCCGTTCCGTTTAAAAACTTGTCGTCTCTGAATTAATGCCCACATGTGTAGCAGAATTTTCTCTCGAAGGGGTTCCTCGTTGAACTAGAAAGATCGGAGTGGCATTCTTTCTTCTCTTCCGCCACGGTGGATGAATTGCTCGACTGTCTCCCAAAAAACTTGGTTGCTGCATTAGACCAGCTTCCACCATACGTATTCTTGTCTCCCAAACGGATAAATCCTGCGTAGATTTCACCGGAATTGCATAGGCTTATTCGTACTAAGGACACACTTTATAGAGCCTACCGTCGTCGATCCAGAAGTCTTGCCTCACTTTAACGCTATCGAGACGTTCATGAGTGTGCGTATAAAACGCATCTCTCAGGCTTGGTGGGAATTTTATGTGGGAAGGCTGTCCGCCATCGGAAATTCCTGTGCGCTCTGAAAGGAGCTGAAGCATCTCGAACTACTGGCTTCAGGCTCTAATAATCAGGATCTTTTTTCTCTAGACGAATGAAATTCTTACTTTGCCAGCGTATCCCAACTCTTCGGGAAATAGTCATTCTTCGAAAGCGTGCCTTGCCCTCCGGCCTATAGTGAACTTCCTTGTACTTCAGCGATACCTCACTTGAAGCGCTCTTGAAAGCGATTACTCACTTTACATCGCAATCACGAGGTGTTGATGATCTATCATCGCAAAATATCAAGGATCCTCTTCCTCTGCTTTTCTTGTCCATTTTGACACTTTTTAATTAGTTTCTGTCCTCAGCAGTTTGTTCTTTCCAATGAAAGCAGGGGCGCGTTCTGCCGTTCGCTAAACTCAATTCTTCCTCTCTCAAGCATTTCCGGCCAATCTCTATTGTCTTGATTCTTTTTAAGGTGGTTACTATCGTATTGTTTTAGATCAGATCATGGTTTTTCTCATTAGCCGTTAGTTTCTCTCAGTTAAGTTTTCACCCTTGACTTAATAGACGGTCGACGCCGCTGAGGCTCACCGAAGACATTCGTAGATGCATTGATAGCCGTAAGATTACTCTTGTCATTCTTTTTGATTTTCGGTAAGCTGTTGATTCTCTGCTGCTCAGGAAACTCTATGATATGGAATTTTCTCTGACTGCTTTGAAATGGATAGCCAGTTACCTCAGGCAGTGGATGGCGGCAATGGACAAGTGTCCTCTTGACAAAGCCTAGATAAGGGTGTCCGCGAAAGGCTCGGTACTTGGCTCCCTTTGATTTTTTATTTTTATCAATGATTTGTGCAATGTCTTAAGCTTCTCAAACCATCTCATCTCTGTGAACGATCTGCAAATTTATTCGCAGACTCCTTTTTGCTGTCTGGCGGATGCTATCCGCCGTATTAACAGTGATATCGAAGCTGTTTCAGGGTGTAAGCGCTTCTAAAAAAGGGCTAGTTTGCTTCAATTTTCCACCGATCGATGCCAGTTTTCTCATGTTTTTCACTTCCCTAGATTAATTTTCAAAATTTGACACGCCAATAAGAATAGATCGTTATCCAAAAAAAAAAAAAAAATTACTCAATATTCAGATCTCAGGGAACACTTTTGCACAAAAAAAAAAAACCAGAAGTGCGAGAACTTTCAGGTCAGCGTTTAAACCACCCGTCAATTAGCAGCAAAGGTGACGGCATTCCAACAATAAAAGTTGCGTTGTCTACCGTATACATACATAGGTATGAGTGGTAAATTTTTCAATCTTATAATATTTCTATCGAGGGTTGTACATAAAATCGTATTAAATTATTGATTGAAATTCGTCGCTGACTACAAAAAGTTTTATTCGATTCATCGAATTATAAATGTTAAAAAAAAAAATAAATAAATAAATACGCGTTGGAGCAAAATCATATTGTTTAATTGTTTTGAAATTGGTCATATTTTTCTGTCAAAAATTATTTGTAATCATCTGTTAGCCGCTGAGTATGTGCGATGAGGTGCGGTCTCACCCGACTGCTGTCTGTACCTCCTTACCTCTGTTTCCACTGTGCTGTTTTCTTGCTTCCTTCTTGCTTTTGATTTATTTCCGAACTACTTAATACTTTAGTTTCAATTTCATTGAAGTAGTTGTTTTTATTTTGATTCGCGTAATTTGAATTTCATCTCTGGACTTTTACTTCACTTCTCTGTACTCTCATTTTGTTTCGCTGTACTCGAGGTTATTGTTTCTTTATTTCTCTTACTTTGACTGTTTCTTGGGGTGTTTCAGCTAGTTTAAGGACTTTTTATTGTCTTTTATTATCTGGGGTTGTATTTTTAGCTTTTTTCTTCTTGATATTTTGATTTTGTGATTGTTTCACTTGATGTAAAAAGCCAAATCTTAATTGTCCAACATTGCCATGGACGTTAATAAACACTAATAATCACCCCTCTGCATTTTTTCGGTCCGTTTTTTGGTGCTTTTGAAAAATGTAAGAATAAATTCTGTGAGATGCTACCACACCCGGATTTTGGATGTGCGGTCGTTTTCAACGCTCAATATCTCGCGCAATTATTAATGTTTTTTTTCACGAGTATCACTGATTTTCATTGACACGAATATAACAAACAACTTGAAAATAGGAAAAGTTGCGTATATTTTTTATAATCATTCATAAACGTGAATTGAATATTTATTCAATTTTCAGTCGTCAAAGCCTTCCTAGTCCCCGTGAGCTCAATTTTGCGGATGTTTCAGTTGTCTTTCCACCAAAATGTGCTTAGCAAATTGTACTAGTAGAATAGGTCGATATTAAAAAAATTTATATTTTAAGAATTTAAGCCTTCTTAGTCCCCGTAAACAGGGTAAATTATAGGATGATCAATGAATATAAAAAAAAATTCGTGAGAATCTCATGTGTCTAATTGTAAGATGCACTAAAAATAATGATCTGTTGCGCATGTTTGTTGAATGCGATACGTTTCACAAAAAGAGAAAAAAAGTTTGAATTTGTCTCTAGTTGATGAAAAATTAGAGATATACAGTATTTTAGAAGGGTCAGGTAAAGGAAAATTAGTAAAATTAGTGGCACTACTTAAACAGATCCTCTGTATGTACCAAAGAAATGTTGTATATAATTGTTAAAGGTTATATATATGTATATATATATATATATATATATATATATACATGTATATATAAAGATTATATATACATTTGAAGAAAGTATTTTGTAAAAATTGAAAATAATTTATTTGATTCGTACTTGCTGCCCAGCTCTTATTGTGAATTCTATGTTAAGAAATAACAATAAATTATACTGTTATTTTAAAGAATCACTTCCGTAGCCTATTTTCTAAATATCTCCTGTGCACATATTTTCATGTCAGAGAATTTGAGCAAAAAAGAATCGGAACGACTCACTGGAATTGCATGAGAACAGAGAAAAAGATTTAGTTTATTAGTGAATAGTGAAGAATTAAAAATTTCACACTTTCACTGGTAGTTGATATAATACTAAGCATTCTAAAAAAACAAAGTAATTTTCTTTCATGAACATGTAAGTGCGGAGGACTCTGATTCCGTTTCCTAACATCAGCGTTAACTTGCGAAGCCTCGGAAATGGCACAATTCACATGTGATTTACTCATTAGCATTATACCTATTTCTTTTTAAAACCTATTAAATGTAGTCCGAAATTTTTTCTTACATCCTTTCAATTTTTTTGTAAATTATAATTGACCATCGTGTATAACTTTCGCGACGTCATAGAAATACTATAGTTACGGTAGTAGGCTTATTCTTTATAAAAATATGTAGGTAATTGACAGATGATATAAACTCAGTACTACGATTTGACGGTAGCGTGCAAAAGCAAATATGCAATGTGTATTCCAAGTACACGGAGCATAACAATGTTGATTATGTGAACCAATTTTCTTTTAAAAAATATTTCAAAATCCTGTACACAGCCGAAGAACTAGGTCACTTCCTCACTGACAGCGGCTAAATATTTTCCTTGACCCTGGCCCTGTCCACTAGAATCGCATTTACAGCAAAAGCCAAAGCTCGAGACAAGAAGCCAACGGCTTTTGCGGGAATCCGTATGACTTGTTCGTACTCGTTGCACGTAACTCGTGGCTCATATATTCCCACGTGTTAAAAGCAAATGAAGACAGTCGCTAATTCAACCTATTATAAAAGGCGATATGTTGAGGGTGTACAGTAGAGTGGGCCAGAAAAAAAACGAAGAATTTTTTTTTTTAATGGTACTGTAAAAACATTGTTCATGACCACAAATAAAAATTATCCTGAAAGTTTGAGCCCTTAATATTAATATTAAGGGGTGTATCGTTACAGCTATTGATTTTTTAACAGTTACCGCATTTTTTTACCCAAAATCCGTCAATTATCAATCTGAAAAATTTTATCAATCCATATTTTTGAAGGAAATAAAATTTCCTACAAAAAAGCTCTCTTACTAAATTGACGTAGATCGTACCGTTTCCTTGTAATCGTGCCTTAAACATGGATTTGTTTTTTCTGTTAAAAAATCAATAGCCGTAACGATACACCCCTTAATATTAATATTAGGGCTCAAACTTTCAGGATAATTTTTAATTGTCGTCATGAACCATGTTTTTACAGTACCATTAAAAAAAAAAATTCTTTGTTTTTTTTGGCCCAGTCTAGTGTACAGTCCTGTGAAAACTCATGTAAATAATAATGTCCCATGAAACGAGGGTTTTAGGATGCGCAACGTCCGAGGCTAATAATTTCGATTCAAAGAATACAAACGCTTTTCATTTCGGTAAGACTTGACAATCCGCAAATCTAAACAAAAAAAGCCTGCGGCTATTAACAACTTTATAGACGGGCGATGGTGTTTTCTCATACAAAATTCTCACACTTTACTAAAATGTTGTTTTATGCAAATGCAGCTCAATTGACTTCAGTTGACGGTTTTCCGTGTTCTCACAGGCTGTCCACTTGATGTATCTTCATCTAAACCTAGTAGATTATCCTTCGAATACCACATTGGGTTACGCAAACCCAGTCAATTCCGCAAAGGATCATCGCTTCAACGGTATACATATAGTAGAGAATCATTAGTATATTTAGTATCAGAAAATTCAAAAATTTCTTATCTAAATGCTAGTTTTCATCAATGTCTGGTGTATCGATTAAAAGAAAAAATTCCCAAAATGGTCCATCAGATCCCGAGATACATGCGAACCGAAAGTGTCGGCTTACGCTTCCCAAATGCGGTAAAAGTAAAACTTTTTTATAGTGTGGTATTTGAGAGTTATTTCTCTTTATAAATTACAATAAAAAAGAAATGCATGCTATTGCCAAGAAACTGTAGCACATTGCTTGTGTACTAGTGGATACAATTAAAACAGTCGGTATCAATACCGAAACACGCGTGCCGAGTAACGAAGATCGAATATAGCCTCCACTTTGCACATGTTTACGTATAGTGTGCTCTTCTATAACGTTACGCGTAGTGTGTAGTGTATCGAATAAGGAATACAAGTTAACGAAAGTAATCTGGCTTCAAATAGATATACTACAAATATAAGTATAGTTTAACGCAGCTACTAGTCGAAACGAAAGAAATTTCTCTCGCACCTGCTACTGGGGATCAGTAATGGTGGTACTTTACCTCGTAGTATCTGGTTTCTTTTTAGCATATATATATATATATATATATATATATATATATATATATATATATATATATATGTATACGTGCTGTGCATACCATGCAGGTATGGAGAGATGTGGGTCGCGTGTTGTACCAGGTCACTAGACACGTATCCTTCTACTTAAGAGAATATCTTTAGCATACTGAAGAGGAACAGTAGGGGAGACCAGGACAAAATGATTCCGTGATACAAAATGATCATGTTAAGTTTTGGGCGGATTGGCGTTGCTAAGGAAGTCAATATTACGTGATTAATATGCGCAGTAGTTGTGGAAAACAGTGCACTTCAGCAGAAGAACGCGAACTTAAGTATTACGTGCTGTGCTTAAAAAATTATAAGGTAAGTGCCTTATATTGATCTCTGTAAACATTGGTCGTATCCTATTTATAAACAAAATGTCGACATAATCTGAAGATTGTGGTACACCAATAGCTTCAATTCGGTGAAAACACTTTTTCATTCGTGACTACCTTGCGCCGAAAAATTGCATTCAGTTTAGGATATGCGTTTTGGACAAAATGATCATTTATGGCCTAAGACAAAATAATCACCACTATTGTAGTGATAATTTTGCTCCGTGCGTTGAAAAAATGAAAAATAAAAGATTTAGACATATTGTCCGAAAAGTTTGTAGTAATTAGAGTACCATTGAATACATACGCAAGACGTGTTTCACTCAAAAAGTCGTCAAGAGATCTAAGAAATAATACCCACCTAACAACTTTTATGAAACTAAAAACTAACTGTAAAAAATAAGTACTTTTAAAAGAAATAAAATGAGTCGGTTGAAAAAATAGTTAGGTACTGAATATTGAACTTTTAAACCTACATGCACATAGTTTTCTGTATTGAAATTATGTTGAGGAAAAATAATCAGTGGTCGCTCGTGCACTTTTTCAAAATTTGTAACAATCGCAATTACTCATTAAATTTGAAAAAATTCAGCAATGCATCCTAAGAATTGTACAGTTCATGGCTTCTATGTTTAGATTCTTAAGGCAAACAAGTCAGATTTTTTAGTCATGTTTCTCTTAGGAGGATCATTTTGCCCTGATCTCCTCAACGAGCAATTTTTCTAAAATATTGTAGCATATCCCTGAATTGCCGTTCAGGAAACTACAAATTGCTTTCTAGATCTATCAATTGATTAGTCTTCATACCTGTCACACTTTTTTCCTGCTTCTTCTGCACCCATCACAAATTCTTACTTAGGGTAGGAAATACGGGACAGGTGTTCGGTAGCTCGGTCATTTGAATAACCAAATCCTCCTGAGTCCGGATTTTTATTTAGCTATCGAAACCATAAGCAGAGTTTAAACTAGATGAAGATTGCGAAATGTTTTGAATTTTCTTTGGTATGTTTACAATGTATAAATTCTCATTTGATGATTCTCCGATTTTTAATAGTGTGTACACCTTATTTGTAAAAAAGTTTTGTCAAGTCCTTAGTATTGAAAAACAAAACACATTTGAGGCATTCGACAGAAAACTTGTGTTGGGTGAACTAAAAAGCGTCCTCAAAATTGGAAGAATCAAACGATTAATTCAGTTGGGATAGTTGGGGAATATGTGAAATGGTTTCATTTCAAATGCGTATATCTTATTATTAGTATGAGCTATATTTGTTTGATTAACTTTAGGACATGTAAGTGTTTGAAATTATCCCAATCATGATCCATTTTCCTTCACGAAATAATAGTAATATTGATTCGTCTATCGATCAAAGAACGTAACTGTTGAACTCGATCACATCCCTTTCAGTGATATTTGATACCCACGTCACTGATAGGATTCAGAATTAGTTCTCACACCACCGGGACCTTCTTGTGATAGCGATTGCATCACTTCCTCATTTCTTTGTCAGCACGTGGAACGCTTTTTTTTTTGTCAAACAGCGTTTCAAATGTTGAACCAAAAACATATACCTAGACGTATATCACTGTGAACAACGCATTCGTTCTTATAATTCAACAACTAAAGTACCAACTATACGTGATTCATTTACATCAAAGATGTGTTGTAATTAGAACATAGAATCGAAATAGTTAAGAGACGGAACTGTCAGCTCAAGTGGTGTGTGTTAGCGTTGGAATTAATCTTGCGAGGTTGCTTGACCAGCCTTATCAGTCAACCTCAACTTACACTACATTCCGATTTTCTTCTGAATTTTTCTACTTCATTCCACTACTATGTAATGGAAGAAAACTGTCAGATTGGTAACTCAAATTGAATTCTTCACATTAATTAAATGTTGTTTGTCACGAAAAATAAGAAAAAATGAATGAATTATTAATATTCAAGGCAATCAAATTATACATGACTAAATTCAGTGTGTAGTTTGTCCATATTAGTCATCTATCGATTATCATTACTCATGTAATAGAATTATACATTCACGAGAAGAAAATTTGGACGTCAGTGTGTTTGATTGTATTTTTTTATTTGCTTTGTTTAATATATTCCCCATACCCAATTTTCTATTTTTTAACTTCAAATGTGTCTCTAAAGACGATTAGCCGACTTTGGTATTTTTTTAAACGCTTATACTTTAACTCATTGAATTGCAGGTAGTTTTTTGTAGAGGAATTTCGCTATTGACAATACTATTCCATAATTCTAAACATTGGAAATGAATTATGGAATGTGATACAGTCGATTGATATGGCTATGGATTGATTAGATCCGTTGATATTATAAGGTGAGACTGATTTTAGATATGTATAACAGCACACGATATGCGTTTGACCTTATTGAGGATTTCTCAGCTACCGATAAAGATGGGAAAATTGCAAGGGATTTAGAATTGAGGAAAGCTTAAAACTAAAAACTGACTCAATTATGTCAATCAAAATAAGGCAGTGGGAAAAGAGTTGAAAGTGTGACGACGGGAAGACACATTGGAATGGGAAATTAGGCTATGGGAAGGTACTTGACGTAGTAGGTTCTTGGTGACTTTGGGTAGGTATCACAGATACGAAACTTTGAAGGAACTAATAAAATAAATGATTGCAATGACGGAAAATAATTCAAAGTGATAACTATTGACCTGTTGGATGATGATTCTGACGAATTATTTATTTAGGATCTATTTGATATAATATTCACAGTCATGGATCTTGTATATTGAGGCGCGTACAGCTTCACAACGATGTACTTTACACGAACAACAGTAGATTGCATGTTCGTAAAGGGGCAAATTAGGTTTTTTCACGAAAGTTGGGCATGAAAAATTTCCACATCCCATTTTTTTAAGTTATTCTTTCATCGAAAAATATTCGTAAAACTCTCAAGGTTCCGACACAGTTGATTATGAATTGTTCGTGAGCCCCTTTATGTTCATCCTATCGGAACCTCTATTTTTTGCAACCTTGATGACGCAACCAAGGCCAAGCCAGAGTTCATACTTGTGGTAGTGTGAAAGGTATGCTGTGCCAAGTTGTTGGTGGCTGTAGTTTACCGTCCGCACTATACGCAGGCCAGGCCTTGCACTTGAGTGAACTTGAGACTGCGCTTTACACGGCGTTACAACGGTATACTAATATCGTGGTGATGGAAGATTTCAATACTGACCCACTTAGCAACTCCCCCAGGGCAAGGCAGGTTCTTTGCGCCGTCGACGGAGTAATCCTCAGTGTAGTAGACCTTGGAGCTATCCTTCACACGCGTGGGACGGATACCTGGCGGGACATTTAGCGATTACGAGATTGGCAAAATTTAAAGCTGGGGGGGAAATGGAGGGCCACATTTGTCTGGACATGACCTAGTGTTCATGACTTGTTCCTACGTTGCTCCTCCTTTACGTCTCAGAATTGTACAATCGCGGGCATTGGATCTTATAGATCAGGAAAGACCGAGTGGTACGTTACTAGAGCTTAACTGGGAACGTTTCTTCCAGTACAGTGACGTCAGTGAAAAATACCGATTCTTGAGCGGAGCCATACGTGGTGCTCTGAATCTTGTAGCACCTTTCACAACCCGGGTTGTCCGCTCCGTACCCACTCCTTGGATCACTAAAGACATCCGTCAGTGGATTCGGGGCAGAAATAGAGCTTAGTGGTGCTAGTGATGCGAAGTGAAGGAGATTTAGATGATGAGCGAGGGATGTTCAGGGAAAACGGGATTAACGTCTGTTAGCAGTGATTATTTAGCGAATAATTCACGCATCGATATATTAAGGCAGTATTCTACTTTACAACTTTGAAAAAACCGCTATTTTTGTGAATTGTTTCTGAGAATAGTATTGAAGATATGGATGTAGGGTTTGAAATGCTTAATAAATACACTCTTGAAGTACATAAAAAAATTTTTTTTCATTTATTATATACATGTTTTATACATGTAAAGTATGGTCAAAGCCAACACCTCAAAAAGTAGGTAACGTTGCCGTGGTCGTAAAATCTTGCCGACGGATGGTCTGAAACAAAAAAATCTGAGTTTTATGTTCAGTATGACTCCAGGAACCGATCTAACTAGAATCAACTTAAAATTTTAATTCTAACTATATTTTTATTGCAAAAAAAGACACAAAAAAAACTCAATTTTTTTTTCTTTCGTATTTTAGCCGCCATTTTGTTGATTTTGCACATGCATAAAATATTCTAGTTGGATCGGTTCCTAAAGTCATACTGAACATGAAACTATCTGTTTTTTTTTTGTTTCAGACCATTCGTCGGCAAGATTTTACGACCACGGCAACGTTACCTCCTTTTTGAGGTGTTGGCTTTGACCATACTTTACATGTATAAAAAATGTAAAAAAAAATTTTTTTTATGTACTTCAAGAGTGTATTTATTAAGCATTTCAAACCCTATATCCATATCTTCAATAGTATTCTCAGAAACAATTCACAAAAATAGCGTTTTTTTCAAAGTTGTAAAGTAGAATACTGCCTCAACAAATTTGGGTACATACAAAAAGTTTTGTGTAATAATTGGCTTGGTGGGTACAATATCAGGGGGGTGAGGACCGTTTTAAGAGGACGAAACTGATGACAATCGGAAGCAATTAATCAGCGAATAAATATCTCGTTTGGAATTTTTCGAATTCAGCTTCATTTGCACTATTTTCACTATGTGATGATCCAAGCTTAATAGTAAGCTGGGTCTACCGCGTTTTTTTTTTCAGAAACGGCTGGAGCGAAAAAATTTTCTTTCCGTAATTGAAAAGCGTTTAATTAGCGACTCATTCTCCAATTTGTATTCACTTATTATTCTACATTGACATAGCCAGCTTGACGGAGGTGCTAGAAAGACGAAGAAAATTTTTTAAGGAAATTGGGGTCTGGCGTTTGGTGAGATTCACTTGTTAGTGCTAGGTACTGCCTCGAGTATAATCCTGCCTTGACATAATTACGGTACAGACAACTTTAAGACTGCCCATTACGCTTCCAGTACAGGTTCGTCAGTTATTATTTTCTACCTCTGCCGTGAATAACAAGCACGGTAATACATCTAGGTGCTCATTGCAATAGGCACTCATTCGTACGTGTACATGTACATGTCTTCTTTTGCACGAGCAATTAGAACCCACAGTGCCACTCGAGAATTTGTGACGAAGAGAAGAAAAGAAAAATATATGTCGCGTGAAGGGAAGAAAGTACGAGGATCGAGTTAAGCCGTGGGTAAGAGAGCGACAAATAAGAAACATGCAATTTCGAACTCAACGTATATGTATATTTTGAGATTAGGGATTGTAAATGTGTATACAATATGACCTTACGTTTTTTCACATTATTGCAGCAATAACGACATCGCCTAGCTCATGAACTTTTTACTGTGTGCTCAAAATGTTTACATAAACCGAATATCAATTATCTCATTCAAAATGTATCAAGCGCATGGTCCAGTCAAAGCACTGTAAAGATACAAAAATGATGTAACGGTGGTTAATATAATACTCCCTTGATATATGTATAATTAGAAAGCCATACATTTCACCGACAATAGCACACATATTCACAACTTTGAAGAGATATCATTGTCAAATCATTGCTACATCGAAAAAATCGTATCGTTCGAGTAATTTTAATGAATTAGAGCTCATTGTATTCATAAATGATGATCTACTGTCTATTGAAATTATCAATTAAAATTAAAACTGTAATATGACATTACCAGCGCAGTGTTCAGATGTGCCACGATAAACATGGTATTGAAAATTGAAGTGATAAAATAATTGAAAAAAAGAAACTGACCAATTGTTTGAAATTGAACTACAGTCTTTATTGATGCTCAATCCGCTAATCAGATCTAATTTCACCCCCTCATAGTGGATTTTATCCTCGACAAAACATGAATAATCCGAAATCAATCTCAACTCAATCGTGCTCAATAAATTCTATATGTCACGAAAGGACAAAATAATAATACAGTCAAGTTAAGGAAAGATTCTCTCAGTGTGAAGACCTGCGTAACTTTGAGATAGAATGGTTAATGCAGATGAATAGGGTGACTAGTAAAAAGACAAAACTGTTGCTGTATCAGTATAGCCTGAAGAAAGACATAGAGAAGGTCTCGTGAAAGGGCCAGTTCCAAGCCACTCTGTCACTGCTAGCGCCAACACATGCACGACTATTACGTACTTGTGTTGGCGCTGGCCGTGACCACGTGGCTTGATACCGATCCTTTTACTAAACCTTCTTCGTAGGTGTTTCCCCTCACCAGGGAACCACCGAACCATAGAGAATAGGTGGGTCAAATCTTATAACAATAAACGAGTATACCGAGATCCGTACTGCCGTTTATACCCAACAACTCCTAACCGTCTTTTCTCACAGCCCTTAGGTCCAGTGAATTTCCATGTGGAGAGATACCTCCGTAAATGTCAAACTGACACACGATATTCTGATTAATCTTTCGCCTTTTTCACACCATTCTTGTTATTAAAAATTTGTATAGCGTGAAGAGTAAACACACTAAATAACTTATCCGAAATTTAATGTTCAAAACGAGAAGGCATCGGATCTACCCAAATCGTGTCTACAAGTCAAAAGATCTCGAAATTCAATCCTACATGCGGTGGTTCTACATCACATGTATTCCACAAGCGGGAGTTATACAAGTTCGTTTTTGCACGCGGCGATTCTACATCAGCAGGGTCGGTCAATTTATACAAGATCTCTACACGAGGCATTTCTACACGTCCGTTCATCCGAAATTTGTTTTAACATGCAGCGATCCGACATCGGCAGGTTGGGTTCGTTTCAACGGTCTTATTTGCACAGAATAACAAGCATGGCCTCTCGCAGAATCACAACGAAGGTTTATTCATACCTCTGTAGAACATATTGTGTAGGTAAATCTCGTTCTATAGAAATGAATCCGTATTGGAACAAATCTGAATTATTCTTATCAGACCGCCACATATAGAAACCAACCCAACTTGCTCATGTACGACCGCCACATCCAGAAAAAAATCAGTAGAATAACCACGTGTAGAATCGAACTTGTAGAACTTATCGATTGTAGAAAAAGTTGGCGAAGAATCAATCCTCCTCCTTTGTGGCCACTGTCTAGTCCTTTTGGATAACAATACGGTAATGTTGGTTAATAAAAGGAAGAGAAGAACAAACCTTCCAGCCCCCGAGCATATCGATCAGATTGTAATCAGTGATACATTTACGGCAGGTCATCTCTTCAGATATGGGACCTTTAACTCAGCATTTTCCATAGTTCAATGTCAGTGGCTTATAGATAGCTAAAAGAATGATGGGTTCGTGAAGGCTGGTCCAACGACTGGTTGATAGATATCCTGTGTAACGATTCGAATATACCCGTTAAATAATCAACACAAGGACTGATGAGAATTTGACTCGTGGAGTTAGATACGTGATGTATTTCTTCACCAGTTTTACCGATCTTCATGAGAAGCTGGTCTCTGTGCCAACAAATCTTTGCGAAGTACAACGTGCGAAAGTTCTAGTCTCCCAGTGATCGATCTTCGATAATGCAAAAAAGAGTAATTTAGCATTTGGACAAACATTTTGGTTAAGGTCATCTACGGAAGATCGTCACTAATAGGTAACTAAAAGTTAAGTTACCATCAAGACAAACATTTAAAACACGAAAAGTAAAAACTTCAACAAAAATACAGAAATTAAAGAGAGACTATTTAAAAAGAAAAAAACAAAATAAATAGAGTGAAATCCGAGAAGCAAGTTTACCAATGAAAAGACAATTAGCATTTATAATTTTAAAATTATACACCTGTTTAAAGAATCTACATATGGAATGGA
This sequence comes from Neodiprion pinetum, assembly GCF_021155775.2. Classification (NCBI taxonomy): domain Eukaryota; kingdom Metazoa; phylum Arthropoda; class Insecta; order Hymenoptera; family Diprionidae; genus Neodiprion; species Neodiprion pinetum. Next base: position 18,686,336 of record NC_060233.1, read on the forward strand.
TGAACGAATGAATCTTAAACTTAAGGACGGCACATGTTTTAACTATTGGAGGCAAAAATAAAAGAAATCGTGCTACGTTTATCTTACATCCAGAAATATGTGTATAGTTTATTTTCAAATTAATTAAGTGAATAAAATATTCTTGTACCTGCTGTGTCCTTGGCACTCAAGGCCTTAGTATATACAATATTTTCTTTTTAATTAACTGATTTTTGTTCTTTTTAATGACTCAGGATTAATATCCGATTAAATCTAAATTTCATTTCAAATTTATGTCATATTCATACCGTTTCCCGTATACAAACCATACTTAGATAATAAGTGAAATAGCATACGAATATATTCTAGAAATGAACACACGCGTGTCTTGCATTACCAGCGCGTTCTTTCAGAAGCTAGCAGGCTAAGGGCCTTGGATTCCCACAGGTAAAATATATTTCGTTTTCGAATAAGGTAGCTGGCTTGTTTCAGACCCATATCAGTACAGAATATTTCTTTCCAACTTATAGTTTACGAATATCAGTAGAACTATACAGACTGATCCCGCTTTCTATAAATTGTTGCATGCCAATGGTCACAGCTGTATATTTACAACCTTTTTCAATTTATATTATTCTCATCCTGTTGAGAGGCCAAAAAAACGTACGCAAATCTTTTATGATATATTCAAACATGTGTAATCAAGTGCAAACTTGCAGCAGTACCTTTCCAGGCAACAACTCTGCCTCATAATCAGACGTTTCTGTTGTAAGATACCGTAACGTAAATTATCCCTTCTCTAAAATATATGCAAAGACATAGAATGACATTTTAATGTCCTGTGTAATAAGCCGGAGGTCTACTTTCCCACTAGCTTTGACTCAAGGGTAAAATCCAATGAACAAATGGGTAGATTTTGAAATAATCATTCTAAGGGTAAAGTTTACCTATTGGCCTTGATGCCAGAACATTTTCGAGAGCTAATTGGAGATAATAAATGGAAGTGTTAGCAAGTCTCATTCTTACAAACGAATAAAGGGTCAGTGTAGAATCGGTCAAGTAGAGTCGGAGTCAATGATACGGTTAAGTAAAAATCAAAGAGCAGTTGAATAAAAATCAGAGAGTTGAATATATGGTACTGACCGAAGAGTCAAGTAACTTTTAATAATCAGAAAATCAACGTGATTACAAAAAACAGTCAAAATTTTCGAGTGAATAATAGAAACCAAGACGTGAATCTTGGCAAAGTAAAATGGAGGTTCGAAAGAAACAATCTTACCTTGCCTCTCTTTTGCATTTAAATGTTTGTCTTCTGTAAGGGAATCATATTTTATCCTCGATTGCTATACTTTATCAATCAATCAAACATTTCAATGAACATTTATTTTTTGTGCTTGATGAATAATTAGTTTTTGTGATAACCTTTATGATTGCGAGTTAGAAATTTTAACTCTTCTATCAAAGATCATCCCTCAATAGACATTATCATAAACAGCTCCGTATCTTCATTCATATAACGTACATACCGCTAAACACATGGGTATGCCCACACAGCCCGAGATTATTAACATAGTTCAAAGAAAAATGAACTTTATTTATAATAATATCATCTTTATTCATTTGATGAAACGGTAATCCATCATGCATATCTCTAAATCTAGACGTGACCCGCCGATGTTTAGTTTAGTGTCTTGTAACCTGGCGTAAATTTCGATATACAACATTCACCTAGGTTATGAGAAACATGTGAGAGCTAATTAGTCTTCATTTTGGTGAAAGCATAATAAAAAATATTAAAAGTTGGCTAGTAACCCAGTTCATTACAATACGCGTGCCGTATAGATGTATTCGCATCTGAAATCGTTACATTCCAAGGTAAACAAGAAAGGTTATAAGAAATAAACAAGAGATGAAGTTCACTTCAGTTTGAAAGACGTCTTTACCTGTCTGAAGATTCCAAGGAAGGTCGCGATCGCCTGGCCGTTAGCCGATCAGCTACTTCATACTATAAGTCCATGAGCAGATGATTAACATAAATGTTCGACCAGCGTGTATCGGGGTTTCCGGAAGGCTCGGCACTTGTATACTGTCACAATCGAGACGGGACGGGATTCCTTGGCCCACTGCCATTTACTCGACAACCGTAGTATTGCCGACCTAATTTATTGAAAAATTAACTAGAATTAGCTATAAGCTCTCGGAGCTTCAAGTCCTGTCCCTGTTGAATATCACCACCTGTCAGTTGTGATACCAAGAGATCTTACCATTTCGATATTGCTGAAGAATCGATTTCGTTTTTGACGCAGTCCGATAGTTCTGATTCATTTAGGAAATATATTGAATTTAATTTTGGAGGTCAGTACTCTAGAAATTTGTAAAGCAAACACCTGATTTAACTCGAGTGCGAGGGGTGAAGCACTCTCAAATTATAATTTGTTGAAGCCAAAATCAGTTAAAATAAGTCTGGCTTTTATTTGCCAAGTACCGCTTAATGATCTATAATGTATTTCCTTTCTATTTCACGTATCTTTTTAGTACGATAAGAAGAAATCATTCATTTTAGATAAAATTGTTTCACATTGATCCCTAACAAAAATCACGGCGAATAACTGTGCAACGCAGCACAAATATCAAAGAATCTAAAAGAATGTAAAATAAACGGCGACTAACGAAAAATAGGGTAAGATAGCATTCGAATCTATCCGCGTCTATAACAGCTTGTAGGGCGTCAGGAAACATCGGAACGAGTCAGGCCTTCCGCTGTTTTATTGTTGAAAAATTCAACACAAGATTTGTAATCACTAACCCAATAAATGCAGTAGATTTAACCCCATGCAGTAGGAGTTTAAAAATGAAATTGGCAAACCAGTTCTTTTGACTGGTCTGGTAGTTCTAGTGTTAGAATTAGCATTTTGACCGCGCAGACGATCACCAATTTTGGTAAAAATCTTTGTATACAACTGATGCGACTATCAACAAAATTTCCTACATTTTATTTTTCAAATATTTTAACGTACGATTCGTAATCACCGACTCCAAAAACACCTCTACACAAATTTAAATTAAAATCACGGATGTAATATTCTGAAAAGTTGTCCACCATTGTTGCAAAATGTTTTGTGCCCGCCATTTTTTTTTTTTTAGCAAGATCAGATATAAAATTCATAATCAACGATTGTAAAAATCTGACGACACAAATTTCGTGCAGATTGGATGAAATATCAGAAACTTACTCCGCCAATTTGTGACATAAAATTCGAAATCAGTAATCCTATAATTCACGGTACACAAATTTCTCTGTACATGGGATCAAATTTTTGAAAATTGACCTGCCATTTCGTTTTTAAAACACCCAACGCAAGAGTTGTAATCAGCATCTCCAACAATTTAAAAATACGTAACTTTGTCAAAATCGGACAAAAATGTCATTGAATTAAAAAAATCGAAATTAATCTCCTTCTTCTGCAGGTTTAATTAAATGCTAAAAATATAAAAATGAATGAAACAACTATTGCGTTTTTATTATACGAGTAAATAAAATGATGTGGCATGTATTATAAGTGCTTTACCCCTCGCTTGAGCGTCTCTGCAATTGAATCCAATTTGAATAATTCTGAAATGGTTTGATTTTTAATGTAAACGGGAAAAATCCACACCTTTGCATATTTCTCTATACTCTTTTTCTGTGTGTTTATTGCATTCCAGGGCTGCCACTGAGTCGCTGAGTCAACCACTAGTAAATTTTTCTTTGACTTTCTTCGAATTATGTCACTTTTACTACAATTTTTGTCCCTTCGAGTTCAAAAAACTATATTAGTTTTCAAATTGGAAATCACAGAAACCTCTCCTCTTTCAAACTTACTGTCTTACGAGTCCATCTGATTTCAAATTTCTCACCAAAGTGCGTTACTTCACAACTTGAAAGCCTAAGGAAGTTAGCATTTATCATTGAAATAAACCCATCTTCACCGATTTTTGGGATAGAGCTTCAAAAATAGAATCTGAGAATTTCCCGCGCCTTCACTTTCGTGTCAATCACACGTGGTGAAGAGCCAGGAAAAAAATAGTTTTTGCAATACCTGCTTGGAAAGTTCAGTTTTGGAAGCCTATGAAGCGTGCGTGATGTGCCTCATTTCCAAACTGAACAGAAAAGCAACGTCAGTACATTGAAACGTATGCGGCTATTTTCGTAACCTGGGCATGTGAGAACACCACGTTATCGTAAGTGTCTTTGCCTAATTGAGTTGTAATTAGAGAAGGATAAGTAAAATAAATAGGATTTCCTCTAGTGGGCTAAAAGTTGGACCAGTCTCGCCGACCCGAAAACACTGATCTCTCTAGAGACCGTCATAGACTTGGGAACGACCGGAGCTGCCTTGGACGTAGACAAGAATCTTCCACCGTTGCTCCTATAGATAGAAAAGGGCAATGCAGCCGATACTTTCCCCTTAGAGACAAGGGTTTCAAATTATTGCTACCTAATCGAAGACACGAGTAAAAGCCAGTGCTTCCTTTTAACTATGGACTCGCGAAATCCAGAGCCGCCTCACTCGACAGACTTGGGCATAGAAGCCGAAGCTAATATTTCCTAAAATAACCAAATCGACAGCTAAATTACGGACCAGGGCTGTAGCCATGGCCCGGTCAGGCTGCGTTTCACCAATCATAGTTCCCGGAAACAACTTTTCCAGTGTCGCCGAACTATCACAGACGAGTTCACGCTGTCTGTTAACTCTATCCCATATCGATTTGCCTGCAATGATAACGAACTAAAGAAGCAAATACATTGAAGTTTCTTACAATAACGATTTAATTAATCGAAGAATTGTGCTCCAGGCAAAATGATACTAAGAAAATCATGCAAAATCAAGGTAAATTAAATTAAAATAAAATACTACAGAATTCGTCGGTTCTGCTCCTACGATTTATAAGTGTTTAAAATTTTTCTTAACTGTTCATGCTAACCTTTTCTCATCTATCATTTAAAATCCCGTGATATCGTCGTGAACTTGGCTGTTGATTTGACTCTACGATGAATCTAAGCGCTATGATTGAAAATTCATATTGCAAAATTGACTCCTACTTCGGAAACGATTTATAGACAAACGTCGTCTCGTCGAATGACATAGCTCGGCGCTCTGCCTGAGATCTGCTGACTGGTGCTTCTGGTGCACCACTATTTATACTGCCTGCGGCTCTTCCATTGCATTACGCCGTCGCGGTCAGACTCGCGATTCCGTGCCCGTATCTCGTGAGCTGTTGCGTCCTGTCGGTGTCCTACAAGTCCGCTTGGTGGCATCGACTCAGCTGTTTTCGGTGTTTGTTGTTTCTGCGCGGTATTCGTGTTCTATTCCACGAGCTTGCCTGCGTCCTGCAGTGTCCTTCGACCACGGTCTTACATACAGGTCTGGCAACGAAGCCAATTTTCTACAGAGCGGCGTGGTTCTCTTGCTGTCCGTGGTTTTTAGTGTTTGAAATAGCCATGTCGCGGCACTGCTATCTAGGGATGTACGTGGGGTAGGGATGGTAGGGATGAAAATGTGCCAATAACAATATTATTATTACGTTGGCGCTGCATTGCGCACGCGTTGATTATCCATCCCTCGAACACAACGCCGACCTGGCGGCCACAAAGTGAGATAAATATGTAATGTATCTATGACCAGAGATGAGTAGGGAGATCTCCAACGCTCGGCTTTTCGTGATACCAGCGAAGTCGGAGCGTCGACGTGACACCTAGGCGGCCACGCATCGAAGGTGCCCCATTTCCGACCCGACACCTAGGCGGCCATGCACTGAAGGTGGCCCACAATCGTGTATATATAGATATACTCGTTCGCTCGAGCAAGTGGTTGCCAATCGCATCCTTGTCCCCGCTCGCACAGATGTTTCCATGAATGCAAGAATTGGAATTTTTTTTGTTTCAGTTATGAATGTCAGCGAATAAAAGTATCTCCAGATTTGATAAATTTTGGATTCAATTAGCGGACGCTGAACCAAATTAATTAACCATTCCCAGCCCAAATACTTTTTTTTTCTTTTTTAATAAATATTATTTTTTGATTGATATGAAAATGTGTGACGCCTGGTGTTCTCGAATATTTGTACACGCAGTCTACGGAAAAATATACGGAGGCAGCTCGATAACATTTATGCAAAATGTGCAATGAGCAAGTGGTTGGGGGAAATTTTTTTTTTCTCGAACTGAATCTTCCAGAGAAGCATCAGCGAATTCCAAGCAAGCTCCATAAACATACCGAGCAAACGCGCGCTCACGGACGTAGCTGTGGTGTGGCTGAGTGGATAACCACATGAGGATGAATTTTCAATCACAGGTTTTTGCGCAAAGTTTTCCTGTATTTCAGTTAATTACTGCTGCCTTTGCTATAATACTGCATTCAAGTCTTGAACAAAACACTAAAAAATAAGTTAACCACTTAATGTAAAACAAAATGTTAGATAGAGCTTAAAATTTAAGCCGGAGTTACATAAACTAAGAAAATTACAAGTGCAACATTGTAAATATTGTACATTTATTGTTCATCTAAATAAATATGGTTTCCTCCTCAAAAAAAAAAAAAAAAAAAAAACATGAGGATGGAGTGATGCGGGACACGGGTTCGATCGCAGTTCACTCTTTTTTTTTTATTTTCAATTTAATCCCGGCTTTTTTTTTGTATTTTCGGAGAGAAAAAACAAATCAAAGAAAGAAAATTTCCAGAGCCGGTCGATTTTTTCCTTCTTTCCTTTTGCTTTTTTTTTACTGAACCCACCTTTTTTGTAATGGGGGTAACCCAGAAGAGAACAAATAATTGAAATCTCTGGAAGATTCAGTTCGAGAAAAAAAAATTTCCCCCAACCACTTGCTCATTGCACATTTTGCATAAATGTTATCGAGCTGGCTCCGTATGTTTTTCCATAGACTGCATGTACAAATATTCGAGAACACCAGGCGTCACATATTTTCATATCAATAAAAAAATAATGTATAATAATAAAAAAAAAAGTATTCGGACTGGGAATGGTTAATTAATTTGGTTCAGCGTCCGCTAATTGAATCCAAGATTTATCAAATCTGGTGATACTTTCATTCGCTGACATTCATCACTGAAACAAAAAAAATCCCAATTCTTGCATTCCTGGAAACATCTGTGCAAGCGGGGACAAGGATGCGATTGGCAACCACTTGCTCGAGCAACCGAGTATATCTATATGTATACACGATTGTGGGCCACCTTCGGTGCATGGCCGCCTGGTGTCAGGTCGGAAATGGGCCACCTTCGGTGCGTGGCCGCTTAGGTGTCACGTCGACGCTCCAACTTAGCTGGTATCACGAAAAGCCGAGCGTTGGAGATCTCCCTACTCATCTCTGGTATGCCCGTGCCTTCGACTCCGTATTGGTGGCATCGGCTAATCTCGGTGCCCGTCGGCGTTCATCGCATCTTTACCATGTAGCTGGCAGTTGTCGCTTGTGTCTGTCACAAACAGCTGACCGTTACAATATGCGTGCAATTGTAATGCTTGATTTTCCGCACTGACGTTTTCTGCAGCGTATGTACACTAGGATGGTCCTTGTTTGGGTTGTTGACGATTTTTGTCTGGAGCACCCTCCAAACAATAGCTTTAAATGATTCAAAACTTATTCGCAAATCTTTTCAGATTTTCATATCAATTCTAACCTATTAGAGGGTGGATTTTCACACTTGAAAAACACATATTTTGGACACATTCTCAGCATATATCTTATTGTAAGAGTGAAAATGTTTCAAAAAATCTGTAGCTGCGAGGTTTTAGTGAGCATTAGTGCTACTATGTGAGAAAAAATTTACATCATCATACCATGCAATCTCGATGAATTGCACACCCTCGAAACCTGACTTTTTCCATTTAGAGAAAGTGCAATTTGTCGAAATTACCTGGTAAGATGACGTAAATTTTTTCTCAGATAGTAGCACTAATGCCCACTAAAACTTCGCTGTTGCAGATTATTTTGAACATTATTACTCTTCCAATAAGATATATGTTGAGAATGTGTCCGAAACACGTGTATTTTAAATGGGGAAATATACCCTCTTATAGGTACGGCTTAGAGTTGAGACAATAATGTGAAAAAATTTGAGAATTGTTTTCAAATTATTTCAAGTTGATTTGGGGCCGTGACAGAAAAACATCGTCAACACCTTAAATAAGGACCCCCCTAATGAGTTAGAAGTTCGTGACTGTATTGGTTATTATCCATGAATGCATCTTGTCATCACTGACTGTCAAAACCAACGAAAACTTTAATCATTCAGACCCCCCTAATGTACACTTTCGAATAACTTAATAATTTGAGTTAATACGCACTGAGTCATTGAGCGTAACTGACTTAATTCCAATTTTACAGGCTATGAGTGGCACCTTCGGTGTTTCTTAAATTGAACTTTCCTTCACAGGTATTGCAAAAAGTAGCGTGTGTCACATCTGTTAATGGGTGATATCTGACTCATGTAATTACAGGTCTCACGCTAGTGGTACCGTGGTGGGTGATACCACGACGCTCGAGTGGGGATTGCAGTCGCGCACTTCATAACGAATCAGCTTTAAGAGGGTGTCCTGGTCGATTGTGACATTGATGTATATATCTCTAAATATCGAAGTTCGCGTATCTCAAACGCATAAAAGGGCTTGACAACCCGATTCTATACGCAATTCTCAATAAAAATAGTCATATACATTTGCATTTGTCGCAGAAATAAAGAAATGACATGAACTCCACGAGTTTACTATTGCGATTATCCTATTTTTTTCAATTTCAGGAAAAATGTTTAGTACGCATGCTTCTGGTTTGTTATGCCATGGAATACGCTTTACGAATTTTTATGAAAATCCACAAGCCATAGGCAGAATGCATTAGCCATACAGCTAGATTGGCTTTTTCCAATTGTGCATGCGCTACGGTTTCTGCATTCTGGCTATGACCACTGTAATTTTATGTATGCCAATAGCCTATAGATTGTGCAGTGTTACGGTACCGCTAAAGGACAGAGATAGTCCTGGAGCCGGGCATCTTTGCATGATCAAAAGAGTGGGGAGCAACTGCTTGATGGGGTAAACAATAAGACAAGCGAGGAGGTATACTTGTATAAGTTACGTGTTTCCCCCTCCAAGGTAGCGATTAGAGTAAGAAGGCTCCTTCTCTCTTATCACAGCTTCAGCTCGGGGCACAGACCGCGCAGTCTATGGTAGAGTCCCTACTAGAAAGACTATAACAAGGAGCACGAACTACGATTCGAAACGTGGTCCAAGAACCGTCGCTGTTAATTGGTCTAGTGAGACACGAAAACCACAGTTACGGACTTACATGGGTCATGTCAACTTCACGTTCGCAATGCAATTGAGCCCAGGGCCAAGCGAGATTTAGTGCATTGTACCAACGCACGAAAGTGTTGTCGGCGCACCTCCCCAGCTCCATTTCACTCCTTCGCCGACAACCCGAAGCGGTTAACATGTCATTGCGTGTTATGTGCTGTGACAAGCACTCAGGAAGACTGCAGACTTTATGGCTCACTAGCGCCAACTAAGGGTGGCAATTCGTGGACCCCACTTGACTATACGCTCGGCATAGCAGTTCGTGCTCCTTGTTATAGTTTGCATGGTCCACGGTCTTATCATAGAATTATAAAGATAGACTGAGCGCTCTTATGAGCCGCTTAAAGCAAACATTTAAAGAACAGAAATATGCCGGGAGTACTCCTTTCTCTCTTTGTCGATATTTGTGACGGGGATCGAGGCGGTAGAGGAGAATGAGGCGAAATTATGCGCGTATATCTATAGCTGTTCCACTTCCACTGCTCCGTTATCTCCCCCCATGACGCCGATTGAAAAGAGAAAGCAGTACTCCCGGTATACCTCTGTCCTTTATATGTAATTGTCAGTGTCTCTTATAGAAGCGCTCAGTCTATCTTTATAAGTCTATGGGTCTTATATACAGGTAGAAAAGAAGACGCGAGAAGACATAACTCTGTACCACCGTCTTACATACAGGTCTGGAAACTCTGGTGGTGGGGGTGTGTCCTCTTATTGAAGCACCGGCCGTTTCGCCTAGTGACCATGAGTGTCGCTGCGATAGAGGTGTTAAGGCTGTGCGAGAGAGATGGAAACAGGTTGTTGACCGTCCGAGCTGTTTCCGTCTCTCTCACACAGCCTGAATCCCTGTATCGCAGCGACACTCGTGGTCACTAGGCGAAACGATCGGTGCTTCAATAAGAGGACACCCCCACCACTGAAATTTTGACCGAGTTTCCAGGACTGTGTGTAAGACCGTGCTTTGTACTCTTTCTCAATGAGGATGAGACAGAGAACTAGCCACCATAAGGCGCCAATGTTAAGCTCCGTAGAGTTTTGCAGCGCCTCTGTTGAGTCAGGGCAGAACTAAGGACCTCCCACCACTGCGATATGCGCGGATTTTGAATCTCATGTTAATGAAAGCAAACATGACCGCTTAATTTAAAACTCATCATATTATGCGGACATAGCTTGACGTTCGAGAATTGTTAAAAGTCGTATATTAGTTACACTATTATAGTCTATATTAGTGAAAGCAATATACGAATTTTAACAATTCTCCAACGTTAAGGTACCTCCGCATAATATGATGAGTTTCAAATTAAGCAGTCATGCCTCGAGGTTAAAAAAAGTTAGAAGCTGCAATAGAGGTATTAATTAATTGTAGTAGGGTAATATTCATTGGCATGAAATAAAAAGATAACCACTTTTGCCATGTGACAAAAGTATCTATACATTTATTTTTATTTTTTTCCTTTTTTGTAGCATACAACAAAGATTTATTAGTAAAATATCACAATAATCTTATTTTTCGGGTAAATAATACTTAATATTATTAATTAAATGTTTTAAACCACACAGTCTTTGTCATTTTTCATATTTTTTTTGTCTTTTTGTACTTCGCTTCGTATACTGTATATTATAATGCTAAATACTTGATCTGATTGAATAGATATTTTTAACTAAACGAGAATAGATGTCTGTATGTACAAATTGTAGCCTTCAATAGCTCTAAAAACTCACGATTGTTTTAGAAGTTATTGATACTGCTGTTTTACAATCTTACCGAAACTACTGCCACATACCAAATTCTGAAGAACCACTTCATTTTCCTGTGGCAAATCTGTAAATTTATAAAAGGTTAACACCGGGAATTCATTTAAAGAAACGCGATACGTATAATGGTAAAATTATGGTTAAATTACTGTCAACAGTCGCTCCTGAAGTTTTGTCTTCGATGCTGGACGACTTCGAAACCGATCCGTTTTTTAGGCCGTACAATGATGGCACAGCATCGTGGGTCTAAAGAGGACGAGGTTTCAGTTTCCAAATTTTGTCTGGCGGAAAATGTTTGCTGCAGATACGAAAATCTTTCCGGTTGATGGTTTTCTCTCGTCCTGAAAATCTTATCCATTCCGCCGCACTGAAAAAATAGATGTCTTCATAGCTAGCACAAAATTCCAGTAATTCGAATACGCTACGTTACTATTCAAATGCGCGAATGAGAGAATATACATACTGCGCTTCGTTCTTCGGCAGCGTGAAGAAATGAAAGTGTGGCGCCTCGGCCCGGCCTTACCACACCAGCGCCAGGAGGCGACACCATCCAGGCACCAACTCGACGGCGCAAGCAGCAACTGGTGCCCCGCGCAGACTTCACGGACACATCACTTCCGGGCTAGCCTCGTACCTACCAGCATCGCTTGGCTGATGCCCTCTATTAATAACAAAATCTATAATAATCTAAAACTCATCCGTGTGCATCGCCACAGCTATGGCGGGCGCACACTTGTAAATATTGTAAAATACATAACTCAATTAACTACAATTCTGTGTACTAAGTCATTCCATTACCCTACTCTCGGAAAGCGTGGCGCGTGTCAGCGGCGTGTGACGACCTCGAGCATAGCGCGGTTTAGCATCTTAAATTCCACAGTGGTGACCCCGTTTCAACAAAATAAAGTGCTAAAACGCTTCTCCAAGAGAAAATCAACAAAAAAAAAAAAACTATTACGAGTGTCAGTGCTGTGCGCGCACATAACCTACATCTATTGTGCGACCACGTGTGTGCACCTAACCTCAAACTTGCGCTCTACCACCAGTGAAACTTTTGTGTGTGTGCTCCGCTATTCTGTGCATGTGTGTGTGCAACAAGCGTAACAAGCAGCCCGCGCAAAATCTCTCATCGAACTCTCTCGTGCGCGTACCAGTCTACGTGGCATGTCAAGGCCAAACTCGCCTCTCACAACACCAGAGCACAACAGCAACGCACAGCACATCGACACACCGCACCCAGACAACGACGTCAACGAAGAAACACCCAAGGCCACGCCAACCTGGGATCATTCAGTCGACCTAAACGCGACACTTCGCAGTCTCCAGGACATCTCAGACGACGAGTTTGAATCGAACTTCAGCTCGGCATCGAAAAGCTTAAACGACTCCATCATCGACCTAGTGGCCAGGCGACAACGTGCCTTAGCATTACAAGAGGTAGCAAAAACGCTCGAGTACGAGCCTGAAAACGAATCAATCATGACAGGACCTACTCAAGTTGATGAGCCAAACGCGGCAGCTATAAGCAACATAAAACTGCCAGAACTCTGGACCGACACACCTCTCACCTGGTTCCATCACATTGAAGCAGACTTCAACATAAATCGGATAAAAAAAGACGAAACAAAGTACCTGCTCGTTGTGAGAGCACTTCGCCAAGCTGAACTACTCGAGGTAGCCGACATCATCAATAGCCCGCCAGAGGAAAACAAATATGAAGCCATAAAAGCACGCATCATCCAACGTTTTTCGGATTCACCGGAGCGAAAACTCGAAAAGTTGCTAAACAACGTCCATCTCGACGGGAGGAAACCTTCACAACTCTACAGGCAGATACAAGATCTAGCTGGCAAGGATGCCTCCGAGAATCTCACCAAGGTCAAATGGTTTGGCTTGCTACCAGTCAACGTTGCAAACATCCTGAAGATACTCAACAAAGCCACGACTGAAGAGCTCCTTGCCGCAGCCGACAAAATGCTAGAGACGCCGATCCTGCCATCCGTCCAAGCAGTGAGCAACGCACCTGTGATCAATGCTACTGAAGTGCTTGCAGTGCAACCCAGATCCTCGGATCTCTCTGAAGTAAAACAGCTCTTACTCAAATTAATCACAATTTCCAGGCAAACCTTGGAGTACGCAAAGAGCAGCACCGCCAGCCAGCCACAACATCAGCAAGGTGGAGGTCAACCGAGAGGACGATCAGCCTCAAGGAGCCGCTCTAACAACAACAACAACAACACCAATGGCCTATGCTACTACCACAACCGCTTTGGAGGAAAAGCAGAGAGATGTCTCCAGCCGTGCAACTACACAGGGCCGCTGGCCCGCCCAAAGCAGCAACAACAGCAGCAGCAGCCGCAAAATTTAAACCCGTAGAGCTGCTGCCCGGCCAAGCACCGAGCAGCAGCCCAGACGTCGCTCAAACATCACCAAGCTGCAGCACAACAACGGCGCAAACTTCACCAACAAAGCGCCTACGAGAAAACCGACTCCATGTCTACGACCGCTCAACAGGCGTACGCTTTCTGGTCGACAGCGGATCGGTAGTCTCCATCCTGCCACACACCATCAACGCAGGCAGCAAAAGCCAGGACCAGCCATCACTTGCAGCAGCAAACGGATCACCCATCCGCACATTTGGCCGCAGAGTTGCACAAATAGACCTGGGACTCCCACGTCAATACACCTGGTCTTTCGTTTTAGCAGATGTCAAAATACCTATCATAGGAGCCGACTTTCTCTCATATTTTGGTTTACTTCCAGACCTCAAACGCCAACGCCTCATCGACGAGATAACGTTGTGCTCTACGCCTGGGCAGGTCAGGCAAACTCACGTGCACTCGATATCCGCACTCTCTTCCATCCAGGTCATCTCAGAGGGCCAAGAGCAGGAGATTGAAGCCCTGGTTTCAAGCTACTTCAACCGATTCCTCGCCATCGAAGGGCAAATCACTGGGCCAACAGCACACATCGAGCACCACATCGTCACCGAAGGGCCGCCTGTGTTCTGCAGACCTCGCCAACTCCTAGGCGCCAAGCTCAAGGCCGCCAAAGCTGACTTCGCCATTCTTCAACAAATGGGCGCTATCAAAGACTCAGACAGCGAATGGGCAAGTCCGCTTCACATGATAGCATCGAAATCCGGCAAACTGCGCACATCAGGCGACTTTCGCAGTCTCAACGCACAAACAAAACCAGACAGGTTCCCTCTTCCTCGCATACAAGACCTGCTTCTTCAACTCTATGGCAAAAGAGTATACTCAACTATTGATTTGAAGAGAGCATACTTTCAAATTCCGATAGCAAAGCAGGACATCCCCAAGACGGCCGTAACCACGCCGTTTGGGCTCTTCGAATTCTTGGGCATGCCACTAGGACTCAAGAACGCTTCCCAAACTTTTCAACGACACATGAAAAGCATCCTCGGACACTTGGACCTTGTCACCATCTACTTGGACGACCTTCTCATCTCATCGACAACCATGGAAGAACATCTAGAGCATCTACGCATCGTGTTCGACATCTTGCTCGAGAACAAGCTGCGCATCAACTGGGATAAATGCGCCTTCGGCAAAGAAGAAGTCAACTTCCTGGGTTTCACAGTCAACGCCCAAGGCTTCAGACCACCTCCAGAGAAGGTTGAGGCTATACTTCAGTACCCCAGACCAGCAACAGTGTGGGACCTCAAACGCTATCTGGGAGCGTTAAACTATTTCAGGTCACACATCCCACACGCCGCTGAAGCCCAAGCCTTACTCAACGAGCAACTCAAGGGCGCAAAGAAACGTGACAAACGGCCACTCGACTGGACTCCTGAACTCATAGAGGCATTTGAGTCACCGAGAAAAGCACTGGCAGACTCAACGTCATCAAGTTTTCTGCATCCAGACGCCAAAATTATTCTCTCAGCTGACGCATCATCAACAGCACTAGGTGGTTCGCTTGAACAACTCATCGAGGGTAAGCGCCAACTACTCGCCTTTTTCTCAAGAAAATTGTCAACAGCAGAGCAAAAGTACAGCCCGTACGACCGAGAACTTCTCGCTATTTTCGCGTCGCTTAAACATTTCCAGCACATTGTGGAAGGACGAGACTTCATCATACGCACGGATCACAAGCCGCTCGTCAAAGCCTTCCAGCAAAGACCAGAAAAAGCTTCACCACGCCAACTTCATCAGCTCGACTACATTGGCCAGTTCTGCACAAACCTGGTGCACATACCAGGAGAAGAAAATGCAGTTGCGGATGCACTTTCACGCATCTGCTCAATCACAATGCCAACTCGCCTTGACGCCAAAACCATCAGCGAAGCACAAGCTGAGCCAGACGCTGAACTCCCGCTTGCAGAAGCTACATCACTCAAGCTCCAGCCGCTCCAGATCGAAGGTGTGAGCATCCTCTGCGACGTCTCTTCAGGCACAGTTCGCCCTTACTTGCCGCCTTCACTTAGAAAAACTGCATTCGAAGGCGTACATGGTCCATCGCATCCATCCGGCCGAGAAACATCAAGGCAGCTCAAAGAACAATTCATCTGGCCAGGAATAAAAAAAGACGCACTTCGCTGGGCTCGCGAGTGCATTCTCTGTCAACGTGCTAAAATCCACAAGCACACTCGCACGCAGCCAAACCACATTGAAGTCCCAGAAGCAAGGTTCAACCACGTTCACCTCGACCTCATCGTCATGCCACTGGTCAACGAGTTTAGGTATTGTCTAACAATAATCGACAGATTTTCCAGGTGGCCGCAAGCCATACCCATCAAAAACAAGCAGGCCGACACTGTTGCCGCAGCTTTCTACTGAGGCTGGATCGCACTCTTCGGGACTCCGCTCACCATCACCACAGACCAAGGTTTGGAGTTCGAGGCCGAGCTCTTCACCTCGCTCGCCAAACTCATTGGAGCAGAGAAGATCCGCACCACAGCGTACCACCCGCAGTCCAATGGCATGGTCGAACGCTGGCATCGCACACTCAAGGCCGCTCTCATGTGCCACAACACTGCCAAGTGGCCAGACGTCCTACCAACTGTTTTGCTTGGCTTACGAACAACATACAAGCCAGACATTAAGGCTTCACCATCAGAACTCCTACTGGGCACGACTGTGAGAGTGCCAGGAGGATTCTTCGTCACCGACGACATGCCAGTCAACCCAAGTTCATTTTTGGACAACTTGAGAAGCCACTTCAGAATCCTGCAGCCAAGACAAACGGCTCACCACATCAAGGCCAAAGTCTTCATGCATGGACACCTACGCACATGCACACATGTCTTCAAACGTGTGGCCCCGGTCAAGCCGCCGCTCACGCCACCATACACAGGCCCACACAAGGTTCTACGCAGACTTGATGACCAACGATACGTCATAGACGTCGACGGAAGACCATCAACGGTCTCAACAAGCCTGTTGGTACCAGGGTACGTCACCGACGAGCTTACACCTCAACAACCAGCGAAGGACGCCGCTCCTCAACCGAGGCCCACCGTCCAGTTCCAGCTCCCTGAGCCACCCGCCCAAGAGATTCCAGCACCAGCTCCAACTCAACAGTTGCCCTCTGACCAGGCAACTTCCAGAGGGGGAGTGGCTGTGGCGCCTCGGCCCGGCCTTACCACACCAGCGCCAGGAGGCGACACCATCCAGGCACCAACTCGACGGCGCAAGCAGCAATTGGTGCCCCGCGCAGACTTCACGGACACATCACTTCCGGGCTAGCCTCGTACCTACCAGCATCGCTTGGCTGATGCCCTTTATTAATAACAAAATCTATAATAATCCAAAACTCATCCGTGTGCATCGCCACAGCTATGGCGTGCACACACTTGTAAATATTGTAAAATACATAACTCAATTAACTACAATTCGGTGTACTAAGTCATTTCATTACCCTACTCTCGGAAAGCGTGACGCGTGTCAGCGGCGTGTGACGACCTCGAGCATAGCGCGGTTTAGCATCTTAAATTCCACAAAAGTGTTTCTCCAAACGATTTCGGCAATTCACCACGTCACACTTACGCGGCATTATTAATCGCTAATGTTGTATTTTTTATACACGACTATGTTGAACTCCTACTTGCGTTGAACAATACTAGGCACACCGTGGGAACGCCGCCACGAAAAAGGTTAATAGCAAGTTAATAGGTTCTGACGCTGCTTGGCCGAATGATGATATTGGTTGTTTTTCGATTCTCAAATATATCAAGTAGTTCCTCCCTGCCTCAACAGATGGCGCTGCTAAAAATCTGTACGGTTGGCTGGTTCTCTATCCCATCCTCCTTGCTCTTTTTGATAGCAGAGGTTTGTAGTATCAATAGCACCACTCGCAGCGCCGATATCATCTGTTGCATTGAAAATTTGAACGCGCTACACGTGCGTCACACTTTTAATATTACCTCCTGGAAAATGAGTACACATTGTTTTATACCTGGGTGTCGGACAGGATACGTTAACGAGCATTTAGAAAACAAAATACACGGCAAAAAACAAGTTAGTGTATTTACTCTGTACGGTACGTAATGTAACCAAACCAACGTGTCAACTAACCTCAACAATGTTTAGCACGAGAACTCTTAACTGTACAACTAGCTCACAAAATTTTTTGAAATCAGAGAACGCCTTGTTTTACCATTTATCTCATAGGAGGAGCGCTTATGTTAATGGCAAAAGGCTATACGTCGTTCACATAAATTATTGAGCAAGTCAGATACAATAAAAAATTTACGCGCGCGTAGCGCATTTCAATTTTGAATGCAAGTGTGGCGGTCGAGCCACCTTCCTCGCTAGGGAATGCTCCCCAGCGCGACGACAGCGACAAGCGGCAGAGACGAAAACAAGAACTGCAACCACGGAGAATTTTCTCGATGCTTCGAGAGGTCAAAAAGTAACGAGCAGAACTCTCCCCTCTCGATAACGGCAACGGCTGTTTCTCTTGCTTTAATATTAACAACACTTGTGATATCAAAATAATAAATAAACATTGGTTAGTTGGCAGCGTTATTATAAAGTGCAGCAATTGTCTACAATCATTTCTAGCTATAGAAACATGAACCTGTACACAAGAAATTAAACCAGCGCTGCACCCGGCGCTATTGGACGACAAACTCCCAACCAGAATGTAACCCACTTTTGTAACACTGAGATATGTCTCCTCTTTTTTTCCTTCCGGTATACAGGTCTGGAAGCTCCGGTGGTGGGTGATGTTCCGCTTATTGTCCATAACTTGTATATATTACATATCGCGAACCATATGGCCAATATCAGAACTACATATATATAATATCAGAAATATATATATATATATATATCAGTGTAATGTATACGAGCTTACGTTTATGTTTGATTTTTCGAAGGCAGCCAACTTTATAACAGACGGTGGAAAATACGTTCCATTAGTCTTAGAACTATAAATAAACACATTACCTTGCAATTTGCTGTACTAAATACTGTTGACTATGACAAGTCATTTGTTTATTATATATTCAACATTTTTACTATTTGAATATCGCACGTCGCCGCCATTAACTGACGAAGATTGAGAAACCAATCAAACCAAAGCGTTGATTGGCAAGGCTTTGTTTTGTAGGGAGTCTAGTATGGGGTATTTCACTCTACCTGCGCATCGTGAAATCTTTCAGTGTTCGAGGTCGACAAAAAAAAATTTCTGGCAGACATACTCTAAATCTGGGGCTGATTGAGCAATTCTGACACCGGATTCGGATTCAATATGTCCAAAAATGGATAAGTATGGTGTTCTAGTCTGCCCGACAAGCCACTTTTATGTATACTTGTAATATGAGTGTGAAATCGCCATGCAAGGATAAAAATTACCTGGCCATTATTAAACCGTATAAAAAGAGTAAATTTGCTTTTCTCCTGTTACAGACAGCATTCTTGACGGTTGCAGTTTTACCCTTTCGACTAGTGGCCATTACGGCACTCGTGATATTGGCCTGGCTTCTCGCTTGCTTGGGACTCCATGGACTTACCGAGGATGATCTCCGTCGAGCACCACTAACCGGATGGAGGCGGTGAGAATAATTAAGGCAACATATTCCCTCATAAATGTATAATAGAAAATCACCCCTTCACACTCAGGCATACAACATATTCCATGAAAATACTTATTAAACCTTGCCAGGCTTCGAAAGAAATCACACGTGCATGACCGTACACTCATTATGGCTATCCATTATCTCCGTGCAGACGTAGTAACACGCGCTGCTTGTTCTTCGAAGCTACCTTCTACGAAGATTGCATTGTGCACGTGTGAATTGCCAATATTTTCAGTACTCGAATGAAGGGAAGACCTTCAATTATACTTCTGGGCAAGTTTTTGAGATTGCAATAGACGTACAGGTCAGAAAAAACAAATTATTAGAATTGAAAAATAAAGCTTTCCAAAGACGAAACCGATAATGACTGATTGTGAGTTGAAATTTGTTGATCCTCAAATTTCTTCCAAAATCATCAGAGTAAACGTATCGTATTTTACACTCTTTTTACCAACCAAGTAATGAAATCGTTTCAAATTTTGAGAAATGATGAAATTTGCAATTTGTGCTCATTCGGTCTTTACAGATCGTTTGGAAAATTTTAGGAAACACTATAAATTTACTCCCAGCCAGTTTTCACTCACATTGAGGCTGTGGCATTTTACTGCATTGCCGAATGTAGTAGATGTCTAAATTTTTCATCATTTTAAGGAGAGGTCCAATATTTCGAATGACCAAATATCCAAAATGTGATCTTCTAAAAAGCGAAACTGAAACCTCAAAACCCTGGAACAGCAAGAAGTGAAATTCCCAGTTCCCCAACAATATCAATGGCAAAAAATTCCAACAGCCGAATACTTAAATTTTCAAAATTTAGAACGTACAGATTTCTAAACGACCGTAGCTGTGAATAGCAGAACTCTAATGCAGTAAAGTTCCAAAAAGTTTTTGTATTAAATCACTTGCCGGAACTCTGACATTCGGAATACTTTCGCCATTTTGTAATTTCGGATCTTAGTACATCGGAATTATGATGTTTCGGAATTGGGTATATTTTGCTTTGAAATTTTTGGGTATTTGATCGTTTGGAGTTCTAATCTTTCGGAATTTCGGACACCACCCTAATTTTCTGCACTTTTGTCGTAGTCAAAAAAGCACGATTATGAATCCTGTCATTTCCCAAGAAAAGTGAATAAAATATGGTCCTCTCAATTTGTCGAGTATAGTTGAGGGTCGGTTATCCCCTTAGCTGGGACATAAATCGTAAACCGTAAATTCAAATGAAATAATTGAAGTTCTTAATGACTTTACAAATATCATTTCATAATTCTTCCATTTTTTTATGCCAATATCATATTGCTTACGATTGGCCAATTTTATTGGATTCAGGGTAATTCTATCTAGGAATAAATTTTCAAATTCGCAAATCGTACGTAAGATTTATCATCAATTTTCAATAATGTCAAAAAGTCTTTCTTCAAATAAACATAACCTTATCAATGGCAGCTTATCATTATTTTGCACTACGTATGTATGTGTGATTAACCAATGAGTCAAGAAAAAATTCAACTGTGATGTTTTGAAAAATCATTCAGCAACAAAATCAACCGATATTTATTAAAATCAAATAAACAGAACATTTTTGATATTAACACATATGATACAACAATATGATCTCATTGGTTATCAATAATCGGGTCTTTGTACAGTTATAATTATTCCAATCTCGTTTCAATCAGATTGTAAGCCTGATGCATCCCTGAGGAAGCTTAGTTCCGTATTGTTTGCTCCGTATCCGTATATTTTGGGTTTCTTGAAAGTGCCATACAAAATACTTTCTTGTTTGTTCATCAATGAATGATAAAATTAAAAGATGAAGTTTGCATGAAGATAGATTGTTTACATAAATAATTTTTGTGGAACATTTTCACCTTGTGGTATGGTACGACTTTACAGAATATTCACATCTAGACATTCCAACATCTTTATCATAGAAAAAACACTTTCGGTCTTGCATGTCTTTTTGGTAAAATCACTGGCCTGATAATTTTTTTTGTCGTATTTTGATTCGTCACAGAATTTAGAATGTATAAATCGCGTTGAAGGAAAAATTTAAAAACTCGCGTTCAATTTTCGGAACCAGTACTCGGCGGGTAAGTGGGAGCCTGCGGGGGCCAAGGATCCTAAGAAGCCGTGTTACACTACACAATATAATATATTTTGCCAACATAAGCTTCCAAGGGTGGATCTCTAAATAAAATCGTCTGTTGAGAATTTCAGTTGTATATTTTTTTCTCTTTATCAAATTGACAATCTGATCTTTAATTTTACAGACATGAGAACGTAGCCTTCAAAATTTGTTATCTTGAGCTTAAAATTTTCTTTACTGTCGTAATTGATTTTATCGCTGAAATATCCGAGAACATGGCATTTTGAAATCACGGTATGAAATCAGTTTACAATCAATTTTTGTCGTGACTGGGGTCAGGCTTATCTGAAGAAAAAGTCAGAGACTTGACGTTTCCACGGACCAATTTTGAAAATACAAAGGGCAATTGTGTCTTTGATTTACCTAATCGCAAATCCATAAATTTTAAAATAGCGTAGTAACTTTTTACTAATAAAATTTTAAATTTCAATGAACCACTTTCTTGTAGTAGGTATTCGAGTCTTTTGACCTGATTCAAAAAAATGCCCCGATGATTTTCACTGATGAATGCCTATGATGATGTTTATTAGTCGAATGACGTGGATGACATGCATCTTCGAAGAAGTTTGGCAAAGAAACCAAAAGTGGTTTTATTTTATCTTTGCTTATACAAGTGTTTAACATTTGGCCAGCGCGTGATGTTTTTCCTCCTTCTCATCTCTCCAACGCATCAACAATTGCATTTCTTCATCTATGGACTTGGGAAATTTTCAAACTATACTTTCCTCTACGTAAATACCTATTTTTATGTCGCTTGTATTTACAGCCGCTTGCCTATTGAATTTTGCTTTTCTGTCTGTATACTTATGTATATTATATGTACAGGTAAACGTATAAAATGAGATTTTATAGTATCGATAGATCGATGAAAAAAAATAATACCCGTATAACATACTATCGTAGAAAATAAAAAAGAAACATTGCTGTTTCGCTTTTCGTGCAAAAATTTGTTAATATCAATTATGTTTGATAATTTATTTTATATTTCCAATAAGACTAAAGAGTTTATTCAATTCGTATAGTTATTCATGTGATACGTAAGCTGTGATTTCTATACCCATTTAGTGAGGGTTACAATATTTTTTTACTCCAAATCGAATCGCAATACCTTTCTGAACTTCACTCTTAATATCTCAGAGAAAATTTTCATAAACTCCATAAGTTAGTATAAAATCATTTATAATAGACAATTTAGCTTTAAAAACTGGTCTTTCGTGATTCGAATCACGTTTCTCTGTTATAGCTATTCGGTAATGTCAGTTTTTCATTAATTATGAAATAATTTTGTCGTACCTTATATCAACATCGTTGACGACGTTCATGTCAATGACGACTTTATCGTCGTCAAGATCCTTTCTAAATTGAACGTAACACACATTTAAGGAACATTTTGTGTTGCAAAAAATTCCACCTATGAAAATGAATCTACAAAGTAATTTGTCCATCGCACCTGAATTAGCAATGTCTGCAAGAATTATGAGCATGCGAATATTATGCATGACGTAAATGATACAGAAGTAGACCGTCGATGCAGCTCGAATAACATAACACTATTTCCGAACATGCTAATGATCAGGATATTGCATAAGACTTCTTAACACAATTAGTAAGTGTCAGTTTGTGCCAGCCGCATTCCTACATTATTCTATACAAAGAAGTACAGAAGCGAATATAATAACCAAGCGGATACGTGAGAGATACGAGTAGCTACAATTCTATTCGTAACAAGGCCTTTTTACTTACTTTATTTTCTTTCAACATGTATCGCACAGACCTAATCGCTTGAAGTTCCAAATTAGCCACATACGTAACTGCATAGTAACACGTCAAGGCCTTTTTTATATATTTATTTTCTTTCAATATATATCGCGCAGACTTAATCGCTTGACGCCTCAAATTAACTATAGCCATGAATGTTAATAGGTATACTTACACGTCGGTGGACGTTTTCTCAAATGTTCAAATTTGGACCAATTTTCGTAACACGCTTTTTTTTACTAACCGTAGTATACCCTATAATTCCGCATGGAGTCTGTATCATAAACAATAGTAATTTCCAATATTGTAACTGTATGTTTCCAATAATTGCAGGCGTGAGAATTGTCTGAAAAACCAAATCCTTAGTATCTTGTAGTAGATACACTTACGATACACTGAGATAATCAGGTATTCAGGTAATGAAAATCAGTTATGCAGCGAACTTTAAGGTCATGTAGTACTCCTACCCTTACCGACCGAGCAACCTCACCCTTTTTCTCCCTATATTAAATGAATAAACGAACGGTACGGGTTAGAATTTCGACGGTGCATCGCTCTTTTGTAGCGGAATTCAGGAAAGCTACTCATATTCCAAAAATTGTGTGTAATTAAAAAAACAAATGTTGTAAAATAAAGGATGCTCTCACGATCAGCTGGGCGTACGGCCAACCAAGGAACTCTTGTTTATTTAATATAGAAAGAAGACGGTTGAGTCTGCTCAGTCAGTAAGGGTATGAGTATTGCATGACCTTAGCAGCGGCTACGTGAAAACTGAAATAATGCAAATATGGTTAATTCACGTGGCGGCCGAATCGAATATGTTTTCGTAGACATGTCAGAGCAAAAATTGCGAAACAATCGTAGAGACTTAACTGCTGCGCTATTTGCACTGATATACAAATATTTATAGAGGCTAAACGGGTGGTCTACAAAGTCGGATAGTACTGTACTGAATGAACTAGGACAGCAAAACTTCTGAATTATTAAGCCGTGAATTGACATATTTCATACTCTAACCTTGTACAACTCAAGTATCACACAATCAGGCTTACGCAAGGCTTCTTGACGACGATGTTCTTGCCCACGCACTTTAGTTACTGAACAAAATACTCCTACCAAGGACAATATTTGTTTAGAAGAACCGAATGGCTAGCTTTAGTGGAATTATTCACTAGATAATCGAAGAACCCCCTTCCCCCGCACACTCAGCTCTGGTAGAAAATTCTAGATTCTCTATGAGGGATTTTTTGGGGAGATATACCCATTCGCAGCGTCGAAATCGATGGCCCTAATAAAACTCACTTAACTTTAGAGAGTCTGATTATAAAAGACCTAGCTCTGGCGTGACGCTTATGATCTAAGTAACTCCTCGAACCCCGATGATAAAACAGTTACCTCCTGTGTACAAGCATAGAAGATAATTGTTTTATCATCGGGGTTTGTTGGGTTACTTAGCTTATAATCGTCACGCCAAAGTTAAGTCTTTTATGATCAATCTCTCTGAATTTGAGTGAATTTTATTAGGGGCCATTGAAATATCACTGTTGTATCGATGTTTAAAATGATGACCCAGGTCCATCCTATAACATTTTCATTTTATGCATATTCTGTTGGAAAAAATATCGTAATATAAACTATATACATATACACGTAACGGTAGATTTTATTGAATATATTAGGTTCTAAGTAGTGAACATTCAAATTATAATGCAAAGATGTGAATCGAGGAGTAGCTACCTCAGTCAATCGAGTCGCATCCGGTCAAGATGGCAACTTGGTAATTCGTAAGAAAAATTAACAAACTTTGAATTTTAATTAAACATGCCATGCCCACAATTATGAATAATTACACAGAGGGATTAAATCCGTGTATTTGTGCAGTCTTAATTACAAAAATATGTTGATGAGTCGATTTATATATCATGGTTGCAGTAAGTTGAACCTCGGTTACCCAAATCAATTTGGATTGGGTCTAATTCGAATGAGCAAAGTTCGAATAAGGAATCGGTCATGTCGGGTGAACAATGCCATTTAATAAGAATTATTACAAATATAGTTTATATACTTTCCTATCATTTTTACACATCGTCTTTATCAGACGGTAGTTATTCTTACTCGTCTGACCTGTAAATGTTCCGCAAAATATCGTTAATTTCATTTTGACTATGCAATAGCTCACCTTTTTTACCATTGATTTCTCTGTAGATCACGCGAAAATATTTTCAATATGAAGTTTGTATTTTTTAATGGAGTGTGAATTTATTATATCCAACTCCGTATCGATTCGACACAATACGTATGTTTGTGTTTTTATTCTTTCCATCCAGAAGCTCAAGAGAATACTAATTTTGGAAGCATTGCGCAAAATTTATTAATGGGAAAATGGGTTTTGCCAACTATAATTATATTATCAGTTCACCGTGAATAAACGATATACATTTGCAATTAAAAAACTTGAAACTGCAACAAATACTATTCCGATCCCTCTGCGCAGTTGTCAATTATTAGGCTTTTTAGGAGGATATTGATTCAGTAAAATTTAACTTAATTGACCTGAGTTATACGGCTTTCAAACCTCTGGTTCGTAATTTCTGTGTTCTGATACCTTTTTTTTGTAACTAGAATAGACTTCAAAACAGGTGTACAATAATTTGAACCTTAGAAAGATTGAATGCCTTAAAAAAATAAATGAATACAAATATATTTTGTTCCTAACGACGATTCATTTTTCAAGCTTCTTTGCTCTTTCAATAATATCGGTTTACGGATGATTAATCTGTACGTGATTGAAACAAATCAAATGATGTTTCAGTTTAATTATTATAACACATTAAAGATTGTATAATGTGACAGTGTTAAATCATACACTAAAATAAAAAGTTTTTGTATGATAATATACATTACTCTATTATAACATACATACGCTGTTAAAAATATTTGTTGGAAATCTACTAAAATTGTAATGGAAAAGTGAATTTACTTTATTTTGTTTAAGTATTCTTTGTAAACTGTAGAATTTATTGTAAGATTACCGTAAATTTACTAAGTATTGGAACCGTAATTTCAATAAATCAGTGAATTATTTTGACAATATTATGGATTGTAAATTTAATAGATGAAGAAAATAATAGATGTAAAACGGCTGTATAATTAATATAACAATTCTCTGTGAGCACAAACAGTATGTCAACAACTTGTCAGTAGCTACGATCGATTGAAAGGCATTTCAGATGGATTAGAAAACCTAGCGTATTATTTTGTCCTAACCGGGGCTCGGATCCCGTTCGCTCCCAATATTCGGATTACTAGTCAGACATCCTACCAGCTACGCCAAACTACTTTGTGGGAAAACCATGACTTTGTTTGATTGATAATACAATCGACAGATAACACAGTCACTGAAACTCAGCAATAAGATCATAGTTTCAGAATTCGTACTCACAATGCAATTTTTAATAAATTTACATGAGAGTTTAACATCCAAATTTAGTAAATTGTTAGATAGTCAGTAAATTTACCGTGTAATTATCTGAAATTAAGAATTCTAATATTTATTCCAAAATTAACATGGTCATTCTGTGGGCTTTGCTGAAATCTGATATTGTTAAGTATTTTGTATAAAATTTATACATGTACAACTTGAGTAGAGTCACAAGAAAATTTCGGATTTTCCAAAAACTGTTGAGAAGCTTTTTAAATACAGTACGTATGACATACTATTTAGTAAGACTAAAATTCTTCGGGGTGATTTTAGAGCTGAGATTGGGGAAATTCGAAATCTGACTACGGAATCCTACTAACGCTCACGCAGACGTAAACGGACACCCGCAAAAAAAAAGTATCTATTCATGTCAAAAAATGCTGATAATGCTGTACTCGGGGTAAAATTGTCCGCTCTTTCCGAATTTGACATTAGTTTTGAGCTACAACCCCCCTGGGGGGGGGGGGGGGGGGGGTGAAAACAGGGGTTGAAGGGGTGAAAATCGCGAAAATAAAAAGTCAGCGAACAAAAGCATTTAAAAGGGCCAGAATTGCTGTCAAAAATGGGTAGTCATACCCTACAGAGGGTAAATTTTATGTTTTCAGCACTCCTGGCGAGTTCTTAACCCCTCCCCTCCGGTGGTGGAAATGGGGCAGTCTGGGGGTGAAAATTGGACGATCACATAGGAAGGATTCTAGACGGTGGAAAATAGCATTCGGGATTTTACGAGGTCGCTGATTCCGTTTCCGGATTCAGTTTTTACTCATGCACCCCCTGGGGGTGAAAATGGGGGCAGCTGGTGGAAATTGACTAATTATGAAGGATGGGGTTTTGGTTGTGGAAAATGGTATCCAGGGGTTATTAGGGTCGCTGATTCCATTCTTGAGGTCAGTTTCCACTTGTGCACCCATCTGTGTGAATGAGCATGATTCTCGTCCCTAGCCTCCCGAATTTTCACCGTCAGATGTGTGCACAAGTGGAAACTGTTCTCAAGAATGGAATCAGCGACCCCAGAACCCCCTGGATACCATTTTCCACAACCAAAACCCCATTCTTTATTATTGGCAATTTCACCCCCAGCGTCCCCCATTTTCCCCCCGAGGGGGTGCATGAGTGAAAATTGAACCAGGGAACGGAATCAGCGACTCCGAAAACCCCCGAGTACTATTTTACACCGTCTGGAACCGTTCAAATGTGATTAGCCAATTTTCACCCCTGGCCTCCCCCATTTCCACCCCAGGGGGATACATGAGTGAAAACTGACCCCGGAAACGGAATCAG
This sequence comes from Neodiprion pinetum, assembly GCF_021155775.2. Classification (NCBI taxonomy): domain Eukaryota; kingdom Metazoa; phylum Arthropoda; class Insecta; order Hymenoptera; family Diprionidae; genus Neodiprion; species Neodiprion pinetum. Next base: position 18,714,134 of record NC_060233.1, read on the forward strand.
CGACCTCGTAAGCCCCCGAGTACTATTTCGCACCGTCTAGAACCCTTCCTATGTGATCGTCCAATTTTCATCCCCAGACTGCCCCATTTCCACCCCCGAGGGGTGGAGGGGTTCAGAACTCGCCAGGAGTGCTGAAAACTTAAATTTTGCCCTCTGTAGGGTATGACTACCCATTTTTGACAGCAATTCTGACCCTTTTAAGTGCTTTTGTTCGCTGACTTTTTATTTTCGCAATTTTCACCCCTTCAACCCCTGTTTTCACCCCCCCCCCCCCCCCCCCCCCCCCCCCTCCAAGGGGGTTGTAGCTCCAAAGTAATGTCCAATTCGGAAAGAGCGGACAATCTTACCCCGAGTACAGCATTTTCAGCCTTTTTTGACGTGTATAGATACTTTTTTTTTGCGAGTGTCCGTTTACGTCCGCGTGAGCGTTAATGGGTTACCGCATGCGATATTTGCGAGCCTAGTTATGAGATATTCAAAATCGCAGAGTGAAATGAATGTAGATGCAGATTAATTCCCTTTGCTACAATAGATTTTCAATTTTAACAGACTGTAATCGAATTTCTTTGTACATTTATCACGTGAATTCAGTTGAATGTTTAGTAAATTCCAAACACCGTTATAGCAAATGTATAGTAAATTTACAAATGTAATACATTTACTACATAATTTAGTAAATTAAAAATACGGTTTTGCGCTATTCCGACCAAATGAAGCAAAATTACAAAATTTTATTGCAAATTTAATGAGAATGCTTAGTAATGCACTTGAATATACGAAATTTGTAACTTAGTTACACTTTTGTGTAATAAATTTCCAAACTTCTTAACAGTGTACGTACACGCATAATAGAATAATTTATATTGCAATACAAAAACATCTTATTTTATATCATTTACATATATATACATATATATATAAAATGGAGGCTGGAACATACTGGTATAAAAAACAGAGACCTACGCGTGACGGTATGCTGGGTGTTGCGGGCGTCGTTCGTCTGTGGAGGGTTTCACCATCTGAAGGTCAAAGGTCACAGAGCTCCTGCCAAGGACGCACCTGTCCTGGCACTCGCTCCTCACTCAAGCTTCTTCGATGCTCTGACTGTCGTCCATCTAGGAGGTCCCAGTGTCGTCGCCAAAGCAGAAACTAGCCGCCTTCCATTTTTCGGAAGTACGTTTCCTCTTTATTTCTCACCGCACTTTCTTATGTATTATATTTCTATACCTATATCCATATAAGATAGGTATTCATTCTATCTACGTACATGGGACAGTCTCAAAAATACAGTCACTGATCCGAGCAGTGCGTTTTCAATTATATATCTTCGCCTAAACGTAAAGACGCATATACATGTTTTCAGTTTTTCTTTCTGGACTTGATTCTTGTATTTCTTTGAAAATCTTCGAACTTGAAACGGTGGTCTTCTCTTGATTTTTGGCATTAGTTTTCATCTCAATATGTCTATGTCGGACAGCGATAATATTGAGTAATTTTCGAGAACGGATTTTTATTGGATTCGCATTCATTGTCTGTGTGATCATGTTCTTTGTGTCATATTGACAAATCACTGGTTAATAGTATTTCGTAACACAATGGACTAGAAAATTCAGTTTTGGAGTGAAAATAACAATTAGGTTGCATATAAATATCAAAATTCAATACCTGTTATAACGTATTTGTATAATGCTTGATAGCATACATCAGTGTTCAAATACCACATTATGTAACAAGGGAATAAAGTCGACTTTTATTCCTGTGTCACATAGAGGACTTTGTTTCCGACTCAACTCTGACCGCAAAACTTATTCGAAAATTGGGACTTTTAAATTGGGCTCATATTTTCCACTGGTTAAGGATGCGTTTTAAAAAAGTTAACCTCATGGTTGAATCGGTAATAAAATGAATTATTGTGGCCTATTAATAACTACTATGTAGGCTCGTCGAAGTTCATCAACATCAACATCAGTCAATTGAACAGAACAAAAGTACGTTTTACTTTTTGAAATCGGTGAGAATCATCGTATTAGCTACCTACAAAAATTTCAACGCAAAAAAAAAAAAGAAAAACTTCCAACGGATCTAGCGAGATATCGGAGAACAATCGAGTATACTTTAGAGCCGTGGCAGTGATATACAAATTAAAGTGGGCCAAATCTTGACATTCTGCAGTCAAAATCCTATAATTACAAGAGAACCACCCAGTTTGAAACACTACCAGCTTAACGGCTGTCAGGGGGGTTATAGAGAGGTAACTCTCATATCACTGCATGTGACCGAACTCTACTAAGAATACGGAGAACTCTGACCAAGAGAGAGGGGGATGAGCCACAGATTCTTCAGAATTCCACGTTGCTCGCAATACAACGAGACACTTCAAAGCGAAGTACCACAAAATGAAAAGTTCTACGGTCTTTGGAATTTTTATAGAGGGAGGCCTTGGAGCTAGAAGATAGATGCGAAATCAGAAAGGCTAGTTTCTCGACATTTGATTATAGTAGTGTTATGTACTAGTAAGCTAGTATGAACATATTAGCTATGGTCAGTCAAGTCATTCTTAGAACAGGTGTAATAGGTGCGCTTTCAAACGAGTCGTTAATACTGGGGTGGTAAAATAAGTTTGCAGGGACGGAAATTTTATATGCGGGTGACAGTAGGATGGTCCTCAAAAAGGTCATTTTTGAATTTCGACCGACTCACCGACTCGTCCCTAGATCGGCTCCAAATGATGAATGAATAGTTCCCCGATTTTTTCTGATTTTGATCTCAACTTTAACCCGTGCCCGCAAGAGGGTGGATTTCTCCAATTTAGCCCCTTCAGGGGAATATTAACTGTGGCAAACGAATTTCGATAAAATTTGGTATATGGGGGTTTCTTGGGTCGCTGATTATGCATCTGAACTCAATATTTGCAAATTCAAAATGGCTGATCCAATATGGTGGTCCAAAATCCCAAGAGTCACTCGATATTGCCATATTCGATCCATCATTTTGAATTTTGTAATTTGAAGTCCAGATTCGAAATCTGTGACCTCAAAAGCCCCGAGCTCCGAGTTTTATCGAAATTGAACGACTTTTGGGATTTTGGTCCACCACATTGGATCCGCCATTTTGAATTTTCAAATTCCGAGTTCAGATTCGTAGTGAACGACCCAAGGAACCCCCCTGCACTAGATTTGATCGAAATCCTTTGGATGGACTTAAGGGCGTTGCCTAGCTAGAAAGCGCGGGCTACTCCGCTTCCCGCGTTAACCGTGGCGAGAGAGAGAGTAAGAAACAAGTGAGACGGAGCAACCGAGCTGTCGCCGGAGTGGGGCGGGTGACGCGGCTAGCCTCTTCCACCCCTCACGGGCATTCGGATTCAAATACTTTTAAACAGCCCAGTGTGCCGCGCTCGGCACGACGCAGTACCTGATGAATAATAGAAAAAAAAGAGACTCCTTTCAGATTACACTTGAAAAATTTACTAGTAATACAGAATTTAATAAGGAACCCAAAACCATTTTTTTTATAATTCAAAAACTTATCATTAATGAGGTAAAAATCGTCGAACATTTGAATTGTTTATAAAAATTGGGATTTGCAATAATGTTCAACATAACATTTTTTTTATGAAAGCTTATTCGTTCACCTTCCGAATGCACTGTAAATGATGTCTTTACGTCGAATAGAACCGGATATATGCGCGCTCCTTTTGCATCAAAATTGAATGATTGTCTGGTAACTTTCGAAAACAAACATAATTCGGACGAACACCAAAATGCGTATCGATTCTTTTTATCTTTATTTCATGTGAAAAGAAGTATGAATAGATTGAAAAAATACGAGGTCATTTTTTGATTGACGTGACGTAGAATTCCCCGTACGTATGATGATATAGATATACATTCTTAATATTTCAACAAAAATTATATTCACCGGCATCCGTATTTCTACGCAATGCGATCACGGGACTGGTAATAATCTAATAGCCGGTATTCATAGTCAGGTTCGATTTGTCGGACTGTCTTGAGTCAGCTCAAAGCATAAGCTTGATCGGCTGAGAGCTGTTCCTAATACAGTTTCGAAAATAATACGGAACTATTTATGAATACCGACCAGACGTCGTCACAGGTAATTTTAAATTGAAAATTGCAACGAATAGCTGTTAGCAAATTCATGATATAACAACGAATATATCATCAATCTCCCAGGTCTCACCACGTGGAGGTCGCTATCAAACAGAGACCCACCTAACCCGTCCCTACCTCCCAACCATGATCGGGTTTGCACCAAACAAATAAAAAATGATAAAAAATAATATAAAATGATGAAAGTGAAATTAAACTCGTTTAAACTTAATGAACATAATCACGAAATCTTTATGAAAAGTATCTCATAGAAATTAAATTGAAACAGTATAAGTGAAACATGACAGTAATCTCGATCGAGAAAATTGATATCATAACAAGGCATCGAGCATTGTATACATTATATGGCTAAATAAATTCTATAGAAAGCGCAATCTATGGAAAGTAGTACGTCACGAGTGCAGGTCACAGATAGTAATGAAAAAATAAGCTACAGAATATTTACATAATATATAGGTATATACGCAGTTTGGTCAGACTGCAAAAAGTATTCCTAGAATGAATAATCAGATATATAATTATAACGATATGACTAGCAAATTTTTGGCACAGTAATACACATAACTAACTAAACATAAATCACAGAAATATTGCACGTAAGGTATATACAAAGCTATTATATTTATGAACATATGTACATATATTTATATCACAGTTTTTTATCGTCTGTCGGTCGGGAATTTACTTTTTCTTACGCGCGGCCTTCTGGGCTTCGATGATTTGAGGGGGTTCGCGGATTGAGAGTTGTCGGGCGCGTCTAGAATCTACGATCTCGGGTAATAAACAAAAGTGAAAGAAATCTGCTAATTTATTCTCCATTTTTTCGGTCCAGAATTTATCGTCACGTTTTATTTTATCAAAAATCAATCCCTTTGGCGTCCAAACTATAAAATAGCACCACTTCCTATTTGTAATGTGTAGAAGACCTTGGACCTGATACATGTAATTATGAGAAAGATCTAACTTTGGTTTTCCATCGATTATTTTCATGAATTTAATTTTCTTTGACTCTATGCCCTCCATTGGAGTCAACTCTTTTGCCGATGCTGGACACTTGACTTCTACGACCGCGTCTTTACCTATAAGCCCATCCGGCGATGCCGCAAGGAAGGGTAACGCCTTGTCCACCACTAGACCACTGCTATCAACAGTAACAGAATGTTCGGCAGCGAACTGACCTATTGCTATGGGCTCTTTTTCTGTGCCCCACCTTGTATTTGAATTTCCATGGAAATCGCCGTAGCGGATGCGTTCTACTAATTTAGCACAAGATGTTCGTGGCCTTCGCTTACAAATTTCACCGAAAATTGAGGCAGTCAAACGCTTTCTTCTCTGTTCGTACCATGCGATTGACGAACTCTGCCCCATTGTTTGTCGCTCGATTTCCAATAGGTCCTCCGAATACAAGCTCTGCACGAATGTCCTTTGAGCAGACGCCAATTCATCCACCGACATGTCTGATTGCCGTGGACAAGCAGCATCTGGGCCATAGTCGGCGTCAGCGATCTGGGTCACGAAAGTTTTTTTGCTACCCTTAAAACCCTTTTTTCTAATTTTTATTGACCCCGTCTTATTTTCGCAATATTTTTTCGTGAATTTACCCACCCTTCCTGTCAATTTTTCCTGCACTAATACATGAAATTGTCCACCGGCATTCATTCTCATTACGGCAGAATCGCACCGAGCTCCATATGAATCGCGCAGGGCAAAGTTGACTCTTTTGCCACCTATAGCCTTGGCAACGTGTGAGTTGTATAACTCAGCTACGTTGTTATCCACGTCCCATATGAGGCTCGATGCATGCTCAATGAGTCGATACATTGCCGATTGAATCTCTTGGAAGACACCAGTCAATTTCATATCCTCGACCAGGTTAACTTCCCCTGGTTTGGGGTTACCGTCACAGAAGTAACCTCTCTCCGCACATGATCCATGTTCCCCGAAAACATGGTTCGGACTGTTTTTAATATCTTTGCGCAAATCCTCGACTCGAACGTAAAGTGGCTGATCAACTTGCCCTTTCCTGTAGCGAATTGCGGAAGTTACGGCATATCGTAGTCGCCTCAAGTTTTTGCGCAAATTATTACGTAGGATCACAGTACCAACCTTACGGTTGGTACAGAGATCCCGAAGTCGAGTTCCATAGACGCGGAGAACATGGTTGCGGCATTCAATTTTTTTGACAAGTGCTTCCGGTCCATACGGAAGCGCATCGATAAGTTTTCGGTGAACACTACTATCCCCATCCCCAATTAATTTATCGTATTTAATACCGTGCATTTCTACGCTACACTTAAAACCCTCGACGATAATGTCTGACTCCATCGCGGTACTAGAACCCGTCCAATTTTTCACACATTTATGTTCGCCTACAGATGCCTCGGTATCACCCCGCTTCCTATCACACGTTGAACAATATTTATTTCTTACCCCAATGAATAAAACTTTTCTGGTTTTGAATCCCACTATTACTGCTACACCTGATAGAGAGTCATATTTTGTCCTATACGATCTTTTTGCCCAAGACCCATCGGCGACAACCGCTATGCAAGGGTACCCGTCCTCGTCAACGTCACCCGCCTCACGGGCCAACCTAGCTTCTTCCCTACCTGCCTCTAGCATTTGCTCCCGTGAAATGTCGTGATACGTATCGCTAACTATCCTATGAAATTTTTTCCAAGTCTCTTTAGCCATACATGGCATATCTACCGATGCACTAATCTCTGCGAGTTGAGAAAAACCACCACCTGTGGACACTACACCGGATACTATAGCTGCATTGACGCTTGAGGAACCTGAACTAGAATTCTCTGACGTTATTGATTTGACTAAATTACACATACTACATTTGAAGGTGATGGTGGTAATGAATCCTGTCCGGCTTTCGGATATTGGACACATGTCTGCAAAAGTACAATCAAAAGGGGAGTGACGACCAATTTTTGTAATGCTATCTAAAAAATGCCTAATGTCTACTATTCTTCTCCCAGTCAACTCCAATGGGGGACTTGGTTCGGCCTTGGCATTACCGACTACAAGCAAATTTGAATTCATGTCTTCGACAACATTACTTTCGGTCGCAGGCTGGATACTCACGAAATCCTCCGCGGTGTTGTACTCAGTCGTCTCGTCGTCGTTTCTCGCGTTCTGTATCGGAGATTCAGGCATTGTCTCCGAGCAAAACAAATCGGTATCCTGAAATTCGTCGGCAAGTACGACCTCATTAAACGGAGCAACATCTTCTGTTACCTCTTCCGCTGAAGTCATTACTTCGCGAACCATTTCTCCGTCGTTTTGTTGGCTCGCAGCAATTCTACACGTAAAAAAATTTGGCAATGCATGGACGCGAGAAAAAAATTTTAGCAATAAATTATAATGACCACAAATATAATCAGTAACCAAAATGACCAGGTCCCAGGAGACGGTGGATCGAAGAATGCCCAAATTTGCCGCGCAACGATAATTAGGGAATAGCAGATCAGGAATACTTTCACAGTATCACTGTTATATAATATATATATAGTAAATCTTATCGTCTTGTCATTTTTTTTTTTTTTTCATTTAGTGGCACTTGTCGGGTCTTTTTAAAACAAGCACAAGAAAATACAAGTCGAGCCATATCAATGTTGTAATGGCAATATCGAAATGGGCCCGCCAAGTATCACGCACTGCAATTTTTTTTTTCTTCTCAATTTCAATTTTGGTTTCAATTTTTTTTTTTTGTCATCATCAGTTATAGTATATCAAAATCATCATTGGTGTCTAAATAAATTATACTTGGCAGTAGTATCTGATTTGATAACAGTTTTGTGGGGTGGCTGTTTTGTAGGTAATGTATGCATGTATAATTACCCCAGAAGTACGTCAAGTTTATTTCTAAAAACAAAACGCGCGTATTTTAGTGGCCTAATACGTACGCGCCGTATTTACTTTGTATGGAAAATTCTGCCAGATACATTGTAATTTTACATCTCTAGATACCAGGTTCGATTCCTGGCTCTGTCGTTAATTTTTCGAAATCACCAGTTTTTCAAATTCATATCTCCCAACAATGAATTTTCTCGTAACTAATGATACTGCACATCCGCATATCATTTATTTAACCGCTTTGACCGTCTTGCGTGTGCTTCCCATCGGAAGCGTAAGATTCCAACATGTAAACATTAGACGGGGCCAAAAAAATTGACTATTTTTTTTTTTGAAAAATATATTGAGAATATCATTCAGTATGGCAAAAAAAAAATTTCATGAAATTTTAAGCCCTTAATATTAACTTTAAGAGGTCTATCATCGCTATTTTTGATTTTTAGTAATAATTTGATGTTTTACGTCAGAACTGTCGAAATATTGAAGTGAAAAAATTTATGTTCACTTATCCCTTTATAAAATTAAATTCCCTACAAAAAAGGTCTGATTATAGATTTTTGTCAGACAAGCCGTTTCCGAGTAATTAAGCTTAATAAATTGATATAATTTCTCAATTTGACTTTTTTAATTTGGAATTTCGTGACTAACGAATCAATGAATGTATAAAAAAGATCATGACAGATTCTTAAAGGAAATTGATTGTTCTACAAAAAAGATCTCTTAATATTTTTGCCTCAATTTAATTTTTCAAAAGTTATTCTCAATTAAAGTTAATATTAAGGGCTTAAAATTTCATGAAATTTTTTTTTTGCCATACTGAATGATATTCTCAATATATTTTTCAAAAAAAAAAAAATAGTTAATTTTTTTGGCCCAGTCTAGTAAACATTCATCTTCATACATTCTTAGATCGGGTGCTCAAGAAACGAAAACTTTCTATTTATTGTAATTTTACCTTGGATACTTGGGTAGTCACAATAAGTGATCAGAATATTCCTTATGATCGACAAAGTGTAAACACTAATGCAAATAGCCGAATAGTGATTTCGATCATTTAACCTGAACACGTAACAAATTGATGACACATTTTAGCGACTAATGCAAACCGGGCTAGTACCACACGTCACAACGCATTCTAGTTTATGTTTTCATACGTATAAAAAAACTTGAGAATGAATTTGTACTGCTATTATGAACAGCAATATCGGCTCTTGAAAGTACTTTCTTAGATCAAAGCCCTGCGATTGTTCGTACTCATGTGATTGAATCTCGAAGTCAGAGAGGGTGCGACATCAATCATATAAATAATTCAATTTACCTCATTTTTTCCCGAAATTTAGCCAAACTCTTTATGCCGGGTACTTTCTTCTTCTTCACAGACAGATTCCTTCTCTTCTTAGCCATCGCGGGAATAAATACTGACTCGAAATAATAAAAAACACGGTAGAAAAACACAAGCAAAAATAAAAGCGCGGAACACTATCCACGTGCCGAGCGATGAGGATTCGAACGAGGGGAATTGTAGTGGGGGGGTTTGAGTCTACTCTCTTCGCCTGTAATTCGCATGGTCGCCGGCCAACGCGGTCGTGGCGCTAGCAGCCGCCCGCCTTTGGCGCGAAAAATTTGCTGTTTTATGCTTCGTGATTTTCCTTCTCATTTCTTCATTTTTGAAGATAATTAGGTTCTTAGGGGGTCATTTTGAAGATAAAGAATGGATCTGTGTCGCCGTTTTCGCCGAATTTCGAAAAAAAATTCACTGTCCGCTGTGTCTCACTTCAAAGATAACGTACTTTCAAGTACGTTTTTCGCAAATCTGAGAGCGAAATCGAAAATTCGGCAAAAACGGCGACACAGATCTATTCTTTATCTTCAAAATGACCCCCTAAGAACCTAATTATCTTCAAAAATGAGGAAATGAGAAGGAAAATCGTGAGTCTCTGTTCGCGCGCGCTCGTCGAGGCATAGGCAACGCCCTTAATGTGCTCCTGAAAGGGTTAAATGGAAAAATTCACCCTCTTACAGGCAGGGGTTAGAATTGAGATGAAAATCTGAAAAAATTGCAGAATTATTTTTGAATTATTTGGCACTAATTTGGGAGGTGAGCCGGTCAACATTCGAAAATGACCTTTTTAAGAACCACCCTAAGATTATTAAATATAATGAAAAATCAAGTTAGGCAGATGTACGTTAGAACGGGAGTGGTCAGTCAGTCCCTAAATATGTATGAAAAATAAGAAAAGGAAAACTGATTTGTAAAATCTGAAAATCTTTGTTCGGGTAGTATATATATAATAAGAAATACAAAAAAATAGACAGTTAAGGGATCGTCTCAGTGTGAAATTTTCAAAAAATTGTTTTTTTTTTTTTTGCATTATCGTATAGTATACACTGTTCCAAACATTCTCTCAAATTTTTAAATCGAAATTCAAATTATTACGGTCGCTACAGCGTTTCTTGTAGAAAGGGAACGGTTTCTCTACCTGCGCGTGTACTAAGGTGCTTAGGTTCTATAACCTTGCAGAATAAACTGTCCAAGCATTTCAGTTCGTTTTTGACATCCACCACGGATAGACGTACGAGAGAAACCCACAAGAAAAAAATCAAGACCTGGCATCGCCGATTGATCGTAAGTAAACGATTTATATAAACTTTTCCAACTTCAATCTTTAAACGCGTTTTTCTCAGAATGGTGTTTTTCAAAACGGTTTCCACTCTCAAAGGAAGAGTTTTAAAGATACCTAGTTCCAATTTCGGGAGAACATTTTAAACGTCATTCTTTATCGCGCTATGGAAGCTTTTTTTTTTTTTTGAAAACTTCCTATTTTTTTTTACGAAAAACTGTCGAAAAAAAGGGCCACATTCGACACTTTTTGTTCAAACCGCCGCCATTTTGTCAAATTTGAAAAAAAAAAAACCCCTCCATAGCGCGATAGCGACTTTCCTATAGATCAATAATCTTTTTGAAATTTTTTTTTCAGATCAAAATTGCGGCCGTCATCGTGGAAACCGTGCAGCACCTTTTTTTTCACGTGAAATTACAACAATTTATACAACAATGATGCACTCAATAAATAAACTTTAAAAAAATCATTTTGTATTCTTCATAAACGTATTTATTTATAAAAAAAAACCGGACCGATTAGTTTATTTGAACATTAAAAAAAAAATTCGCGAAAATCAGTGATTTTTCGGAGGGTCACACTGAGACGATCCCTTAATCATCAGATAGGACAGCGCTTGCAAGTCAGTAAACAGCAAGTGAAAATATCAATAACTAGCAAGTGAAAGTATCACGTGTGTGATTGACGCAGCGGGAAATACTCGTTCTTGCCTTCGTTTTTATTCAATCTTTTTTTGTTTTGACGTTCAATACATAATATTGTAATGACCTGTTATTCATCCCCGAGTGGTAAGGAATAGATTATTCGGCTTCGCTTTTACGTTTTAGGAGAACCAGAAGTTAGAATGAGGGTTGGATAACTTTAGGTATGTTTAGAATATCAATTAATGTGTTTACTGTAATAAAATTGATGGAACAGTAGAAACGAAGTGTGCAGTTCAGAGGGTGGGTGAGAAATTTCTTGGGATGAGTAGAATGAAGCGTTGCGTTGGCGTGTGCGGAGAGCAGAGTGCGGGATCACGGTTCTGGGAATGGAAAGCGATAGTCAGGTGAAATGGGAAGTATTAGATATTAGACTGAGCACGCAACAATATATTTACTAACTGCGGTACAAAATAGGACTGAATTATTTATAATAATATATAATATATAAGGGGTCATTCAACAAATACGTTCGCTTTTTGGATGGAGGGAGGGGTGGGTGGTATGACGTTCGGTTTTTTTTGTCTAGAATTCGCAGTTTGGTAGGAGAATTTCGTAGAGAAAGAAATAAAGGGCTGCCTATCTTTTTTCATTGCCAAGCAACAAAATCCTGTCCTTTATTAAAAGTTTGCATTTTGAATACTTTGAATACGTTTTTATGGACAATAGATCGAATTATCAATCAATACACCAAAAAAGGGGGCAAAGGGGGGGATATATATGTGACGCATTATTGGGGGGGGGGTTAAACGAATAATTGTTGCACAGTTGAGGTCGGGGTCTACAATCGCCTACACAACAAACGCATGTTTTCAACGACCCTAAAAATAGATATAAGTACTTTAAAGTAAAGATAGGTATAGATTTATGAATGTTTATTATAAAAAATACTAGGAAATTTGAGTATGCAAGAAATTTTATGAATACAAAATATAAAATATTTGAGATAGAAACGGATTCTCAACCTTCCTTATCATGATGGCGGAACTTTTTCGGTGTCGTAAGTCAAACAATGAAAACTTCAAATCACGTTAAAGCGTGACGTTTAAACCCTTTTAGGGAGGTCCTCAAACTGAAAGAGTTTCATTGACATGAACAAATGTTTTTCAGTTCCACGTAAAAGGTGGAACTCACAATCATATATATGGGTCATTCCACCAATTATTGAGTGAAGTTGTGCCGGGGGGTCTAAACTTTACATAACAAAAATTTTTATTGAAAAGTACATAACAAAGAGAGCTTTCATGATTTTTTTCAAATTTTTTCGTCGAACCCTTTCGAAGATACAGTAGATCGAAAATTGCAAGATTTGCAATTCTTGACTTTAGATATTAAAAATATCAACCCCTTGTAAAATTTCTAAAAATAAATGAAATTATGGTTTTTGTGTAAAAAAGTCGCAGCTTTCTGAAAAAAATATTTTCAATTTCCTCCAGTGTCGGGAAAACCCTGAAAAATGAGGTCAAAAACTAAAAAACGCTTTTTCTACCAATGTATCATTTTTTTTATATTTCTTAAAATATTTTTTTCGAAAAGTTAAGACTTTTTTACATGGAAAATGTATTTTTTTATTTTGGGATTATTTAAAAATAAACCATAGCAAAATGAAGTTGAAAGTTCTGTGATGAATTGCCGATCTGTATTGTGCCGCTGTCACGGTCGTCGCACGAACTATCTAATGTAGTTTGAAAATGTCTGTACAAAACATGATATTCAGCGATTTTATAGTAAATATATATGTTCAAAGTATGAAGTGGGTAAGAAATAAAAATTATTACACAAAAGAGTTATAACAAGGGTCAAATCTTTATTATTTGAACTCTTTTTGTCACTGTTGACATAGAAACATTTCTTACAGTAGCAGAACCACGATTCTCGGCGTCAGGGATAATACAATGCATAGATTGCGTCTTTTTTACAGCTACAGCATTTGCAAATCTTGAATTTAGCTGTGCTTCGTATTTTTCATTTGAAATGAAAGTGGAATCAACGTTTTTAAATGACTCACGTGCCCAGTCATACAATGCCAAGGAAGATAAAATTTCGTTTCTCGTGCCCATTTGAAGAGATACCCTTGCAGCGAGACGTTTGATCGTGCCTGCTAACCCATCACATGGTCCTTTACCATGGGATGTAACAATGAAATGCCATTCTGCCTTTAGCCGAAAATCATTTACGTGGTAGCACAAATTGATGAATGCCGATTTGTTCTTGAACTGTTGTGGTGCTACATCCGAAAAATAATATATCTTTGAAACATTCTGGAATTTTTGTTAATAATTATCGTGCGACGACCGTGACGGCGGCACAATACAGATCGGCAATTCATCACAGAACTTTCAACTTTATTTTGCGATGGTTTATTTTTAAATAACCCCAAAATAAAAAAATACATTTTCCATGTAAAAAAGTCTGAACTTTTCGAAAAAAAAATATTTTAAAAAATATAAAAAATGATACATTGGTAGAAAAAGCGTTGTTTAGTTTATGACCTCATTTTTCAGGGTTTTCCCGACACTGGAGGAAATTGAAAATATTTTTTTCAGAAAGCTGAGACTTTTTTACACCAAAACCATAATTTCATTTATTTTTAGAAATTTTACAAGGGGTTGATATTTTTAATATCTGAAGTCAAGAATTGCAAATCTTGCAATTTTCGATCCACTGTATCTTCGAAAGGGTTCGACGAAAAAATTTGAAAAAAATCATGAGAGCTCTCTTTGTTATGTACTTTTCAATCAAATTTTTATTATGTAAAGTTCAGACACCCCGGCACAACTTCACTCAATAATTGGTGGAATGACCCATATATGTATATATATAGAAACTTTGGCGGGAAGCGGACTATTTTAGAGTTAATATTAAGAGCTGAAATTTTTAGAGGATTTTTTTTTATCGATTTGGAAGCTTTTGAGCCTCTGGGAGCATATAAATTCGAAAACACCCCTGTTAAGGGACACCCTAATATATATATATATATTAATATATATTAATATATATTCGATAATATTGACAATTTTATATAAATTAAAGTTTGAGCTTGAATAACTTTTGAACCAGTATACTTATCAAAAAATCGTAACAGATCTTTTTTATAGAGCGTCGAATTTCCTACAATATGTACTTTTCATTATTGTAGGTCAATTCGTTACCAACGTACACAATTTAAAAGAACAACACATATTTTTTACATGTTATTTCCATAAGAAACTTTGGCGGGAAAGCAGACTATCTTAGAGTTAATATTAAGAGCTGAAATTTTTAGAGGATTTTTTTTTATCGATTTGGACGCGTTTGAGCCCCTGGGAGCATACAAATTCGAAAACACCCATGTTAAGGGACACCCTAATATATATATATATTAGGGTTTTATGAATTATGAATTTTATGAATTGTTTTATGAAGGGACACCCTAATATATATATATGTGTGTCCCTTAACATGGGTGTTTTCGAATTTGTATGCTCCCAGGGGCTCAAACGCGTCCAAATCGATAAAAAAAAATCCTCTAAAAATTTCAGCTCTTAATATTAACTCTAAGATATATATATAAGACTAAGAATAGGAAAGAAAGGAATAAAAATGAAACAATACAATAGTGAGAAACCATCAAAACATTCATTCTCCAAATAAAGATGAACGCCTCTCAGCGGCTACTTACTTTGAATTTTACAAAGATGAAATATGAGTCTAACCGCAGAAACAAACAACTCATGTTCATGGACGCAACTCAAAGTCGTGAACTGTAACGACAAACATCTAGGTTAAGGTTTTCACATTCGCTGTAATTCGACCGAAATATAAAATCTATTAAGCCATTTTCTTACGAAAGAGGCAAGTGATGAATTATCTACTTGTCTAGACCTTAGACTCCATGTTTTTCAAGAGATTTCTACAAAATTGTAAAGAAGAACTTCTATTACAAGTAGTAACGGTCTGACCGGCGAGATCATGGCGGGATCAAGGAGGAACATTTATAGCCAGAGTTGTAAAACCAACACTCTACTCAACATAGCGTCAACTATAAAAAATCACGTCCATGGAGATGAGTTATTCTTGCGGTTACACTCATGCTATCCCTTTTTCTGATCTAGTAATCGGTATAGATAAAACACACAAACTATCAAATGTGATAGAATGTATAATAATTAGACCGAAAAATACATTTTACGGTCCCAAAATTAGCCACGCGTTTGGTATCGCATCTGTGGCACCAGTCCTAATAATGGCTTGACTGACCGTAGCGTATGAGTACACCACTACTGTAATCAAATATCGAGAAACTAGTCTTCGTCATTTGATATGCTTTTCTTGGCTTCAAACTCTTGGACTATTAAGGTGTATTACTTGATTCTTATCGTGACTGGTAAATTAGTTACCAAACAAAATGTATTTATTTAAAAACTGCAAGTTACGATACATTTATCGATACAGGTACTAATAAGACTCGCGGGGTTAAATGGACTCATTGACTATTTAAATTCGAAAGATTCATTATTAGAATCAAGAGAATTCGTTATTGTTACCACAGGCTCGAGTAGACCTATTGGAATTGTAACCAAGGAGTGTGGAGTGAAGTCCACACGATGGCAGTTCCCTGATAAACAATTTTTTAAATCTCCACAAAAATATGGTCAAACTTTATAGCCGAGACTGAACTTGTTCGTAACGTCAGAGGCAATTCTAGATACCACCGTTCTTTGTAAGTAGGCGTGTAAAAACCCGTGGGCCCAACGTGTCACTAACGTGGGACCTTCCGTCTATTGAGTGGAAAGAAACGTGCATCTGCTGAACATCTGCATGCACTAAGTGCATGAGTTTTCAATGCTTTGGCAAAATACGGAACAAGCCGTGATAATTCGAACTTGCTGCTGTAACCTTCGTCAAGTATGATTGTTTGGAACCGTAGTGTATAATCAATATTATGCAGGGCCAACAGATGTTCTGCGTGCGTGCGTGTGTTTCATAGCAGCTCTATGACTATGATTCACAAAGGTACTGGCATCACATGATGCAACCGAAAAGATAATTAAGACAAAAGAAAAGGAACGTATCAGCAGCTTCGTAACAATACAGTACATGACCATGATTCACAAAGATACGGGCATCACATGATGCAAACGAAAAGATAATTAAGATAAAATAGAAGGAACGTATCAGCAGCTTCGTAACAATACAGTGCAAAAGCAAAATCCGTACGTTAGCCGGTGACTCGGATCGCAGGTGCAGAGCTTATTTTAAAATACACTTAGAGATAATACAAAATAAAAAGAGTATACAACGGTAAACGGAAGGGAAGAAAAGAGAAGTTAATGATAGAGCAAACAGTAGAGCAAAGGTTCGATAGCCGATAGCGACAGAAGAAACGGCAGCGATACAGGAAGGAGAAAAAGGTAGTAGACGAAAAATCTAGGACAACGAGAGGAGACTAGCGACTGCTCCTGGTGGGTTGAGCGTAGAATAGACGGAGTCGTAGTTCGATTCGCCGAGCTTGGGTACGTTCCGATATTCGCTCAAAACGTTACACGTGCCAAGCGAGGGACTATGCGCTTGGATACGTTCCGGGTTTGAAGCGCTGTCAGCAATCAGTCGCTCCGTTATTCACAGCATTGAGCGGCGCTTGGAATGTCGGATCGCTCTTTACGTATGCAACATTTTCAGCGTTTGGAGCGAATATCAGAACGCATCCCTTGTCGCTGTCGTTCGATGTCGATCCTTCTTCCTGGTAATATGAACCACCTGTTTACCGAGATTACCGATAGATGTTGGGTTATGTTCGTCCTGTGACTTCGTCGTTGGCACCAACTCGTACTGTACAGTCGCAGCACTATAGAGCGTATAAAAAAAGGGATATTTTAAGGTTGTAAGAAGTGAGCCGATCTTGGCTGCAAATAGTGGTGGCGCTGTTAAACGTAAGATGCCAATCTAACTATAGTTTAAGATATAATCAGTGTAACTAACAGATTCAATTTCATTACTCAACTTAGTATCAACCAGCGCCATGTTGGTTGTTTTATGGACCCCTATTTGCATCCAAAGTTTGACCACATTTTGACCGCATCGTAGAGAGTTGCCCTCCTTCTATAGGCTCCATACGCAGCACTTTACTGACCAGTTCATATCATTGTCTATCCTCTGGCGAAGACACACATGATGCCTCCCGGTCAAAGGTTTTTCCGGTAGGAGAGTGACGACATTATGCAACTCATAATCAGAGTCGGTTCCACCAGTGTCATTGTGCTCGGCATTGCGCTTCGGCTAATGAAATAACTATTGTCGTTGCCGACAGAAACACGGCATCGAGTCTTCTGAATACTCTCGACGGTGATAATAACCGCTGGAATGGTAGTAGTTAAGAATCGGTCCAGTACCTAGCTAGAAGTTTGTGGGACGGGAACTCGTGGTTGCGCTGTTAGCGCGATTCGGTACACCGTCTCCGCAGTATCCGGGAAAGCGGGCGACTGTTTTCTCCAAGAGAAGTTTGTCGCTCGGCTGACAGAAGCATTTCCTTGTGCCTGTTGCACATTTTTGTACGCCAGTAGCCGAAGCGGTACCGGAGGTTCTGGAAGAGGATATACCCTGGTCCAAGTGCTTTGCAAGGCACAGCAGAATGTGCATGTCAAATAACGAATAGATAAAGTCATCGGGACAATAACTGGTGTTGATGTTGGTTCCCCGGAGGTTAGAAATGTCGTCGTTGCCCTGGATAGCTTGTCATAGTCAAATTGTTGCTTGCTTACGCCGAAGCGTGGTTACAAAGTTTACAAAGAAAGAATTAGAAACTCGCAGTTTATCGTCTAATTTGTATCAAGTTCGCTTGGAGTACCCCGTCAGGAATGTGTGTTCCGGGAGTTTCCTTCGGTTGTTTGCTGTTATGAGGCGATGAAGGGCTGTTCTAAACATCATGTTACAACAGATATACGTTAAAGTCGGGATGTGCAAGATAATTACACGCTTTGGAAATATATATTTCTATAAGAGGAACTTATAGATTGAATTGCAATAAAAATGCAATGGATAATACTCGCCCCCGTGCTACCGAGAAAACTTTTCTAGCGATTAAATGCATGCATATTTTGCATTGTACTCAGCCATTGCAACAGGTCATGCAACGTCGAAGATACAGATGGTAGAACACATTTGCAGATCAAATTCTTCACGTCACACCAGAAAGCATAATCAGTTATTGCGTTTGCTATTTCTCACCATCTGTATACTCGTAAAATGAACGCTTCACTTTGCGGTACAGTTAGAATACTTGAATAATAAAACGGGAGGTTTCACGACGAAACAATAACGGTTCCCTTCATTCAGACTACGTTGTAAATATAAGCTGCGTTCAATAAGTTCTAGAATCTCTTGTACAGTTCACTTAACTTTTTTAGGTCTGCGATGAAAAAAAATCACTGCGAACCTCTCAAGTACGCTTTGGAAATCTCTGTGAAACTCTAGAAATTTCTCTGAAAACTGCTGGAAATTCTGCTTCATCTCTTTTTTCAGGAAATCTGTTCAAAGTAAAAATTTTTCAGTTTGAAATTTCTACATTTTTCGAAAAATATCGTAAAATGTCGTGTTCTGCAAAGAAAATTCAAAGGTTTTCTTTGAAAATCGGTTCAATATCTCTGGCAAAAATATTTCTCTGTAAAACTGTGAAACTTCTCGGCAATTCTCATACTAGTTGAACATACACGTACATCTTACACAATAATATCAATATTTTTTGAAAACTTCTATATACACTAAGTTTGAAATATTACACCAACCGCGAGAAAGGATATCATGGTTAAGAATCTGAATAACTCGTTGAAGATCAATTTTTTTGTAACACTGCATTCGGAAGATGGACTTGATTTTTGAAAGATGAAATTATAAAGAATGAATAACTTTTATTTAGTTAAATGTTTTGTATTCGCTCTTAATTGGAGCACGTGAAAGTGGAAAATTTTCATGCAAAAAATGTTCTCTGGAAAACTCTGTTGAAAGAGATTCCGTTGCTGCACTTGCAAGCGTACATATTTTCAGAAAAATGCAGAAATTCGAGCTGAAAACTTCTTGCATTCAACAAATTTTCAAAGACAAATTTTGATTTTTCTCTGAAAAGTGTTCTAAACAATAAATAAAGGCAGAGTGTACAGTAAATTTTTTCACATAAATTTTCAGAGTTTCGCAGATTTTTTTTATGACGGAGATCCAGAAAAATTCATTTTATACTGATTTAAAAGTGAAAATTTTCGTTCCTTCTATTTTTTTTCTGTAGAACATCATCAAACAAAAACATATTTCGAAATACCTGAATGTGCATTGGTTTAAATATTACGAACGGTAGGTCAGAACAGAAAAAAACTATTGATTGACTTTCGTATTAGCCACACTTTATTTTTTACCATTAACAATAAGTCACACTGTGACATTGAATACTGTGGAAATTATCAGTTCGCTGTAAGGAAAATGAAATACTTTTCTCTGTAACATTTCAGTTACTGTGTAATATTATTGGTGAATGGGAATTACACGCTGTTATACGCTATCACTAACAAATCAGCCTTACAGAATTAAATGTTATAAGCAACTATCAGGTGTACGAAGCTTCGGGGGAAACATGCCTGTACGTAGGTATATTTGGTAATGAAACTCTCTTCTCATATCAAACACAATGTGAAATTAACATTAATTGGGTGTATGGATTCAATTAACGACAACTTGTCTTTCTTTCATTTCCTATACTGTATGCATTGAACATATTTCTATATCGCTCTCGCATACATTTGTCGGTATATCATTGTTCATTTCTTGTCAACGCAACAGGAAACCTTCCTTCACCTCTCTGATTTTGTTCCAATTTCGTTTAGGAGCAGAGAAAAAACTGTTTTGTAGAAAAAATACAGCTTACAACTCATTTACAGATTATTCTAACCTTTTAGCATCCTGATAAAAATTTGTTTATGTTTAATGTCATTTATTTTTAGCAACTCGTTTTCTGGCACATGTTACCTCTCTGATTAAGTCAGCAGCAAAGCCGACGGCTGGTGGAAAGCGAAGCTTCCTGATAGTTTAGTTCTTGCTTCCCTTGTTTAAATTTCATTATATTTCGAGGACATCTGCAGAGTACCTCTTGAAGGTGACCGAAAATCGGTCTTTGACTGGCTAGATTGTGAAATTTTTTTATAGTTTCACAATTGAGTATTTATGACACTAAATTACAAAACTTATTGATTGTGAGTATCAGTGTGTCTCAACTCTGAACTATAATCATACTTTGTTTAACTTTGGTTCATTACGGTGAAAAAAATTATACGAAGAAAGAACCAGTGTACATAATTTTTTAAATACTTAATTTTTCAGGCTAATGAAAAAATGTTGTATTGTAAATGATGCAGTTTCAGGCTTTCGTCTGATGAACAGGTTAAAAGGAGACAAAAAGAATAATATCCAAACTGAATTCGTATATTTTTCACTAAGCGAAATTTGGGCATAAGAAAAAATTCCTTTCAACTCGTAATATAAATAGTTATTGGTTCTTCTATAACCAATTTTCGTCAGGATCACGTAACTCGTCGAACACTTCGATAATGATTTGTCGCATGCGATGAAAAGTACTTTTTGAAAAAATTGACGAGATTAAAATACACTGGTGGAGAATTCTTGAAATACGCGAGCCGTTTTTAAGTTGAATACTTTGAACAGCAGCATTTTCGGATACTTTCACTTCGGTATTTTTCAAAAAACTCACCGAGTCATTTGCACAAGTACGGAAAGTGGACAAACGATAAGTGTGAAGTTTATAGCGTGTGCCGCTGAGGCGAGTGCTGCAATTGCTCGAGTGCTGATATGAACAAAGTATGGGCCAAGGCTAACGCTATAATCACACCAGTCAAATATAGCCCTTCCGTACGTATGACACGCGCTACTGTTTGCAACACCTGTGAAGAAGCGCTCAGGGTGCCACTGGCAGCGCGTAAAATTGAGATTAGCCAACTTATGCTGAATGACACAGTGCCAAAAATTGAGTATTCCAAAGTGTGCATGCACTTTCATATTTATTACATATAATATAGCGTGTCAATTGTACGCATACGCCAACATTGTTTTACCGCACTGTTCGGTACTCTGGCACTTGGCACACGCTTCACAGGTTTCAAAAATCAAACTTTTCAAGCAGGTATTGCCAAATACAGGATGCTTTAGTGTGCGGTGATCACCGGGCACTCACAAATTCCCTGCAAAAAACTGAGACTAAAATTAACTCTTGACAATTTTTTCTATATAACGCGATCATGTTTTACGCGTTATTCCATGTGTATTTTCTGTACACAAAGTACCCGTTTCTACGACGGTCGAGTGAGTTTGCGAATGCGCATGCGCGGTGTACTGAAAACACCACTTTTCACTCGTAGGACTTGAAAGTGGCCTTTTCAGTACTGCGTTCATACGCTGTCACGACAAACACAGCGAACTTATCTGACGTTACGCGACCCAAACCTCAATTTCGTTCTTAGTGAAAAAACGCATAACATTCTCTTCTTATGTAAAGAATCGTGTACAACAAGGAGGCAACGGTCTGTCCGCTTCACGTATTTGCAATATTCATTTTCGGCTCATATACGTGCTCATATGCAACTTACATTGCAAACTCACGCTCGGTCCACAAATACCGAGTTTGTCTCCTTGTTATGCAATATACTATTTGAAGCAACGGTTTTCCAGTTAGAGAATCTGAACTCACCAATCAGGGCGCAGATGAAAGACCACCGGCCGGGCACGCGAACCTAAAACGCAAGGCTAGCGTACGCTGCGCCAGAGAGGGTATCGTTTCTACAAGTGCCGATACTACAAATTCGGTTCTCATGCATTTAACTGTCAATTTCGTAAATTTTGTTTAGTTTAATTTAATTTAAATTATTTGTCCGCCACTGGTAGGAACGAACTTGTAGGCATCGACACTTGTAGAAACGATACCCTCCCCAGCACGGCATACGCTAGCCTCGCGCTAGGCTCGTGCACCCGGCCGGCGGTCTTCCATCATGCGCCCTGATTAGTGAACTGTAATCGGCTCTACCTCGAAACCGATATTAAAAAAAAAAAAAACATTTTCAAGATTAATTTTAGTTTTATTTTATTTTTTGTTTGGAAGGAATCCGTGAGTGCTCGGTGATCCCCGTATACTGAAACACCCTGTACACTATTTCGCTTTCTATAACTGTTGATTTTGTTTCCCTTTGAATGTGAAGTCAATTTATACAGAAAACTGTGATTCCGTGCTCACGATAAGACCATTTTTTTCACAAAATAATAACAATTTTGAACGCCTGATAATTTTTCAGGAGTAAACTCATAGTTGAAAGTCATCATTTTTTTCCGCACCTCAAAAACTTGGAGCAAAATCGTAGACGTGAAGGCAAAATTTGATGGACACAAATTTATTGAGTCAACAAAATATAATTTTTATTTACACTAATGTACGCTGTATTAATGTATGTATTGTACATTGACTGTAATTCTTAACCACGAATAACAGTAAAATACAACAACTAATCGCAGAAAATCATCAGTAATAAAAGTGACTGTCATAAAATTTCAAACCATGTATCCAAATACATTCAAATTCAGAGGCAAAAAGATACCTACACGGTTCTTCTCTTTTGCACATAGACTCTGAAACTCGAGTAAAATCGTTGTTTGTGAATGTCGGGATATATATCGATAATTGAACATTCCTAGGAGATCTGCAAAAAATTCTACAAGTCGAAAAGGGACTTATATCTATACCTTCAATTGTTGAATATGAATCATTGGCACAGAGATACGGTTAATACAAAGATAAAGATTCATATCTGTTTGACCTCATAGTTTAGGGCCACTTATGGAAATTATTTTCTAATCCCAACAATCATCTCGAGTTGATTCCGAAGAACGTTACAACTATTTACGTAATCTTGCTACCACGCATGGATTTGAAAATATATACAGAGTATTCATTGTCAGTGAAGATATCTGAAGCAGACAGAAAAAAACAGCAATATTTTCTTTTTTCTTATTCCGGCAGCATAGTGTGGACTGGGGCGTGACCGGTGCAGCCACGATGATTGCATCGCTCCATCGCTCAACTCATTCTTAGATAATACGATGTAAGACGAAGACCTAAACACCCTAAGAGTCAACCACAGTATCCGCTATTCTTTCAGTCGACCGCAGCGTTACTGGTGGTTAACGTAAGAACTTTCGCCGTCAGGAGCGTACATATGCGCTAAATCATTTATAGCGCGTATAGGGCCCTGAACTTCTGTTAAAAGTTTCATGCAAACGGTCTAGTCAATGAACAAAACCGCGAAACAAATAATTGAATATGAAGCGGTAAAAGCACCCATTTTTCTCAAACTGAAGAAATACAGAAAAATACTGTGGAACACAAGCAAATTTAATAATAATATAATTCATCTCTTAATAATGTCCAAAAATATTGTTGTGATTTATGAGAGCACTATTACAAAATGTATTATTTATTTTATTTGTTTACATACATAATTTTTAAATGTAATCTTTGCTTTTATGGAAACTCCATATTCTACTATGGCTCCAAAATTTGCTTACATTTCACTAGATTTTTCTAAATTAGTTCACATTCTAGCATATAGGTGCTTGTAAAATAGCAAATCTAAACTCATTACAGATGGGATTGATTAAATATATTGTTGCAAAATTAGGGTGTTTTTCGACAAGAGCGTTCACAATATAAAAAATTTTCAGCGAATTTAAAACATGTTTTTCTGATCTTGATCGAAGCCTTGCAGAATGCCACCTATAATCATGCAAAACAATGATAAAATTGGCTTTGCCTCTTGTACCATAGCGCGTCGGACGCATAACCCTCTCAACATCAAGCGCGTTTGTAAGTGCATTACTCGACCTTGTACGTCGAAAGATCTGTAAAATTACAAAAAATTATTTCGCGAATTTCTTTCCAATATTTCATGTGAAGAATAGAATAGGTAAATGCAATGGAAAGAATCATGTGCAATTTATGTAGTGTATTGAGTTATGACTAGCTACCAATCTAAATGATTAGAGAAATATTTGTACTCACTTCGTATCGCCTTTGGGGCATTTTTATACATGCGGAGTATCACCATCGAGTTGTAAGCTTCTCACGTTGCACAACCTTCCAACTGTTACTGGACTCACTCGGTATTGCCTCGAGATTGTAGCTGTATTTACTTTGTGCAATTTTTAGTGTTACATTTTGAACTCCATGCTTTCGTCTGGTTGTTGCCGAATTCACTTGGCTGGTTTCCAGCTGCTCAGCTGTGTTGAGATCAAGAAACGGAAAAGCTGAGATCTTGTTTGACTCTGCCCATTTAGTCCACCTCTTTCAGGGAACTCGGTATGACTTAAAGGTAGACTCTCGCCAAAAGGATTCTCTTTACAGACAAAGGATTCTACCGATCGTTAATAAGATACACAAAAACTAGATATGGGCGAAATTTAATGAGACGCTACTCATACTAAAATTTGCATGCGCATACACATTCACATACATCGGGATGGTACAGGCGATAATACAATAAAATTATACAAGGACGAAATTACAAGATATAATCACACATGATAAGAAACAAGGAATGAAACACTTAAGATAAGGTAATGGGCACACGAAAACCTGAGGAAAAAATAACAGGTTGAAGATCCCACAATGGCGTATTCGACCGATCGTGTCGTAATCAGCCGAAGATATTTCACGTGGTAAAATCAAAAATAATAACTTGGTGAATCGTGAGTGAACGAAAGCTTACTTACAAGACAAAGGTATTAGTAATACGTGCAGGAAAAGGATCAGAAACAAGGTATGAACACAACGGTGCAAAGGTAAAATGCGACGCAGGAGAAGATACGTCTAATCGTAGCGATAGTAGGACGAGAAATAACGCGATCAGGGCCTTCTTCCCCCCTTTTTCGGACGCGACTTTAAAACAAAAACAGGAAACAGTCGGGAGATGGCATTGTTGCGTAGGCGCGAGGAGTTTCTGGCCGATAGTCCTGGCAGAACTAGCAGCGCTCAGCTGTTTCACTGGGTGTCTACCGAGATTCGAGTAACGCCGAACAGCCAGGTTTAGCGTGTCCGGGTTAGAGTAGTTACGGGTAATGTCGATAGTTAGGGTCGTTATCATCCCTCTAAAAAAGTTTACACTCGTTCTCGGTAGATGGGATTGCAATCCGCCGTTTGATGTTTTGACCGTAAATTTCCCTAAGCGTAGCGAAATCGGTGTGGATCTGACCCACGGTCTTACATACAGGTCTTGCGACTCAATAGAATTCCAATGGTAGAGAGTGGCTCCTCTGTTGAAGAAAAATCCAGATGGAGCTGCGATCGAGGGATGCATCAACATAACCTACAATGTTTGAATAAGCCACGGTCTTAGGATTCCACGCCCATGTGACGCGCGAGCGCGACTATCGTCATCCTTGTCGCACCGGACATCCCTCGATCGCAGCGACGCTAGCGGCTTGAAACGTTAAGAGGCCCACGTCGAAACTCAGAGTCGCAAGACCTGTATGTAAGACCGTGATCTGACCCGATTTCACGACATCTTGACCCATTTTGGTTCATTCCATCAGCTGCTTGACACAATCGCGGTGATGACGGTATTGGCAGTAGGTGTCAGGGTACTCCGGAAAAGATGAAACAGAGGCCCAGGTACTCCAGTTGAGGCGTTGCTGGATATGACAGGTTTGGTAGTGGCAGCATCCTGCTGACGGTATAGGTCGTGTCCTAGTGACTATCTCGCCCACCTTCTAGTGGGGGCATCACCTCAGATAGCCCGCTCAATGGAGAGATAGGGTGCTCGGGTCGCAGGGACACATGTTTACAAATAGCAGTGAGGAAATATTCTAGGTAATTCTAATTTCGCCCATATCGTGTTTTAGGACTTTTTGTCGATAGCGTTCCTTGTGAAAAATAGTGTAGAGCTGGTGGTCGATAACTCGCGTTATAAGCGCAATGTATTACTTAGACTTATAAAGCATTCATGGTATTTCGCAGATTCGCGTCGACAAATCTGGACGCATAGCATGGTAGTCTGTAACGAAGACGATTTAGATTGTAGATTAGACTGCCTCAAAAAAAATTCATTTTTTTTTTGATCTATCACTTCATGAAATCATAGTTTTTAACTTAAGGTACGCTTCGATCCGTTACATGTTTCAATAATTTTCACTCGGTACGTACTCTTTAAAACTGTCACGTGAGAACAGAAAATTCGTTAGCAAACTCCGTACTGTTGCAAGGATATAATACTTAATTTTTGTCAGAATTTGTCGAAAATTATTTGAACTGAAACTCTAACTAAAATATACAGAGACGTATAGAATTTGTCGAGAACTATTAGATGCCACCGGAAAAACTGTTAACTTTCAAATTTGATATTCTGTCGGGAGTGGGTAGGTTAATTTTTGTCAAATTAATTTCTCGATACTCATCACCGGAACAATTGTTACTATCCATCAAAAACTGTAAACCTATACTGGATGCTACCGGAACTCATGTAATTATTTTGATTTCTTTACGGTGATATACCAAGTTCACAACTTCTGAGCATCTGGAAACCACATAACTCCGTATTACGACTGCCGGAAATTCGACGGTTATAAAAATGAAGAAAATTCAAGCAAGTCCCAAATTTATCCAGATGAAAGATGGGTCCGCTTTCTCGCATAACGTGACGTGGTAGTCCTTCGTGATTTAGTTAGGACGATGATTAAGATTGGAAAATAATCTCCAGAGATGTTCCTAAAAATATGTGAAATAAGTTTTATTTCACTGCCAACCGTTTTGCCGTAAAAATTACCTCACTCTATTAATTTCAAATAGTGAAAATTCACTAATTCACAGTTATAAGCGAGGTTATAAGTATACCAGTGAAATATACCATTGTACACATATAGACGATTCGGTAAATTTTCTCTAATTTTCCACTGATTTGCAGTGTATATGCAATGAATTTTTTCGGTATTATACTTGTAACTGATAATTTCCACTAGTTAAAATTTAGAGGGCAAATTCATCAGTTGAAGGTATACGTGGGGCATTCCATGTAGATTGAAATGAAAATCTGAAAAAAATCATGGATGCTAATTCAGACGGGACTGGAATATAAAAAAAATAAACTAAAACACAATGAAAATGATGAAGGTCAATAGCATGTGAAGTTGGCCTGAAACGCCCCACATGTTCCTTGAAAATCTCTATTGAACTCTTCTATAAAAATGTTCTCTTACCGATTGCCTTCAATTTGACAGAATTTTTGGCAATGTAGCAAAACTCATGAAAATTTTTTTATGGTGAATTCTTAAGAACCTCTGATACATATTTTATTGTGATAATTAATCGGCGAGTTGTATGGTTTAGCAGGTTAAACTTTTTCTTCGCTGAAAGTAATAAAATATTGTACGGTTACCAATAGAAAGAAAACTTGAGTTTGCGACATGTCAACTGTCAGGAAAACTATGTTTTTGTTAGTTCAAACTGAATTCACTAAGATCTCGTCAAATAAAAATATTTTGCCATCTGATAGATTTTGCATCGAAAAACCTGCGAGCGAAGCCTAGTTTTATTACTGATGATTGCAAAAAGTTGTTTTCGTTGACTTGACGTGAACCATTGACCTAGAAAGGAATTTACAGTCAATAGTAGATAAAAATGTGAAAGAAACTGACGGAGGTGAATTTCCTTGCAACCAGCAGCAAGATTATCCCTTGGCTCTGCTTCCTCGGTCGGCTGACCTACCAGGCTGGAGGGATGCGGATTATCGTTCGCGGGAAACAAGCCACCAGGGGGGAGGCGCCAATTCTAGTCGTAGCTCCGCACTCCACCTTCATTGACGGAGGGATTGTTTACGTCACTGGTTTCCCGTCCATTATCGTCCGCAGAGAGTCCGGACTGAATCCCTTCATCGGAAGTACGTCCTTTATTCCTTCGTATAACTTACTCGGTTTCTAGCAAGGAAATCCTGCAAAATTTCATAATCTAATTTCGTTGAAATCCGGTGAGACATGTAATTCCCCTATCACAAAGTAACAGATGAAACTCTAGTCGCTAAATTTACCTATCGTTAGGTAAGCATCTTCGAGACCATTAATTGAGATAAATTTTGTCCTGCATCCCCTAAATACAATCTATTTAAAAATGCAATTTACAAATTGCTTGGACTGGTACGAAAATTTAAAAATAATAAAAATACAAAATGAATTAGATTTGTTAGGGAACTATAAACCTACGCCATGAAACAATTGTAAAATCATTACCAGTTAATTTAACTTGGAAACTCTTTATTAAAGTCGACGATCAGAGTTTCGAAATTTTGAAACGTAACTTCTTTCGAATTCAACTGTGTACGATTGAACGATATAGTTCGTATAAAATAGTCACGTTCAATTATCTGTCTTTCTTGACCTCTAGATGAATGGTTGCAGTGTACTGTGAAAAAATTATCGAAAATCAACGCCTCTCAAATTTTATTGAAATTTACAGATGATATATTTAATAAGGTTCACTTGTGAGGTGGGAAAATTACTTACCACACACCAGCGCGAAAATTTGAGCGGACATGCATTTTTTTTTAATATCGATCTTAAACTTTCAGGTTTTGTGTTTGCAAATTGGGGTACCCCATGTGTACAAATGTGGCACCCAACCTTCATAATGGCTCAAACAATAAATTTTTGGCCGCGGAATTCTAGTGAATTTGTCATTCTTGCAAAAATTCATAGTCCCACTGTAATAAACGATATTGAAAAAAAGTTGTTGATTGTAATTATTCATTACATTCGTCTTGAAAGGATTTCCTACGATGCACCTGTAATGAATTTTTAATAATATTTATTCATCTTACAATGACACATAAACTGTATCCATTAGAACTTGGATGATTATAATGATATTGCATATGACGCCGTTTTGGGGATCAACGGCAGAAGAGCTGAAAAGAAAATTCATCTCTAGTAACTTTCGTAGAAGCCATCTGTTCACAAAACGAATAATTCATTGATACGAACTGCACAAATAACGTACGATTTCGCGAATAGATAAAATTATGAAATATTGTAATAACTCCAAAATGGTTGATAATCGAGATTTTTCAGTTAAAATTCGTGGATTTCCATTTTTTTTTTTTTTTTTTGCCGCAGTTGCTTGGAAGTTCGATTCTCGAAGTCCTTGGGGCGTGCGTTAAGTGCCAAATTTTCGAACAGCGCTTTAAGGATGTACTGTCTATACATGCTCAACCAAATAAGTGAGTCTCATCGACAATATTGATGACTTTACGATAAAATAAAAATCGGGAAAAATCAACCATGATAAAGACGATAAAACAATTGAATTTAAATTATAATAATGCTCAAGAGTCATCAACAAATCGTTTAAACAAAACACTGTACAACAAATTATCAGGGAACATTTTTTCTGTCATGTGAAATGAATTCGTTGATTTTTCTGAATACACGTGAATTTTTAGAGAATTTTCTCATTGTTTTGAAATTTCCGTTTTCAAAAATTTGTAATGATGTATTTACGAAACTATTCGTTCAATGTGCCGGAAACTTATCAATTGTAACGTCCAACGTTTTGATGAAAATGTATGCAAAATTCCTGATTTTTCGTCTACTTTTTAAAATTAATAATTGTTTTAAAACGGAAATTTAAAATAATAAGAAAATTAACGAATTCATTTCACATGACAAAAAAAATACTCCCTATAAATTTGTTACACAATCCTTTGTATAAACAATTTGTTGATAACTTTTGGGCAGCATTACTGTTCAAATTTAATTTGCTCATCGTCTTTATTATGGTTGATTTTCGTCCGATTTTTATCTCATCATTAAGTACTCAATATTCTCGACGACTCACTTTGGTTGAGAATGTATGACCAGTACATCCTTAAACTAACCTTTTACATAACTTTCCGCATTGCCAGTGGCGGTACTAACAAGTATCGTCACTCTGAAGTCCTCCTCCGATTTCATTGCAACTGATATATGTTGTAGAACATTGAAAACTAAAAGATACATCTATTTATTTATCTGCGGAAAAACGGTTCAAAGAAGTGATTTAACAGATTCATCCATAAGCAGTCGACCGATTGCAATGAATCGACGAAAATATTTCTTAGGTAAATCAGTGTAAATATCACTATACATATTGAAAAAAAAATTGACGGGTACCACCCCTCAACTTTTCTTTTTTTGCACCCTTTATTCAAAAGTTGTGAATGGAATTAAATGAAACCAGTGCCATTATAAAGGGGAAACAAAATGGAAGCTTACGTGTTTTTGCACTTTACCAAAAATGTGAGTCCAAGTGGGTAAATTACCCCTTACATGAATTTCCTTATCGTAGCTCTGCCCCGCTTGTTTAGAATGTATCTGCTGATTCAAAATATATCTGTCAGCTCGTAGTTGACGTTTCATTACGTTACAAAATTATTAGGCATCTCTGAGAGGGTGAACCACGCTCTCTATTTTCCTCTTCACTCTCGGCATCAAACATTTTCCAATCCATTCTGTCATGAGTTGTGCCATTGTATTGAAAATACGAATGTTGTGTACGTGTACTCTTGCATATTGAAAAAAAACCTCCATAAAAGGAGTAAACTAGTTCTTAAATGAGGGTGACTATATTCGTATGTTGGAAAAATTTCTATGCCATTTCATGCGTCTGCGTAAGAGTATATATTCAATATTAGCGTGATCGCCGAATCTGTTGTGAAACAGTGATACGCATCGATCACCAATCGATTTTATTAGTCCTATATATATCTTATACGGGGAAGATTGATTCTTTGTACCAACTTGCTTCTGTTAAAAGTCGAACATTTTTAGCAACGATTATGTATGATTTCTGAACCGATTCATACATTTAAATCACAGGTTTAAATCGAACTAGTATCTTTTTCAAAAGAATGTAACTAGATAAAAATGTTCAAAACAGGCGTTCAACAATTTATTCAGAAATATATCTGATTATGAAAATCACTCTAGTTTGATCACTATGTAACAGACTTTTCGCAGTAAGTAAGTGATAAAATGATATCTAAAATCAAACAAAGGTTATAGTTTAAATGAGACCAATTATTTGGTTTATGCAAATCCACTGTATCTTCTCAAACAAGTCTGACTTATTTTACTTTCAAAAACATTGCAACGAGCAAGAAATTACTTAGATTATCATATATGCGAAGTGAATATTCGTTTTAATTGAATTTTATTCCTTTCGTTTTGGTATTTTCGCGAACCTATAAATGAAAACAAAAGTTGGACAAACATATGTACCGTACATCCAAAATTGTCTCGTCACATTAATAGTTTCTTTATATTGTTTAACTATGCTAAGTTTTCTCACTTTTTTTTTTGTTTGTTGCTTAGATTTTCGTCGATTCAATGCTGTTGTATTTTAAATAATCAAGGTAACTCGTGGCGATGTATAGTACAAAGCCTAATCGTGATCGAATTATTATTAAAGTACGTTTCGTTGCAATTGAATGTTAAGCTTTCATAACTGAAATGGCTTGTATAAATGGTAATGGCCAAGGAATTGACGAAGAAAACGGAAATCATACTTCGTCTGTTTGCTTTAACTTGGGTCAGTTAAAACGGACGACGTGGTTCGATTTTAGCTTCAAACTTGGCGCCTTAAACGAATGCCACAACCATTACAAAATATCACATTTATATTATATTATGCATATTTTTATGGTATAGACTTATGATTAAAATTACATCTATTAAGAATCAAGGCTCGAAGGTGGTGTAAAAATGGTGGTCATCGGAAGAATGTCTTAAAGACAGAGATTTTTTGCACCATTCACATTTTACAACAGCTACATGATTGCAATCGGATATCACACGATAAACTTTGATCAGCCGAAACCAAAATTAACAGAGTTTTCGGTAATAAAATTACTTTTGAACCATGAATATGTGAAAAGATTTACGTACTGTAGAGATGACAGTTGATTATGTGTAAGAGATTGCAGTATAATAATATTACTCCTTAAATGTAAATTCATCTCTGAATCCAATGAATTACGCTGTCTGAAAAACGTCGTACAAATTTTTTCCATACCCGGAATCCAAACAGGGGTGACTCCTGTCACGTCCTTCAGACCTTAGATTCTTTTCCCACACCCTTACAGCTACTTTATATGCTATATCTTCTTCTTATCATCACCTCACTGCTTTAATTTCCACACCGCATCAGCAGAATGCTCGTTTTACTCCTGCACTGCAACTAGCCAGTCCCTTGCATCCTTCCCCCGTATACTCACTCTCAAGTTATCTTCCATTCGGCCAACATTCATCTCTCTTTCCTTTTTCCTCCTCCACATCTTCTCATTGTACTCTCCATATCTTTGACCGTAAGTCAATTATATACTTGAACATTCGACTCCTCAATGCAGGTTCCTTTCATTTCCTCTGATCCTTCATACGACTGCGTAGTCAACGGGTTACGAACCCGAAACAGGTCGGAATAACATCACGGCTGGGTGTAAATGTGGTCATCGATAGTCGCTCGTTATGATCACAATTATACAACCAATAACACCCCCACAAAAAATTTCAAAATTTTTTCTTTTTCAAATAACTGAATAGTTTAGTTCTACTTGTATTATTAATAAATCGTTAATAATATATGAATATGTGTGACCAAAAAAATTATATTCCGGAGCAAATGACTTTTATCCAAAATGTCATTGTTAAAAAATCTTCAAATGAATTTTTTTTGTTCTGGAAAAATGTTACATACCTG
Organism: Neodiprion pinetum; assembly: GCF_021155775.2. Taxonomy (NCBI): domain Eukaryota; kingdom Metazoa; phylum Arthropoda; class Insecta; order Hymenoptera; family Diprionidae; genus Neodiprion; species Neodiprion pinetum. Next base: position 18,747,249 of record NC_060233.1, read on the forward strand.
AATTCAACATGCACTAAACAAATCTTTAATAATATCTCGATATTGAGAGAAAAATTTTTTTTTTTTGCCAAAGCTTTTTTGGAGATCCATCGTGCCCCGGTTGACCCAGTCGTGTCTTTTTGTATAATCATTGGAACCACTCATATATGTATGTTTATTATGAGGAGTTATTTCTCGAACAATTTTTAGGTAGTGTTCACTTTAAGAATCTATTAATAACACGATGTCACTATCGACATTAGGGAAAAATACTTTTTTCAACCAAGTTCTGAAATGCTCTGTTAAACATGAAAAATATTTTACATGATTAAAAAACAATGTACAATCAATTATAATATATACCAGAAGTAAGTTCCTCAGATTTTGATGCCGTTATAAAGACATTTTCCGGAATGAATAATTCTTTTTCCACTCTTTGCTCAAATTCTCCTCTTGTTTCTTTCAAAACTATAAAAAGAAGGAAGAGCAATTTTACATCAGCGTTCATTACAGACTGGATCGTGTAGCTATGGCTTGTAGATTAGACTGACCGGAAAACGCATACAACTTTCTTTGTTCCTTCCATTGCCAAATTTCGCCCCCTGTTGATTTCCAGTTAAAATTCGGTTTCATCTGAAATGTATTTATTTTCTGCTCCGTACTTTTCAATAAATGCTTCAGGTCTCGTAGGATAGATGCACCGGTTCTGGCCACTGCTACATTTGTAACTACATCCGCTATTTTAGGGAATTTTTAAGCTTTAGGTTGTCCAGTCACTGAGAGAGAGAGACATAAAAGGGGGCTTTCACTACAAAAGGTCAAGGAAAGTTGTAATTTGGTAGATTTGTACAGTTTGGTGTCCCAATTGATATTCCGAGTTTGCGACCTTGGGCGACCGCCGCTCGCGCCGCCATATTGGCAGAATGGTATCAAAAACCAGTTTTTCGAAAATATCTTCTCTCCAGTGCCACCTAGGTCAAAATCAGTTATTAGAAAAATCATAGAGCATGCAATTTCCTGCAGCTTTTGTGTGAAATATTTTTTAATCAGATGAATAGTTCACGAGTTACAGCGGAGTCAAACTCAGAAAATTTCTACAATTCGCAAAATCACTACAGTTTTTCTGGAAATTTCAGTAAATACCGATTACTTAATACGTACTACCGTTTTTTTATTCATTTCAAACAAATTGACGGTATTTACAAAACTTTTAGATTACATTGCTACGATTTTATTCCAGGACTAAACGAATATTAGCGTAGAGGACTTCAGAACACAGCAGGTCAGAAATTATTTCGGTTGGGGCCAATACAAAAGACCCTAGGAGGGTCTGCTATCCCCTCTCTCTGACCCCAATCTTTACGAGCTAAACTACGTACAGTACGTGCAAAGGCATTATGGTTCTAACACAGTCGTTGTTTTTGACCGTTATCCAATTAACGCAGCTACCAAAAGTACAAAGAGTGCCGAAAGACTTCACCGTTCAAATAAACAAACTTCCGCTGACGTACATCTTGATGAGTCGATGGTTTCAACCGTTTCGCAAGAAAGATTTTTCTCAAACGAAACAAATAAAATTCACTTGATTTCGATGCTAAAGAAGAAACTTGAAAATTCTAATTTCATAGTAAAACAGGCTACAGAAGATGCTGAGACATTGATTGTTAACACGGCGATCAGTATGTCTGCATCGTTTGATCCCGTATTCATAGTAGGAGAAGATATCGATCTTCTCGTCCTGCTAACAGCACTGGCGAGATCTCATCCAAACGTTTACCTTCGCAAACCAGGCAGAGGAAAAATTGTTGAAAAAATTTACTCTCCTCGAAGTCTACAGTACGGAGAAATAGTGGCGGAAAACATATTGTTCTTGCATGCGTTCAGCGGGTGCGACACTACTTCTTCTGTTTTCAACGTAGGAAAAATTAAGTTTATAAAAACACTCGAAAAGAACGAATATTCAAGGCAAACTATACAAGCTTTGAAAGAGCGAAACGCAGATCCCGAAGTCATTGCTGCTGCGGGAGAAAGCTTTTTTATTGCTCTTTACGGCGTTTCCAAGGAAAACATCATTACTTTGGGCTCCCTACGCTATCAAAATTTCGCAAGATCCGTCACGAAGAGTAAATTCAATCTTGCTGCATTACCCCCTACAAGGGAAGCTGCTTCACGGCAACATTCCCTTCGGACCTACCACCAAGTTCAGGCTTGGTATGATATACACGAGAGTCCAGAGCAACGGGGTTGGGAAAGAAGCAAGATTGGGCTTACTCCAGTAAAAACAACGAAAGATCCAGCACCAGAAGCGCTCCTGAAATTTATTTCGTGCAGGTGCAAGAAGGAGTGCGGTCGAGCATGTGGGTGTAGGAAAACGGGCTTGAAATGTTCTGTTATCTGCACATGCTGCCACGGAGACGCGTGTGAAGACAGCGGAGATATTTTTGCGGGCTCAGGAGGAGGAGAAGTAGAAGAAGACAACGTCGACGACGAGAATGGAGACCTGAACGTTGCGAAATTATTGGCACAGGAAGTCGGAGAAGACAACGAAGATGAAAACTCGAAAGAGGAGGGAATAAATTTGCAAGAAGCTATTGATATGAGCGAGCCTGACCACCTAGGGCATCGAAACGGAAGAAAAGACATGAGTAAATAATGAATCGTGGATTAGGCCTACTGGGGATACCACACTCGGAGAAAATTATGGTTGTCTTTACCATAAAAAATAGTGTGCTCAGGGGACAATACGAATTTATAGTTAATAGAACTTATTGCATTATGTTGTTCCGAACTATGAATTTATGGTTGCATCTGACAAAAGTTTTATGGTTAACGGTACAATGATAAAGACCCTGACCATATTCAAACATTAGTGCGGTAAACGTGATAAGCTTATCGTTACTCGATTTATAATTTGGAAATTTTAGATTGCACTTCGTTAACTTTTACTATACGAGTTGAGTAGCTTCATCGTAAATGTGTAGTAAAACTGGAATGAAAAAAAATAGATGAGGAACTCGTAGATAACTCATCTCAATGATTTTTCGTGAGCGCAGACACCATTTTGACAACTTATCAGTAACTACAACCGTTGAAAACGCATTTTGGATCGATTAAAACCTAGCGCATTATGTTTTCATAACCGGGGCTCGAACCCCTTTCGCTCGCAATCTTTGGATTATAAAATCTGACACCCTACCTACTACGCCAAACTACCTTATGAGAATCTATGACGTTATTTGATTGATAATACAATGTACGGTCCATACGGACATGACGGGTACAGTCACTGAAAACTGATCAATAAGATTATTCCATTTATCAAGTGAATTCAGCAGAATTTTTAGTAAATTCCAAGTACCGTAAATGAAATTTCCAAATATACCTGATACATTTACTGCACAATGAAGTGAATTCAAAATACCCTTTTGCGTGTTTCCAACTAAGTTAAGCAAAATGACAAAATTATAACGCACATTTATTGAGAATGCTTAGTAATTCACTTTATAACACGAAATTTGTAATTCAACTACACTTTTGTGTTGTAAATGTGTCGTAGATTTTCAAATATTTTCTACAGTGTATGTTTAGTCGTTGAAACTATGTTCGTATGATCTTGTCTGTATAATTACTGTATTAGCGTTAGCCACATTTAAGTCGAGTCAAACTATGTATGGTGCATTCAACTCTGACAAAAGTTGCAGAAATCATCTCGGGTGGTCTAAATACTTATCCGTAAATAGTTGATTATAAATTAGTTAATTGAACCATACTCTATACTATCGAAGAGTACAGAACAGAGCTCACCGCACTATACGAATATAATCCTGATGAACATCTGTGTATGGTGAACATTATAACAAAAAATATAGTTCATTGTACGATTATTATAGTACCTTTGACGTCCTTGCTTCAACTATAAGTGTATGGTAAGATTGATATTGTGTTTATAGTGCGCCAAACGATAATTTGAGTGAATTCTACTATAAAAATTATCTTTCCGACTATAATATTTTAGCTATACAGATTTTTAACTATATGCGCAAATTTTTGTCTCAGTGCACATTAAAAAAAACACGCCTCTCACTCTACCTCATGGTGCTGCGGAAATGAGTAAAAAACGATAGTACGTATTAAATAATCGGTATTTACTGAAAGTTCGAGAAAAAATGTAGCGATTTTGCGAATTGTAGAAATGCGATGAGTTTGACTCCGCTGTGACTCGTGAACTATATATCTGATTAAAAAATATTTCACACAAAAGTTGCAGGAGATTGCATGCTCTATGATTTTTCTAATCACTATTTTTGACCTAGGTGGCACTGGAGAGAAGATATTCTCGAAAAACTGGTTTTTGGTACCATTCTGCCAATATGGCGGCACAAGCGGCGGTCGCCCAAGGTCGCAAACTCGGAATAATAATTAGGACACCGAACTTTACAAATCTGCCAAATTAGAACTTTCCTTGACCTTTTGTAAGTCAGAACCTACCCATTGCCTGGACTTAGTAAAGCTTGTCCATTGAATAACAAAATAATGTACTGCATTATGTTTCGATGAATATATCTTACTTAAGACTTGAACTTCCATGTCAGACCGTTGAAATATGAACTTAATCTCAATTCAACCAATAACAACGGGTGGCCATATTTGGTACTTTTATAACGAATTCCCGTTTTCGGCCATGGACTGACCACAGCTGGTCATCTAATTGTAAGTGTAGCTACTATTTTTGACTGCAAGTAAAAAAAATGCTGACGGAAATTTCTGATAGCGATGCTGTCGTATCTTCTTGTGTGGATTAAGATGTGCAGAGTGAAGTTACAACTATTAGTAATAAATAAAATGATGGAAATTCTAAAAAATATTCAGCAAAAAAAATAGGTACAGAAAAAGTGGCCGCCATCAGTTATAGCATCGGAAAAATGGTTAGAAATGATGAAAGTGAAGATGAAAACTGTGCAAAATTAGAAAAACGGATTAAAAGAAAGTTGGAAATAAATAAGAGGAGTGAAAAGCTGAAAAAAATTAAAAAGAAGTAGAAGAATCACGTTCAGAAAACGAAAGGCCTCAGACGAAAGAGTAGAAACAAAGCCAGAAACTAGGAATGATGAACTTCAGAAGAAATACTAATTTCCTTTACTTCTAAGTTTTCTTTTCCATATTGTTTCCCTTCTAAAATGGCACTGATTTCATTCAATTCGATTCACAACTTTTGAATCAAGGGCGCGAAAAAAAAAGTTAAGGAGTATTTCATCTCTGAGTTTTTTTCTAATACGTATGACGGTTTTTACATTAATTTACATGAGTAACCTTTTCATTTTTGATTCATTGAAATCGTTCGATTGCTCATAGATAAAACTACGAAATCTCTCCTGACATGCCTCAATTTGGGGGCTTGTTTCACCCCTTCAAATAATTTTTCCGCCGATCGAAAAAGATATGTATCTTTTAGTGTTCAATGTTCTACAACATATGTGAGTTGCAACGAAATCGGAGGGGGACACCAAAGTGGATATTCCTTGTAAGCGGGACTCATTCGTCTGCTTCTCAAAAGCATACTTTTCCTTACAGGCATCACAAAAAATGGTGCGTGTCACACGTGTCAGTTGGCGATGTCTGACTTGAGTGATTAAAGCGTTTGCCTTGGCCCGTGCTGAATTTATACGAGTATTCGTGTGAATGCAGCACTAGCCTTCAGCTCACACTGCAGACTTCATAATTGTCGGATATCACCGACCTTCTGCACTTGCGACACAATGATATATAACACGTGTGAATAGGCGATATCCAACTCGTGTGATTACAGCATTGCCTAACGGCTCGTATCGCAAGCCACACTCGTCCAGATATCGTCTACGTTTCGCACTTGTAATATTTCCGCAATTAATGTAACAGTATATGGCGTTAAAAATTTAGTTATTCGAAAGTGCGTATACATCAAAGAAAGCCCTAGTGTAAAAAATAGAGGATTCCAGTTGTGTGTATGAGTCAACGTTGTTTTCCTGTACTGTATGGGAATGGAGCACTTCCCAAAAAATAGACACGCGCTCTACCGGCCTTATAAAATCGAACTTACCAAGCAGATCTTGCAAAATATACTATTACTGCGTTAAAGGCATATTGTTTCAATTGAATTGAATTTAAATAACTTCAGTTACAATTTGCTTAGATTTTTTGGGAGTTATACTTAATTCCCTAGAATTCTTGGCTTGACCCATCCGCCGCACGTGGAACAATCCAACGTTTCCTCGTATCAAAGTCTCAGACTGTTGGCACAAGATATGAATAAAAAGCTAATGAAAATGTATATGAAAACAGTACTTCAAAGCCGCGTATCTAATTGTGAAACGAGTCATAAGTTCAATACAAATATATTATTCATAATAGTTAAACCATAATGCACATTCCGTATTGAAACATGATTTTCACCCACGAATGTACAGTGCAACCTCTGAATAAGCCCTCTCCAAATAAGTCCGCTTCCCCTAATCTTCGCTCGAGAGTTGCCCCCACTTATTCACGCATCGTCGCGCATCGTCGCACATCGCAGAATCGGGGGCGAACCTCTGAATAAGTCCGCCCGTGGAAATTGTGTTTTGATCTCAATTTATGCTTTGAATAATAGTATAGTAATGAATTAATCTATTGTTAACACCTATTAATATTTATACTTTTTTCAAAATTTAGATATATTAATGAAAAAAAGGAAATTATCTTAAAAAAGGTAACACAAAGTAAAATATTCAGCAATTTTTGTCAAAAAATAATATCATTCTTTAATATCAAATAATATCTTTCTGCGTATGTACTTGAGCATTTGAAATTTTAAAGTAGAGGACAATTCTTTTTGTTATAGAGAACAGTTATTTTATTATTAATGAGAAATACAATTTATAATACATAATGCACTCCATAGCGCATACATTGTGCATAATGCAGAATTACAGTTGAAACAGAATTTGACAGGCTGACAGGCGTATATTTATACAGGTTTTACACACACAAATAGCATGCATGTATGTCACGCAAGGGGCCTATAAACTTTGCACGTGCAATTCGTCGAGTGAGCAAGCGGACTTATTTGGAGGTTGAGCCGAGAATTTTTTGTGGCGAATTCGGACCGCGGGTGGGGGTAAACCCATTTCTTGGAATTATATTCCCCTAACCGCCCGAGCCCGGTCTTATTCGGAGGTTGCACTGTACTTGCAAGAACAAATGGCTGTAGAAGCTTGCCAATTTTTCTCTTACAACTGTAAAATCAATCAAATAACGTAGGCCTTAGACCGAAAAAAATATTGTAGCAGTTATTCAATTTGAAAGAATGAAATATTTTAAAAACCAATTGGAACAAATTAAATATGTCAGAAAATCGAGAAAAACTATAATATTTTCAGCTTATGATTCAATACAACCAGTACCAATATGGTTTAAATAAAAAACACACTTCCATTTATGCACAGGCGCATCAAAATCTTTCCACGCCGTAAGTCTGGTCCCGTACAGTCTTCAACGTTTGTCACACCCGCTTTTTGTCAATTTTCTAAGGCGGCATACTTGCTGAAATTTGAACAAATTTGGTTCCCCGTATCTGCCGACACGTCGTTGGTCTAGCGATTGCCTTACTGCTTGTGATTTTCTTAATCGTCAGACTACCAGCGTACAAAAATTGGTGGATACAAAATCCCAATGAGCACGGTGTATAGTTATCAAAAAACGGATGAAAGTAAAGTTTGAAACAATACAAGGACCAGACTTACGGCGTAAGAAAATTAAATGCACCTGTGCACACGTGGTTATGTAATTTTGATTCACCCAGATTGGTGATGGAAAAAACAAATGTGTGTTTTTTTTTACAATTTTCGGGATATAGGTAACTTTCCTGAATTCCGTTACAAAAAAGCAATGCACCGGCAAAATTCGAAACCTTTCCGTTCGTTTGTTTATTAAATATAGAAAGAAAAACGGTGAATTTGCTCGGTCGGTAAAGGTAGGACACCTACATGACTTTAACGCTGTGCGCGTGAATGGCGACTTTTTATTGTTGTTCATTGGCTATGGTATAAAATCACATGGAAATTGTCATCTGCGGTTGCATTTATTTTCACTTACGTACAATTTTATTCAGCTCTTATTGAATTGCGATTATAATCTGTGAAGATCGCGTGCATTCGGGCATAAGCGAGAAACGACGAGTTTCTTACATTTTTTACTCAAGCCTTTTAATTAATTTTCGAACAGCCACATGGTATTTTTAAGAGAGTTATACAAAATCATGGTTTATAAATGCTGATCATTATGCAAAAGAATTAAATCATGGCCATTAGCTCAATTTCGATTTGATTTATCCGCGCAGTGACTATAATATACTTCTATGACGTATTCTGTTATTTTTTGTTAAAATCAGTGAGGGATCAACGAAAAAAAAAATTGTAGATAGTCCTTCTGATGATTCTGCGTCTAATTTACCGTATTCGCAAACATTTGTTCAGTCAAATCAATAATGAATCCTGCTGATAGCATCATATTTTCACTTTTCTTTCAAAATAAGAAGTATTGCTTCACGAATACTTTAAGATATATTTGTCGTACGGAATTGTTATTAGAAGAATAAGTGACGAAAAAGAATGGGAATCTCTTATACGTTAAATGCGGAATTGCACCAACTATCGACACGACTTTTGTGCTCTGACGACAAAGCTTGCTGCATTTTTGACGCATCTCCGTATTGACGTATATCGAATTACGTAATCATCTTGAAGTTATAAATATCTTCAACCCACAGCGCAGGAAAACCTGATTACTATTTCCGAAATCTAATATCCCGGAGCGCATTTTTCGCAAAGTTGTAGGCGAGAAAAAAAGGTGAATGAAATTCATGGTTATGATAAGACCGCCACTGTTTTGATAAAAATTTGATTTATTCCCCGATTGAATGTTTTCCGAGAAAAATTTGATCCAAGAAATCCGACCGAGGAGAGAAAAAAGTTTCACAGATGGATATCTGCCAAGTAAACCAAATATCTGTACAGCTATATGAAGGGCATTCATAACTAAGCATGCCCCCCGAACTACCAAAAATATAAAGAAATAAATTTTGTGGTGCTTACGGAAATTTTACTGATAATTATTCCACGGAATTCGTTCGTATTTTTAGATAAAGCTTTTGTATTACTAAATTACATCTGTATTAGACTCCAAATGACATCATTAAACATTGTAATAATTTAATGATAATCATATGAAGGTACAAGTGACAAATTAATTGCGTCACTTATTACCACTAAGAATGCAACAATCATATATTATACACATACGGGGAATTACCGAACAACTGGAGTAATGGTAATTTTGTTATTTTTAATTTTTGTCTTCAGTAGCCGTAATACATTATACCTTCCAAGTGATTAAGGTCATGTTGTACTCTTACCTTTACCGACCGAGCAAATTCACTGTTTTTCTTTTTATATTAAATAAACAAATCACAGAAAGGGTTCGAATTTCAACAATACATCCCTCTTTCGTAGCGAAATTCAAGAAAGTTACTCATATCCCGAAAATCATCAAAAGTAAATCATTCTCATTTTTCCCAGAATTGCGCAAAGTATCTCAGTTATGCACTTCTGTCTTCTGAAATGCAGGAAATCGTCGAAATTTGAAACCTTTACGTTCGTTTGTTTATTTAATATAGGTAGAAAAAGGGTGAGTTTGTTCGGTCGGTACAGAAAGGAGTACTACATTACCTTAATTCTATGACTACACGATTGAACCAGTTTATCAGAAAAAGATGAAAGTTACAGCTGTTAACTGATAATAGGAATGTGACACGGCTTTCTCTCACATATTGTTCGATGCAATCCCTACGCGTACACGTTGTGCAAAATTTCATAAATCTTAGTCTATAATTTTCAAAATTTTACACGATTATTTACCCACAGATTTTTCAGCTTACCGTAATCATGGGGGTTAAGTATAAAATATTCAATACGACGATCAACCAATAAGACTCATTTTTAGTGAAAAAAAAAAAATACGCAAAGTTGTGAGAAATTGTTACCGGTGTTTCTTCAATAATTCCATGACGTTTGTTTATAATCCTTCATAAATGATCAGCTATGACATAAGTATACTACTATTTGATATACTATGAAATAAGAGTTTGCATTATACTCATTTCGCAAATATTTTCTAATTTTTCGTTATTTTTTGTCATACCAGTAAAACAACACACGTTGTTACACGTGGCAGACATAAGTACCCGAAATTATAAGATATACATTGTAGGTAAGCCCAGAATAATTATTAGTATTCTAATCAAATAATAAGAATTAAATTCGATATATAGGATAACCCTTTCATGCACATATTTTTCCTTAAATCCGATTCGCTTGAAATTTTGCACTGATGAGATTTTGGGGTCGCTGATTACCAATCTGAATCCAAGATTCTAAAATTCAGAACAGCGGATCCAATATGGTGGACGTAAATTCAAAAATTTATTTAATTTAGATGAAACTTCATGTACCATGGTTTTGGGGTCACTGATTACGAATCTGAACTCGAATTTCGAAAATTCGAAATGTCGGATTCAATATGGCGGACAAACAAAAACAACAAAAAAAAATATTTTGAGAGGATTCTCTAAAATTTGTTCGAGTGTATTGAGTTAGTGTGTTACGTTCGGCATATCGCCACATGTCACCCCCATCTCGTCACTCTCCTACGATCCTATTACAGTAACCTGATCATCGTATTCCTATTCCTATTTCCATTCCTGCTTCCATTCTGGCTCACACCACTTGCTTTTTGCCAACTCTGCTAATTCTATTCCCCACCATTTGCGCACCTTTCGTCTACTCCTGCTCTTTACCTCAGTATCATTCCTGTTCCAACGTTCGACACGCTTAAGTCTATTTCAACACTCAATAACCTTACGGATAACTTTTCTTACCGATATTCCACAAATTCTTCAAACAAATATACAGTTGATAGCTCAAGCATCCGAACGGTTATTCAATCCTATCCCAAGTTCTGGTTGTCCCCGGACGTAAAGGCGAAGGCGAACCCGTTTGTTACTTACCGCTTGGGAATAAACGACGTCCACGGACGTAACATGAAGCTTGGCATTCGGAGTTTCGCGGTAGATTAGCGAAATATGGTTTTTCGTGGAAAATTAGGAATTTCAAGCATTTGTTTACTCGTGTTATTTTTTCAATAAATAAATAAATAATTATTATATTTTTCTTTAACTTGAAAATATTTCAGGGATCATGTGGAACCAAAAACCTTGGCAGTTGTTACCAATAAAGTAGTTAAATAAATAAAAGGTTGCAAAACAAGGTAGGATGCTGAGCATTCCGGCGTGAATTGAAAGGTTGAGAAATATCGTTCAAACGTGTACAGTATGTCGTATGAGCTTGCTACTACGCAGAAAGAAAATTTTCCGAAAAAAATGTGTCACAGTATGTGCATCTAGGCGTGTGTTGTTTCTGTGGTTTGTCTACAGACGGCGGTGTCGGTTCAAATTGTCAAGTATCGTTGTATTTAACGGATACGATAAATACATCACACAATAAATTTACTGCATCACCACGGAACAAAAATAGATAAAAAATAGTTCACTGTACGATTTTTTGGACTAAAGTCCAATTGTGCAGAGAATTATAACTAATACTTCAATACTTAATACTAGAGCTCATCAATTACACCCAGCCCGTCTACGTCTGGAGAGAAGATCCAAATTCACGGCAGAATACCATTAAGGAGATCATCGAACGCGCGACGTCCAAGGAAGATTGGCCTCAGGTAGTTAAAAATGTGAATTATTAGAAGCTAAATTGAAAAATAGTATTCTTTATAGCACCGACGCAGTGAACATTAGATGAAATATATTGTAACGCAAGAAGAGCGAAATTGTCAATGAGTAAATGTCCATTTTTGGTTATCACACGATTTCATTTGAAATGAAAAAAATCCATTCTTTTGCTATTTACATCTTCGACTTTTTGGGTAATTACATCTCTCTTAATTTAGTATGAGATTTTCTAAATTCTACACGTTCCAACCATTTCGCCTTTACAAATGTAATAAAAACTTTTGGTATAGTACGCGAAATTCCTCGTAGCCTTTTAAACAGAGGCAGTTTTATCCTGAAAATTTTTTTCAAAGCTTATGAATTCTTATTAATTTAGTTCAAACACTGTCATAGAATTCGTGAGCAAACAATTTCAAAGCCTGTGAATTGTTTCGAACTTCTGTGAAGTATCACAGAATGTTTTGAAACTTCGTTTTTATGAATTTTCTAATCTCGTAAGCTCTCTGACATTTAAACGTTCAAAATTTATTGAGACCTGTAAATCAATGCGAATCTGTCTTGAACTCAGTTTACACATTGAAAAAAAAAAACTTTTCGATCTACATGTGCGACGATAATTATATGGATAGCATTTTTTTTTAGATAGAATGACAGGAATTACAGCGAGAATCAGTTATTAGTATATTGAACTTACACTGACAAATGTTCTTTGAACTTGTTGAATATCGTGATGAAAATTATTATTACTCTAAAAAAAGTACTATCCATATAATTACCGTTGCACATATAAACCGAACAAGTTTTTCTTCCGTACATGTACACAAATTGTGTCTCAGTGATTCTATGACTAGTTTTTTTGAACAAGTTGGTTACGTCGGCCATGCAGATCCAGCCCGTAGCGGCCGCTCGACAGTGGCATTGCAGGCCACGATCTTACGTACAGGTTTGGAAACTCGGGCACTTTTTTGGAGAGGGGGGTATAGTCTTTGGTGAAGCAAGTTTATTCAGTTGCTGTTATGACCACCAGAGTCTTTGCGATCTAGAAGATTTAGAACCTTATATCTGTATATAGTAGGGTGCGCTAAAAAAAATTTTTTTATCGTTTTCATACAAAAAATGAGTGCTTTTATGTATTATAAGAAGCGTTGTCGAAAGGGGACTCTGACGAAAAATATTAAAAAGTGTCTCAGTCGACCAGGTATCATACTCTGAGACACCTGCTAGACTTAACTGACCGGAACCCCCTTTCGCGAGGTAAAATTTCATAGCAAATTGAATAAAATCACAAGGTAGTATAGGGAATAGACTATTGAAAAATAATGCTTCGAGAGTAAAATTAAAAAAAAAAATTATTTTTTCCCTCACTTCCCACCGCGGCAATTTGTGTACCACATGCTAAAACAGCTGAATATCATGTCATATTTCAACCACCGAAAGGGGGATGGTGATAATAAAATTTAAAAGGTGTCTCATCGGTGTTAATGCCTATGGTCGAGTGAGACACCACTTCGCATTTTTTCTCCGGGCCCTCCTTCGTCAAGGCTTCTTATTTCATAAAACCAGTTTAATTTTTAATGTGAGAGATTCAACAAAAAAAAAAAAATTTTGTCTGGAATACCCTAATATACATATATATACGAGGAAACTACACGGGAAAAAACCGACTTCTTAGATAACAACGATCCTACTGGCCAAGTCAATAACTATGAAAATGTTTCACCAAGTGAGTCGAATATGTATATTGCCAACGTAATAGACTTGTCCAAAAAATTAGCCGACTCAGAATCACTGCCCCCATGTGTACATCAAGCCATTGAAGAAGATACCGTACATCTATCCTAATTTCTATGGCGATTCCTACTTAAAATATGATCTAAAAGCAATAATGAAATCAATTCCTAAGATTTTGCCCGATTTTTAATTGTAAGAAATTGTATGTTGCATGTTTTAATTTAAATAATTTTTCGGGACACATAACAGGTGATGATATTTCCGGAAGGAACATGTACAAATCGATCTTGCCTCATCACCTTCAAATCAGGAGCCTTTTACCCGGGCGTACCGATTCAACCGGTCTGCATCCGGTACCCAAATAAATTAGACACTGTTACTTGGACTTGGGAAGGACCTGGAGCGTAAGTTATACTTGTCACATCGTTCTGTCGGTCTTCAATATTTATCAGAGAATTCTAACGAATTAACAGTCTGAGGAGCACGACCGATCTGTCTCACTACTCGGACAAGACTGCTCTCTCATATCAGCTTGCCTCAATCGTTACCTATCTTGTTTATCAACTCTCGACATCTAGTTCCGTGACTTTGACTACGTTTGGTGTTCATTGCATAATACCCAATTCCGCGTATAACTCAGCTCACAATAAATTAACTCTGAACAGATAACTTGAATCCGTTAATGAAACAATTACAGAATACAGCGTAACCCCAACGAAATACAGCTTTATTCCGACATACTTACATAGGTTACACCGAGAGTTCTTGGAAGGACCTGCTTATAGCGCGAGCGATTTAACTTGCCTAATTTTGATTAGCTGACATCCGTGCTCGCAGCCTGAAACTAATCTTCGCTGACACGAGCAAATTCCCTAAAATTGACTAGTTCACATGTGACAGTCAACCATAACTTCTCACCTATTAAGAATCGCATGTTGGTAACGTTTTTACGAAGTTGGTTACGCTGATAAATTAGAAAAGTTGCAATTACCGAGCAGATCCCTTCAAGAAGAATTCTCGGTGTGGTCGAAGGTGGATTTGCTGGTGGTAGAATATAACTGATGATGGTAAGAAAGGGTTTGTTCGGAAAATTCAAATAAATCAAACACGTGATGAGACATCCAAGGAGTATAGATATGAGAGTTGAAAATCAAAAAATGGCGGCGTGCCGGCTCCCTCCCACCACCCTCCCGGGCAGCCGGTATGTTACCCCCACTATAGCAAGCCTTTCCCAATGACGTTACCAGTATAATCGCCATTTTGATTTAGCCGGATGAGCAGCCATTTTGATTTTTGCTTAGCCGGATGAGAAGCCATTTTGATTTAGCCGGATAAACGGCCATTTTGATTTTTCATCGTCCGACAGTTTGATAATATGATTTTCGCTATGACGTCACCAGTATAATCGCTCGATTTTGCCGTCTGACGAGCAGCTATTCAGACAGCGGCCATTTTGATTTTTGCTCAGCCGGATGAGCAGCCATTTTGATTTTTTATTGTCGGACAGTTTGATAATGTGATTTATTTCTTGGTCGGATGAATAGCCATTTTGATTTTTCGCCGTTACCCGTAAACTTTTGCGCTAATGGTTTGCCCCAGGCGAAAAATAATATTTTCCACGTACTTCGAATACATTCTTTTACGTTAATCGACCGGATGGTGACATCGAAATTAAATAGACAGGGAATGCTGATGACGATCCGTAAACTTTCACGCTAATAGTTTACCCCCAGAGCGAAAATTTTACATTCGAAAAATATTAATAGAATTTATTGTAGTTATATATATACATATATATAATATATTTCAAATTACAGTTGCACTTAATGTTAAGTAAAGCCGGGGATGTTCGCCACAATTAGATAGGTCGGGAATGTTGATGGCGATTCGTAAACTTTCACGCTAATAGTTTACCCCCAGAGCGAAAAATAATATTTTCCATGTACTTCGAATACACTCTTTTGTGTTAATTGACCGGATGGTGATGCTACAATTAGATAGGCTGGGGAAGTTCGCTACAATTAGATAGATCGGGGGTTATTGTAGCTATATATATATTTCGAATTACAGTTGCACTTAATTTTAAGAAAAGCTGGGGAAGTTCGCTACAATTAGATAGATCCGGGGATGTTGATGACGATTCGTAAACTTTCGCGCTAATAGTTTCCCTCCCAGGGCGAAAAATAATATTTTCGACATGCCATTTTGATTTTTCCCCTTTTCGCCCTCTGTATAAAAAGGGCTGGCACGTGAAACTTGCACATCAGTGAGTCTATAATTCTTGTCAGACGAACGCACTAAAATCATCATGTATACGTAATAACCAGTTTACCGGCGAAGAAATAATTATAGGACTCAGCGACGCGACTTCGGAGTTTTCGCTCCAAGATCTTCGGCGACTCGTTGAATGTGTCCGGAGAGCTCGCGCGCAACCGCACAGACGGCACCTGGTATATGTTCAGGACATAACATTAATCCTGCATTTTCAAAAATGGGGAAATGAGGTGATCGCGATCCTTTCGGACATCGAACCAGATGACGATGGACGCGAAGCCGATTGGATCGAGTGTCGTCAGATCAACGAGGAATAAGATACGTCCCGATGTATGATTGCGCGCCGGAAAACGTTCAACGACTGCAGCAGTGTTTGCCCTCAGAGCGAAAATAATATTTTCACCATACTTCAAATACATTCCTTTGTGCTAATCGACCGGGTGGCGACACCGCAATTAGATAGGCTGGGAATGTTGATGGCGATCCGTAAACTTTTACGCTAATAGTTTACCCCCAGGCTTATTTCCCACTCGATGGGGTGAGTGGTATATAAACGTAGGCCTATTCCGATGATGGCGCTGTTCTCATCGTCTCTTCGCGTCGTGAACTGCTCTTACTAGTAAAAAACAAGAAGCCGATTGAAACGCGATGGATCTAACAAAAGTTAACCACGTCGGCCGTCTGGAGAATCCGCCAACCAAGAAGATGTCGGAACTTGAAATTGGAGCGGCGTACAACATCACGGGCTTACGGCTGGTCAAAACGAAATTTGGGGTACGTGTTCTGGCGACGATCGATGAGGATTACAACGTCTTCTTACCACCGAGAATCGCAAGGACCCAGCAAGAAGATTCAAATCAGCTGGCTGAAATGTGCAACATGGCTGGGCAAAATCGCCTGCAAATGAAATATCTTGGTGGGGAATTCAACAAGCTCGAATTTTCATGCAGTTATGTACCATAAATAAACTATGCGATCCCCAACCACCACCTCTACAAAAATTCATCCGCGAGGGGATGAAAGCAGGCGTGCTGGAGATCGAACTTTCGCCAACCGGATCCGAACGGGAGTTGTAACGAATCTCGGAAATATCAACCGGTACCAGCCTCTCGCTGCGGGGCTTTCGGAAATTTTCGGAAAACTTTTTTTTCATTTTCTGAAAACTTTTTGCCATTTTCTGAAAACCTTTTTTCGTTTTCTGAAAACTTTTCTCGCGGTAAACGAATAAAAATGAATAATTTCTCAATATATTGATAATAAATAAATAAATAAATAAATGTTAAGTATATGAATTCACATTTTCAAATCTAGTCTAAATCGTTTCCGCATGATGGCGGATCACCAGAGGCGTCAAACGTAAATATTCACAATAATCATCTTTGTTTTTCACGTTCACCACCGCCCTCTTCCGCTGAATGTCCTTGGGCAGCTCAACGAATGTCGAAAGCCCCGCAGCGAGAGGCTGGTACCGGTTGATATTTCCGAGATTCGTTACAACTCCCGTTCGGATCCGGTTGGCGAAAGTTCGATCTCCAGCACGCCTGCTTTCATCCCCTCGCGGATGAATTTTTGTAGAGGTAGTGGTTGGGGATCGCATAGTTTATTTATGGTACATAACTGCATGAAAATTCGAGCTTGTTGAATTCCCCACCAAGATATTTCATTTGCAGGCGATTTTGCCCAGCCATGTTGCACATTTCAGCCAGCTGATTTGAATCTTCTTGCTGGGCCCTTGCGATTCTCGGTGGTAAGAAGACGTTGTAATCCTCATCGATCGTCGCCAGAACACGTACCCCAAATTTCGTTTTGACCAGCCGTAAGCCCGTGATGTTGTACGCCGCTCCAATTTCAAGTTCCGACATCTTCTTGGTTGGCGGATTCTCCAGACGGCCGACGTGGTTAACTTTTGTTAGATCCATCGCGTTTCAATCGGCTTCTTGTTTTTTACTAGTAAGAGCAGTTCACGACGCGAAGAGACGATGAGAACAGCGCCATCATCGGAATAGGCCTACGTTTATATACCACCCACCCCATCGAGTGGGAAATAAGCCTGGGGGTAAACTATTAGCGTAAAAGTTTACGGATCGCCATCAACATTCCCAGCCTATCTAATTGCGGTGTCGCCACCCGGTCGATTAGCACAAAGGAATGTATTTGAAGTATGGTGAAAATATTATTTTCGCTCTGAGGGCAAACACTGCTGCAGTCGTTGAACGTTTTCCGGCGCGCAATCATACATCGGGACGTATCTTATTCCTCGTTGATCTGACGACACTCGATCCAATCGGCTTCGCGTCCATCGTCATCTGGTTCGATGTCCGAAAGGATCGCGATCACCTCATTTCCCCATTTTTGAAAATGCAGGATTAATGTTATGTCCTGAACATATACCAGGTGCCGTCTGTGCGGTTGCGCGCGAGCTCTCCGGACACATTCAACGAGTCGCCGAAGATCTTGGAGCGAAAACTCCGAAGTCGCGTCGCTGAGTCCTATAATTATTTCTTCGCCGGTAAACTGGTTATTACGTATACATGATGATTTTAGTGCGTTCGTCTGACAAGAATTATAGACTCACTGATGTGCAAGTTTCACGTGCCAGCCCTTTTTATACAGAGGGCGAAAAGGGGAAAAATCAAAATGGCATGTCGAAAATATTATTTTTCGCCCTGGGAGGGAAACTATTAGCGCGAAAGTTTACGAATCGTCATCAACATCCCCGGATCTATCTAATTGTAGCGAACTTCCCCAGCTTTTCTTAAAATTAAGTGCAACTGTAATTCGAAATATATATATAGCTACAATAACCCCCGATCTATCTAATTGTAGCGAACTTCCCCAGCCTATCTAATTGTAGCATCACCATCCGGTCAATTAACACAAAAGAGTGTATTCGAAGTACATGGAAAATATTATTTTTCGCTCTGGGGGTAAACTATTAGCGTGAAAGTTTACGGATCGTCATCAGCATTCCCTGTCTATCTAATTGCGATGTCACCATCCGGTCGATTAACGTAAAAGAATGTATTCGAAGTACGTGGAAAATATTATTTTTCGCCTGGGGCAAACTATTAGCGCGAAAGTTTACGGGTAACGGCGAAAAATCAAAATGGCTATTCATCCGACCAAGAAATAAATCACATTATCAAACTGTCTGACGATAAAAATCAAAATGGCTGCTGATCCGACTGAGCAAAATTCGAAATGGTCGCCGTCAGACGGTAAAATCGGTCGATTATGCTGATGACGTCATAGCGAAAATCACATTATCAAACTGTCCGACGATAAAAAATCAAAATGGCTGCTCATCCGGCTGAGCAAAAATAAAAATGGCCGCTGTCTGAATGGCTGCTCGTCAGACGGCAAAATCGGTCGATTATACTGGTGACGTCATAAAAAATCAAAATGGCCGCTGTCAGAATGGCTGCTCGTCAGACGGCAAAATCGAGCGATTATACTGGTGACGTCATAGCGAAAATCATATTATCAAACTGTCGGACGATGAAAAATCAAAATGGCCGTTCATCCGGCTAAATCAAAATGGATTCTCATCCGGCTAAGCAAAAATCAAAATGGCTGCTCATCTGGCTAAATCAAAATGGCGATTATACTGGCGACGTCATTGGGAAAGGCTTGCTATAGTGGGGGTAAAATACCGGCTGCTCGAGAGGGTGGTGGGAGGGAGCCGGCACGCCGCCATTTTTTCATTTTGAACTCTCATATCTATACTACTCATCCACTTAAAAATTTATTTGTTTGACCCACTGTTTAAATTTGGTCAAAAAGTTGTTGTTCTCTTGCAAATCTTACTCTCAACATGCATACATTTCAATGAGAATTAACATTTTCCGAGTTCTCAAATTATTCAAAAAATCTCTTGTGAAAAAAAGAATAGAGTTACAAAATATGGTGGAAATTCAGATTTTTGTCCGTACAAAAATTCAGAGAAATTGAAATGTTTGCACCAAATTGCTTAACATAAAACTGTAGGTTCTGAATTGATGTGATTATATACTGTACTTTTATAGTAATTGTTAACTTCGATCAGTTGATAAGAATTTTATCAACACGTTCCGGGAATTGTTACTACATTTCTTTCAGCACAAATAAATGGTGAGTTCGGTCGGAAAGCAACTAACTATATTTTTGGGTTGTTTCAGATTGAAACTACTGTGGCTGACACTAACGCAACTAAACAGTAGCTGTGAAATCGAATTTCTTCCAGTTTACAAGCCAAGTGAAGCTGAGAAATCTGATCCAAAGCTATACGCGAACAACGTCAGACGTCTAATGGCCAGGTAGTTAACTATTTTGTTACAGCAGCGAAGCACGTTCCCAAAGTCGCTAATAAAACGTAGAAACAAAAAAAGAGTAAGAAAAAATAATGTATATCGACGTTATTTTTCGTCCCCCAGGGCGTTACAAATCCCAGTTTCAGACTACACGTACGACGATTGTCGAATTATCAGTAAGGCGCATCAATTAAACTTAAAACACGTGTCCACCATTATCGAGGCACACAAGCTTCGTTATAAACTTGGGTGAGTTGAAATGAACTATATATAACATGTTATATAGGAAATTTAAAAACCTCAGAGTCTAAATGTTTATTTCTATTTCTGCTTCGAGTCAGTTAGAATTAACAGATGAATTTTTATTTTGATCTTTTGATCAGCTCGGTGATTTTGTTTTTCAAGCATAGAAATTCACACGAGTCGAAGGATTGTAACAAATTTTTATTGAAAGTTTCTTCTCGATACAGCAATAATTCTAATCTCATTGAATCTAGTCTACAGGGTCATTTATTCGTTGCTGAACACCAGCAATATACCAATGTCGAAATGGATAGAGATTCGTGATAGTTTGGATTGTAGGTTCGTTCCAGGATATCCTGGCACAGCTGTTACGTAGTTCAAGCCAGAGCCACACGTCGACCGGTAAGTTTCCGAGCCGGGTAGTCATTACCGCAACATTGTCGTATCATTGTCGCACCAACAATGACCGCACGGCTAGGGAACTCTGCGGTTGACCTGTGGCTCTGACTTGAACCACGTGAGAGTCGCACCGACCAATCCTGAAACGCTCTAACCATCTAAACTACTGTAAATCTTTATCCACCTTACAGTGGCATATCGCTGGTGTTCAGCAGCAGTTGAAGATGAAGATGTGACACTACGTGTGCAACAAATGCGTTGTTATAACAATACTGACTGTACATTAAGATTATGTAGTACTCCCACCCTTACCGACCGAGCAAACTCACTCTGTTTCCTCCTGTATTAAATAATTAATCAAACGAACGGAAAGGTTTCAAATGTCGACGGTACATCGCTCTTTCGTAGCTGAATTCAGGAGAGTTACTCATATCCCAAAAATCGTCAAATCGTCGAATGGAAAAATGTGTGGTTTTTCGACACGTGTTACTATTCCCACATTTTCCGCATTCCAGAGGCCAAAACGTACGTAGTTGAGATATTTTGTGTAATTTCGGAAAGAATGAGGAGTAAAATGAGCCATCCTTAGACTGTTATTATTCAATATTGAGATCGCTAGTCTAGAACAACGAAGATCGAGTCACATAGAAGCGTACGGCTTATGGGCCGCTTGAAGCAAAACTTTCTGCGACTCGTAAATCCGTAAGATGGCTCTACCGTCGGTCGATAGTAGAGAGTTAGCACGATCACGCCAATTCGCCGGTCGGAGCCAACACACCGACATTGTACGCATTAGTATAGAGCGCTGTACGTGAGCCATACAAGCAAAGGCGCCACTAGCGACACCTAGCTGTTGGGGGGATAGCTCGTCCGAGCACTCCAACTTTTCTTGCTTCAATTAGCCTGCAGGCCGTACGCTTCTATGGGACTCAATCTTCGTTGTCTAGAACTAATTACAATAATTTCATAGGTGAAAGATGCTGTCACGATCAGGTAGGAAATGGCCGAGTGTTACTTGGTTGGTAGATCCTCTCAGCACGACGTGAGAGCATTTTTTATTTACGAAATTATTCCAATTCCTAGTTTTCATTTAGCGACATCAATATTGCATGAAAACATTCTCACGATGGCTCTTTTTTCTCCTCATTCTTTCCGAAATGGACGAAAATAACTCAACTATGCACCTTTTAACCCCTTAAATGTGGGAAATAGTAGGTAACACGTGTCAAAAAACCACAAATTTTTTTGATGATTTTCAGGATATAAGTAACTTTACTGAATTCCTGTACGAAAGAGCGAAGCTCCGTCGAAATTTGAAACCTCTCCGTCCGATTGTTTATTTAATATGGGTAGAAAAAGGGTGATCTTGCTCGGCCGGTAAGGGTAGGACTGCTGCATAAACTTAAGGTAAAGCGAAAATGCGAAAATTTTCAAAATAGACATGCCCTAGTGTTCAAAATGTGTGCACACGTATGAAAATAATAAATCTCCTTGGAATCCGCATTCAGTCGACATCCTTAGCTCTGACAAGAGCCTTGAAGTTTCACCTTTGAAGTGAAAAAACACGAAACCCTACGTACCTGTATGCGACTATCACTATCATATAACTATTACTATCGCATATCGTTCAACGAATCACGAATACATTCGCATATACAGCATATTCATATGTGCCTTAGTTTAGATGCGATGAAAATTAATTTCTATTTATAACCCGTCAGATTATTACAAGGAAATATAGAAGAGACGTTGGTAAAAAGTAAAACTGAACGCCTGGACGAGATCGTCGATCTTTACAAATTTGCCAAGATCCTAAGAGTGGATGAGAAGGACCCGGCGACTCGACAACTGTTTCACATACACGATTGGGTTAGTATATAAAATTAATACACAAGGCAATAACCAATCTATCCATAAAGCTGCAACTTGTTAGCCATGTAAAAATATGATCATACCTATTGATTCGATTCTATTAATTTCAGGATCACTGCGACAAGATCAACCTAGAGGAATACGTGTTCACAGTTTTAGTTATAGCGAAGGCGGATACTATTGAGGAAATGATAAAACTAGCTTTCGAAGTAAGAGAGATGGTGAACACGCTTGCCCGGTATCTTGTATCATCAAGCCGCTGAAAATTATTATCCGTGACATGAATATTCGGATCCGGCCAAATTCCGTCGTTGATAGTCACTACGTACAGCCTTAAATTTTCAAATTTCTAATTACAACCGTTTCGAAAATAATCGAGTCCGTTTGATTAACAGACCGCTATTTCTCTACAACCCCATGTTTTCGTTTCTAGAAACCAGGAAACATAAAAATATCTCTAAACTAGCCGAAATCATTTTATTTCTCAAAGCCGATACTTTTCTTTACACTAAAGTGGTTACAAATAAAACATGTGTTCCTAGAAATAATCGAAATTAATTACACGTTAATGAATCCTTCTTCAGATTTGTAACCCAAGTGAGACCCCTTCCGTTGACGCTAATACGTTAAGAAGAATTCTGAGCCTCTGTTTGCACCTATCGCCAGAAGAGTCTGATAAAATATTCCGAGATGCTCTGACGATAGATAGAACGAGAGTGAAGTTGGGTAAGTCTCCATTGCTCTATTATTAATCTACTTTTCAGTTTAGCAATCCATTTAATACTATCAAATTTTATTTCACATATTTTGGTAGATTACGATTTCATTCGAACGTAAACTTTTTCATATCCTATGTGCGTGTATTCAATATGAAAAGGTTTGTGTTAAGTTAAAACTCGCATGGATTTGCGATTTCAATCGCGCGCTGATTGGTCAGGTGTGCGTTTTAAGCCTACTAGTTAGTTTACTAATATATTATTCGCGAGCCGATTGGTGGCTGATTGAAAGAAAGATGCCGATATTCACAGTTGCAGCCTACTTCACTGTACTAAAGAGTCGTATCATTTTGAAGGTTGATAATGTAACGAATCGTCAGGCTATGTATATACATTAGACTTGTAGCTAACTTGTTTTCGGACAAAAACAAAATGCGGTCCATCTCCATTCTATACGAAGTATGTGACAGTGATTGGTGATGTAGCCGACTTGAAAGATTGAGAGTGATTGTCACGTAATTCGTATAGAATCGAACTCGCATTTTGTTTCGGACCCAAAATAAATTAGCCGGAAGCCCAAGGCACTGACGAACATTACTATACGATTTGTTTATTCGGTTTAGCCCACTGGTTTAGCCGTAGGTGAAATGAAGTATCATAGGTCACTTCACATTATCAATATCATGCCGAAAATATTAGTCTCGCTTCTCTTCTTACGACACTGCGATTTAGGACGCTAAATTCTTCTTGTGGTCGAAATTTTACCAAATCGTAAGGAAAGTAACCAAACTTATTGATGATAAGGTAATGTTTGAGGAATTAAATAAACGTATGCATTAGTTGAGAATTTTGTTACTCTCTTCTCTCTTTCTAAAGATTAAATATCGGTGCGCGTGGTTGATTCTAGTACAGCTCATCTACCTGATTCAGTCGTAGATCTATGTCGAATGTATTTTTGAACCGATGTTACAATCAAAATTGATGTCATACTTTTCTGTGACGTTTGGGTCTGGTATTCTTGTAAAACGGTATTGTTCACTCGTGATTCTAATTTTCTGAAGAAATATCAAATATGGGAAGAAATTAGCGACCAAAATTTCGGTCCAATAACAACGAAATCAAGATTAATGTTTTCCACATTATACGTATTGATCATTTGAGGTTGCCCGTGATGCTTTATTGCACCTATGACTAATCTGGGTAGACAAGCTGTAATCAAAAAGTATAGCCTCACGTAATAAAAAGAAAAAAAAGATTATTATAATATAAGTATGTGAAGATTAAAATAAAGTTTCCGTTAAATGTCACGTGCAGCGAAAACAAGACAGCAATGAAGTTGCTTTTTGGAAAATATGAGAGGTGGTTCAATTTTAGCACATAGCATTTCAGCATACATTAAGTAATATAAATTTAAATACTATTTAGCCGAAAAAAACCATTTCGCAACATAATTGGACGTTCAATCTCAGATGAATCTCTATTGCAAGTATATTGTGTAACAAGAAATTAAACGCTGTACGAAAAGACCGAGTTTGCTTCCTTGTTACATAATAAACTATTTTGCGATACTTTTCGTCACCATGAAAAAGGAAGTATCTGTCGGTTTGTCCGAAAATTTTCCGTAATGATCTTGAAAACCGGCTAGCAAAATCGCGATCTCGGAAACGACTTGATGAAAAAATTAAAACTTACAGGATTGTACAGGCAATCGATATGGGCATGAAAAATTGCCATGTCCCGTTTAATTCTAACTTGTGATTCTACCGTAAATAAATAGATTCTTAATATTTAACCGAGAAACGTAAACTTTTTCTTCCTCGTTACTTTTTATAAATGAACAATCATGTTTTTTTAAATTAATTAATTTATTGAAACATTTTTTTATCGCCTGTCGGTCTATCGGTTTATCCGACAATCTTCCGCGATGATCTCGGAAACGGCTCAATGAAAAGATCTAAAACTCACAGGAATAAGCAGAAAAAAAAAAATGGTGGGCATAAAAAATTGCCACGTTCCGTTTAATTTAAACTTCCAGTTCTACCAGAAACAAATCGATTTTCAATGTCTTACCGACAAACGTATACTTTTTCCTCCTATTACGTTTTCTAAATAAATGAGTATATTTTTCTCAGTCTGTATATTTATTGTCGAAAAAATTCGTAAATTTCTTGTGTTTTGAAGAAAAAATTTCAACTTTTATCATAAAAATTTTTCATTTTGCTGCCAGGTTCCTATCATTTAGGATTTCACTAGCTTGTTTTCGAAATCATTGCGGAAGTTTGTTGTACAATCCGACAGACTCTTCCCATTTCATGGTGACGCAAATTATAGCGAAAAAACTTTTTCCTGCTGGCTTCTAATAAAACACCGTTTGAAAACTGCGTGACATATTAATTTGGATTCGTTCTACTGGTGGCAAACGAGTTTCGGCCCCAAAATGATAAAATAAGATATCTTCTAATAAATGTCCATTTGCAGTTTGAAACTGTTCTGTATTATTAACGCTTCCTAATAGATAGACTAAGTCATTTTATATCTCCCTGAAATGAACTTCACGTTTAATAGCCTGTTGTCTGCTGCATCTAACTCTTCTTCATGCTGCTGATCCTTTCTTTGAAGCTCTAGAAATCTTATTTGTTCGCATCTATGAAAAGGAATTTATTGGGGAGAATATGTGTATTTCTGAAGTTTATCGATGCTAAAGTGGCTGGCCGGTGGGCTTATTCAAAATACAGAAGCATATAATGAAAGGAAAATTCACGAGAACCAAAGAAGGCGCCGGCGGATTTCTGTAAAGGGATTTAGTTCGGCAAATCAACAATCCAAGTACATCCAAGATTCACCAATGCCAAAGAGCGCACCAGTGGACCAATGAATGATACAAGAATTGCTAAGCGAAAATGATGAATTAGGGAAAAGAATTTATCAACTCCAAATAAGGTTTCAGTGAATATACTAGATTATTTAAAAAAATTCGCCTACGCAAAAGAGGGCCCTGGTGAATCTGCTGGCAAGGGTTTGGTGATGGTTTCTTAGATTACGGGATTGGAATCTCATTTTAAAAGTTACCTACGTTGAGGGGCTATTGGGTCGAGTAATTTGATTTAAGTTTAATTTAAACACAACATAAAATTTATTTATTTAAAAGGAAAGTGATTTATTATAATTGAATAAAAATATGAATTGTGATAAAAATTCTAAATGATTTTAATCCAACAAAAGATCTCATATATTTGGATTTGGACCGCTAATTTGAATTTGCATTTACGGAAAATATAAGGTCATATTTCTCGTAAATTCAGGAGAAAAGTGCTATTTTTTCCCCACAGATGAGGGAAAATGTAAAGAGGGAATAATGTGCCACGTTCGTTCCGCTTTCTAAATCAAAAAATTGAACATTATCGGAAATAATGGTATATTGTATTACAAGTACAAAAAAGGGTGGCTTGCGAAGCGTATGAAATTTGAAGCGTGAGCCCATGGAGACCAGAGGTAAGGAGGCCGAACGCATATGGCGGAATCGTCGAAAAGTGGATCGTGAAAGTGATGAAAGATCTTGTAGTTCGGGACGTATCCGCAAGCGATACCAGCGCCTGGTTACGAATAGGATACATACGTGAGGATCGGTTTTGGTAGCGCCGCCAGGCGGGTAAAATCCGCGGATCGTTCATCACTTTCACAGTCCGGTTTGCCAGCATTGCGTTCGGCCTCCTTACCTCTAGGCTTCATGCGTGAACCGTAAGGGCGAGCGTGTAAACGCGTGAGTCAGATATCACCCATCCGCACGTGAGTTGGCGGAAGCAGTCAAACGCACACGTCTGATACATGCGATTTTTTCAAAAACTTGTCTAGGAAAGTTATCATTCGTAAAAGAAACGAATATAATATAATTTGGAAGAAGTAGATCAAAGACAATGAATAAGTCCAGAGGCACAGGCCTGGGTTCATGATACCTACAGGTTATAACCTAAATCCAATAACTTCAGGTTTAACTCAAGCCCAATGATGTCACTGGTGACGCCCAAAGCTCAGAGCACACGAAATGCAGTAAGCCGTGTGCCGTCACAGACACAATTCAAGCCGGAAACGTGCCAGCCAATCAAAGCATTTAAGTTATCTGTGATCTACCTTTCCAAGCATATACGTATACACTCTGAGATTTACCGCCAATTCGATGGATAAAAATTTTTAGAGAAATACTCTAAATTTTGCCATGTTTGTAAAACTCTCCGCAGTCCAAGATTTCTCACAAAATTGATGAGTTCATACTCTCAGGAATTTTCATAAGAATGCAGAAATTCTCCTACATACTTTTACAAAATTGATGTTCTGAAATTTTTAGAATTCAGCATAAAAAATAAGATATTCCTTTGACGAACTTGAGATCTCCTCCTGCTCCTGAAATTTTCTATATTCTAAAAATGCGTGCAGATTTGACAAGCAAAAATTTTCAGAATTTTTCAGTAAAAAATTTAAATTCTCATAAAGACATCTGTGTTTTGGCCTATTTATAAAATTCTCCGTATTCCGAGATTTCTCAGAAAATCGATGCGCTGATATTCTCAGAAATTTTCATAAACCATTAGAACTTTTTCTACAGAACTCTATATTTCTTTTTATTTCTAAAATTCTTAAAACTTCCCGAGATTTCTTAGAGAATTGATGAGCCGAGGTTCTCGGATATTTTCATGAAAAATAGTAAATCTAAAAAAACTCTACATTATATCCTGTTGATAGTTTTCTCTGTGTGTATTTCAAAAAAATTTCTATAAAATTAGTGATCTGAAATTTTCAGAATTTGTCATCTAAAAAATAGCAATTACTCTGAACAACTCTGTATCTCTCCCTTTTCGTAAAATACAATACATTCTAAAAATTTCTGCAAATTGGAGAGGCTGAAATTTCCAGGATATTGTAGTCCATACTCAACATTTCTATGAAAACTCTGCATTTTTCTGTGGTTGTAGAATTCTTCACATTTCACGAGTTCATACAATACTGTGAAGCAAAAATTTGAAAATGTTTGCAAGATTTTTCATAGAAAATCAGAAATAGTGTACAAAACTTTGCATTTCTCCGTGTTAACATTCTACATTCAAAAAATGACTACAAAATCAGTAATTACGAATTTTCAGAATTCGTGGAAGAAAAAACAAAAATTCTTCTGGAAAACTGGATTTGATCCCTCTCGCATATTTCTCTACTTCCTCAGAATTTTGGCAAAATTATCGAACAGAAATTGTCAGAAATTCCGAGAATTTTCCAGATAAATGTAGAATTTAGAACTCTGCAGAATCTGAATTTTAGTACATTTCGGTTTGAAAAATTTTTCAGCGGAATTGTCGGAAATTTTTTTGCACCAGGCATGTGTTGTAAAAAATATATAGAAAACGTTTCTGTACCCGGTAATAGGAAACCACACCTTCTAAGGTTTCTTATACGTAAAATTATACAAAAAATAGTTAGTTTACATGGCTGAGCAAATCACTAAATTCTGATCGATCGATTTTTACACTTGGTGCAAACTGGCAAACACGTATATTTAATTGTAAGATAATTTATTGATTTCACGTATATGGAGACGCAAAAGGCTCTGTGCACGGTTTTCTAGACAATGTATCAGAGTTGTAGGCAAGACTTCCACCAATATTTTGTTATTACTGTTATTACTGTCAACCTCATTGACACCGTCAATGGCATTGTTGTTATTGTTGTTGTGAATTTTTGTATTCCAGAGGATCTAATTGAACTGCTGAGTAAGAAAACTGAGTTCATGCATCTGTTCGCCACGCATTCGGAAGAGAAGCGGAAAAAGGTCATTTGAGAATGCCTTACTTTGACTTTGCAAAGTCGTAATAACCAGCCAGCTGAATCTGAATTCACCCAGCCTCTTTTCGTTTATATTGATCGAACACCTACGTAGTAGTACAGTACATTTGAATTTTTACTTTATCGTAGTCTTGCAATGTGTATCAATAATCTGATAAGGCAGGAGAGATTCTGAATTTGAAAGGACTCCAGATAAACGTCCCTTTGCCAGACGTCAATACGTTTATTAATGATGATGAACATAGTTGGTTATATGTACATACATACAATAACACATATGAATCAAAGAACGAAGCACTGGCCTATAATCATCATTTCACTTCATGTTGTTTTGTCGTTTTTATTTCCTACGACTGTAAATAGCGTGGAAATTGTAGAAATGGTCAATAATTAAAATTTCATTTATACCTTTTTTTCTTGTCCTTTCAAATTACAGGTTCTAATTATTTTTTTTTCGAGTTCCGTTAATTTCCCTTATTACATGATTACGATAAATATAACTTTCATCTGAATCAATTGCACTTTGTAAAAAACATTGTTCACCCAAATGATAGAAACTTATTTATCGATAACTATATTATCTTCTAGGCATTGCAGTATTAACACGTAGAAATATTTGATAAAAATTTGAATATGAACAACAGAAGCAATCGCTGATTAGCAGTGCTGATTGCATTTGCATAGCAGAAGTAACCTTTAAACAATACTTGTTAATACTTATATTTATTTCGATGTATATCCATTTCGACGTAAATTTAAGCACTAGACTATACTAAATTATGAAAATACCGGGCGATGCCACAAGTGAGCTTCGTAATATTGAATTGTTTATACATATTCAAGTCTGTGGAGATATATTTTATTTAATTTTGATTCGATTTCTCTAGTTTTGGTTCGTCTTCGCGCCCATAATCGTATTAGTCATGTATATATTATGTAATTCTAAGATTCTCTAATACTACATCATCACGTACGATTAGTCACGTAGATAAAAAGAAAATGATTCTAATTTTTTTAAATTTAATGAATATGTAAAAATAATATTAAATGCAATACTTTCATATTTTCATAGCCAGAAATCCATGTGCAAACACTGATATTTTCGTAATGATGTTAATAATATTGATAATGAAGTAACAATAATAGTATAAGTATAATGTTGGTTATTTATTGTAGTTTTCGAAACAATATATCTTGCTAATAAAATTTACATTATAAATTGGATTTGTGTAAAAAAAACTTCTTTGCAATAAATTTGGCCTGAAACCCACAGCATCATAAGTATCCTCTCGATAAATTTGACGTTTTTTAATACAAATATATACACTTACACATACATTTAGGTCACCTTCAAAAATACTTTCATCTGTTGCTCTTCTCAAAATTATTTTCAGATCTAACTGGAATTTTCCAGATCTACGTATTCCATTTACTTGAAATTTTATAAGTTTATTAGTTACTTAATGTTCAGACTGTAATTAGACAATATGTTCAGGTTAATAATTTATAGGTAGAGACGATCGACACCGGCTCGCTCAGACAAAACGAGCATTCGGTCGACTTTACTTCCGTAAAAAAACCTTTCACGTTGTGCTTTGACTTAATCAAAGCGACCTCTATTCTCTTTATGAAGGAAATTTAACTTTATTGCCTACTTTGATGATCATCCCATCACATCTCTCAATACGTTACATTTCTACACAGGAAATCGTGGTTGATAATAATATATATACATAATCAATAATAATCACAACTAGCCGCGTAAATTTTTACAATATATATTTGATATTCCGAACTCCGATAACGCAAATATTACATTGTACGTGAGATTCAACAGACCATAGATAAAAGACTGATGCATAAGGTTCTCTCTGTCGTACTTTCTCACTTTTCTATTGAATATACATACAAGTTTCAAAAACTAGAAATTCAAGAAGGCACACTGTATACGTATGTACATAATTCCTAACAGCATGGACGTTGTACATTAGTCGCACACGCGATGCTGCGACGTGAAATGGTGTCCAGTTACATTGTATAAATCGTTCAGTCACTATATGCATTTGAAAGGGAAAATGATCCAAGAAGTCTAATTTTTATATACTGGGTAGGAGGGGCTTGGAAAGGCTTACCTGAAATGTTCTACCTAGATTTCTCTCGTGAACCATGCACTGTACGACAAAAATAGTAACGATCTTTCTTGTAGGTAATAAAATTCTTTACAATTTTCATGTGGAAATTTTTATAGAATATGATATTTTCAATAAACTTGATGACGAACTTTTTTCTCTGAAATCGATACTTTAAAAGCTATGGCGCTGTAAACATTGTGTCGCGTGAATGATCAGTGAAAATGTTGCTCGTATGTATCTGCTTAAAATGTCGGATAGATGAATCAGATCTTATCGAAATACTATGGATTTTGTGTCCGGTCTCTACAAGCACCTATAAGAACTCTATAGTACGATAAAGTCATTATAGAGGCCGGACACAAAAACCGTATAATGTTTCGATAAGATCTGATTCATCCATCCAATATTGTAAACAGAGACATGGAGACAATTTTATAAAACGGTAAAAAGTTTTCAGAAAAATGACAATACTGTGTAGTAGATCTATAAAAATTATAAATAGTGTAAATAATTAGTAATGATTTCTTACTAGTAATAATCTTTCTTATCTGCATGGGTAGAACGTCTTATACCTCATCAAAAATTATCAATACAGCATGATACAACTATTTTTATATCATGGTGTATCATAAAAATAATTATAATAATATTAATAACAACAACAATAATAATAGATTTATTTACCTGCAGGAGTTACAACTTCCCATAGCAAAGAGGGTATAGACCCATCGCCTCTTTAAGTACGATCACATCAGCAGATAGGGAAGCAGGGCGGATTACTTTGGCACTCAAATATTTGGGGAGCTGATTCATAATTTTACAATAAGATTTATGAAAATATCCCATGAACAACCATAAAATTCGCCCAGAAGAATGATATGCTAGAAACTTATTCTTGTTGAAATTTAATTACAGCACTACCTCGTTATAAGAGAACTCAGCAGAAATACCCGGCGTAGCGAATCCCGGGTGATAGTTTTTTCTTTAATCGTTAAAATTGGATCTCGTGGAAGATTCTCATGAAGAAAAATTATTGCTTTCACAGAAGAGGGAACGTCCATAAACTACGTAATCAAATTTTGAATATTTTTGACCCCCTGGAGGAGGGACGGTTTTGTCATCATCTGTCAGATTGAAAGAACCCCCCCCCCCCCCCCCCCCTCCAAATGACATAACACAGATTTCCGCCACCCCGCGAATAAATCTAGACTCCCCTTGTTACCAGGAAGAAAACATCACGCGCAGTATTCATTGTTACCGACCGAAAATTTTTATTTGTGAATTTGGCCTTTTGCATGGACGTTATAATTTCTATACCCTTCTCCTTCACCAAGTCACCCTTCTCCCCAAAAAACTGGTGACGTAATTTATGGACGCTTCCAGAGATCTGCACAGGACGCCCGTCGCGCAAGTTTTCCCGCAAGATCGGCAACATTACAGATCTAGCTCTGCGTCTCCTACTTCTAATCATACTCCCCCGGCCAATAATCTTAACCCCCACTACGGGCGATCGGAGTGATGGAGCAACGGTAGGTCTCAGCAATAGCTCAAGTAGTACAGAACGCATAAAACTTTGATTATGAACTCAAAATTTTATTTAAAAAGTTAAATATAACATAGCTTATAGCACTTCTGGAATTATGAAGAACATTTTAAAAAAAGTTTCATCAAAACCCGTCAAATAGATCTTAAGTTAAATCCGTACAAACATACATACAAAGAATTTTATATATTACATGTAGTATAGATTTCCCATGCGTTCCGCTTGAGCGGGTTTTAGAACTTTCCCCACTCTATCCTTCTACCTGAGGTCTCCTAACTTTACCGAGGACTCCTCATTATAAGCGAAAGAGCGATTGCGTCGAATCATGCACGAAGGCATTGCATTCGTATACATAACTGTGATTATCTCATAACGAGGAGTGGTGACGATCATCGACGTGTGTGCGATTCTCGAGTCCAGGCGCCGAATTTCTTAGAATCCTATTCCCCTAACCGCCCTGACACTCTTATAACGAGGTAGTACTGTGATCGAAATTTGCAGCTGAAAAACTAGAACAATTTAATTTTTGATCCAGTTGGCAGGAATATAAATATAGATAGAATCGATACAAAACTGATGATTTTAAACAAAATTATACCTAATTTAATGTCATGCCCCCCCCCCCTCCTCCTCCCAATACTACATAAAATATAAAAGAAATAAATATTATCGTACAGTAGAATCATAATCAAGATTTAGGGGAGAGGTGAGCAAAATGGGTCACTTAAGAAAGGAATAACGTTAGACCAATTTTGACGCCATTTTTTTTTTCTTTAGCCTTAAAATATATTTCAAGCTTATCGACACTTTTTGAAGTCTCATTTGATTATACAGGGAGCCCATTTTGCTCACTAGGGTCTATTTTTTTCCCCGCACCCCTATATAGATTAAACTTGTAAAATAGTGATAACGTTGAAGTAGTCTAAGCTGGCATTCGCTATTCATTCGCTATATAAGATCGCAGGGCTGGCTAGCACTCCTACCATACAGCAGAACAGTGCTTTGGGTGCTGCCGTGTTCTTGCATTCAATTACACCTATGAGACTCAATTGGTGCATGCGAAATATGTGTATGTACTGGTCCCTAAGGCAGTTGTAGATCGGGCACTCCAGAATGAATTTTTCTAGTGTTTTTGGGAACTGCATGTTACAAATAGTGCAAATCTCTTGGGGTGATTTTGTATGAGATTCCGTTCTTTTCAGATCATCGAAATACATGAGACACGTCATTTTTTGTAAAACAATAAACTTTTCAGTCTGTTTTTTACCTCAATTAATTAATTTGCATTCATTGAAGTCTGTTATTCTCTTCTCCGTCTTTGACTTCTCATGATTATTGATATTATTGTCACTCTCGTTGTTGTTATTGCTATCGTCATCATCATTTTTATAAAATAACATGATGTACAAACAATTGCATCACACTGCATTTAAAATTTTTCATGATGTATAAGACGTTCTACCTATGCAGGTAAGAAAGATTTATAAATTATTAATAGTTTTTGACACTATTTACAATTTTCACAGATTCACTACACAGTATTGTCATTGTTCTGAAAACTTTTTGCCATTTTATGAAATTCTACGAGTGTGTTACGATTAACATTTCCACTGATCACTCACGCGACGCAATGTTTACGCTGTAGGTATATCTCTTAAGATATCAATTTTACAGGAAGAAAAGTTCGGAATAAAATCTATATTGTACAAATGTGATTTTGGCTAATTTTACAGTTTCATCAATCGTTAACTATGTGTATATTCAGCAATAACCATGGTTGGAAAGGTTTGCTGTGCTATAAATCAAAAACTGCATTATAAAAATAAATGTTCTGTACAAAAGTTGTCGAGAACTTTATTAGAGCAATTCTATAGAGGATTGCTGTAAAAATGGAAAAACCGAGTTTCAATCTCTTAATTATTCTCTGTTTCGTTCGATGTTTCAACAACTATGAATAATAAGTGAAAAAATTATGAAACTCAAATTGCAGAGCGTAAAAAAAGCTAAAACAAAGTATATGATCGAAATTTTTGTATCACGTCGAAGAGCCGAGTTATCGAAAAAAATTACCCTTTTCAAGATGGCGGAGAAGGCTTATAGAGAATCTTGGTCCATAATTTGAGGTTGAGTTTTCGAAGCCCCCACGCCCACACAATGTTTAAAAATTAAACTTTTCGATTTATTTTTCTTTCTTTGCCTCTTTTCGGACACAATGACTGGACTGATACGTTTCTTCAATGCTTTGTGCGGTCAGAAAACTGTCATACCTGTATATGTATACTAAATGATAACGAAATAACATACAAATATGTATAATGTATAATAGGATGGTTCGAGAATTTTTTTTTTCCAACACATTTTTTTTTAAACAACCTCTCAAGCTCAAGTCTAAGAAGTCACTCTTGTGACTTTGATTTCACATTTATTTAACATAGGAAGATTTCACTTTTCGTTCAAAGTTAAAATACTCGTAAACTATTCTGTATTTTTCAAATCCATGTATAGATCCTTGAAGCTGATTCTTCAAGCTTCCCAACTCTATATAACAATCCATAATTATCATCATCAGAACACTACCGATTTTTTCGTTTCGGTATAAATGAGTAGTTTTCAGATGACTGTAATGTCTTTTCTAATTGTAACTATGCTTTCTTATAGAGATTTGAAAAACGTGAAGAACCAGCTCGAAAGATCTATGCATGAATTTGAAAAATTTGAATAGTTCCGAGTATTTTAAGTCTTAATAAAAAATGACACGTTTCCATGTTAAATGAATAGAAATAAAAATCGAATCAGCAACCTTTTTTTCTATCAAACACCTACATTTCAGGGGGTGAAAGCGAAAACAAAATTTTTTTCCTGAACCACCCTAATGTATATGTGATATAATGCTATGTGTGAATAAACTTTTATCCACAATTCCCGTTCTTCATTTACACAAAAAAGAAAATACGAAATGAGCTCTGCTTCTATCCTCTTCATTCTATCCTCTCAGACTCAATTTTTTTTTTTGTTTCAATCTATTCTTGTTATTGAATTTAATTCCTATTATTATTAATTATATACAATAAAATATAAGTGACGCAGGAAGGAATGACGTTACGGATGTACATCAGTCCGACAGGGTTTTAGGAGAAAGCATAATATGATACCTCAAAAACATGAGCCCGATATGAGCCCGATCAAACTCTCCTTGCACAGGCGCAGATGGATATACTCACATACACAGATAATATTTACTCAACAGATAGATATAGTTTGTATCGTATAAAGTAAAAGTATTTTTATTGAAGACTAGTGGAAACTAAACGACAAGTAACGTATTCAGCTTGTAGGCAAACTCGGGCAACGAACATACTGAGTGATAGAGTAAGGTCTAGAAAATACGAATAAAGGGTATCAGCGCACTGATCAGTACATCTGCTACCTCTATTTGTTCATAAGCTAAACACGTTTTTTGGTGATCAATTTTCACTCTGCTAAAATCATAGCACACTTTGTTGATACGATACGAATATCTTTTCGCAAAAACAATTCGATCTGGCTTCTATTTTGGATATAAAACTCAATCTTCTGAAACAATGTCGAACTGATGTGCCTCAAGTGACCTAACATTCTTTTAAAAATAATTACAGTTCACTGATTAACCGTTTACTTTTTACGAAATATATTTGCCATACTAGGCGTGTTTGACTTCTGTTGAAATATCTTACTCATCCTCTGACACATGTCCTCCACTCCCTGACCAACGTTCACGTTCGCTATCGCAAGAGACAGCCCGGAACTTGATGATGCCGATCTGTGAAAATGACAACAATTAAATATCTGTAATAGAAATCTGTATACTTGATTCATCGATGAATTTGGATTGCATTTTTAGTGATTTCACTGAAAAATCACGCACATTACCTACTTCTGTTAATGATTATTCTTGAAGCATACAAATGTGTTTATTCAAAGTAAACATTTTTCTTAAATGCACCCGTGCTCTGTTCAAGAGGATGGTATACTCTAATCTTTACCGATTGATTGCTGATTTCGTGACCTTGGTGAGTTAATAATTTGAACTTCGTCGATGTAGGTCACAGTAAAAGAAAATAATGTAGTGACAACCATTCGGCTGGACATGAATTTGACGTCGTCAAAAATTATTTTCTTTCATACTGACCTATATCGACGAAGTTCAAACCGTGAAGTTTTACCGACCGCATTGAATGTCACTTATTTTGACTATTATCAAAGTCTGCACATGAATGATGTTGAAATACAGCAGTCAGCGCAATTTGCCATGCAATGCTACCTACAAATATGGAAAAATAAGTTTGGTCTTACATAACAATAATGCCAAGAAATGAATTCCACTGATTGAATTACCACTTATCGCACAGATACATTTCCGCACGTTATTTGCGCACATAACAAGAAAGATTTTGGATAGTTTTATTTGAAATTGCATTTAAATCCGCACTGACTGCAGCATTTTGACATCAGTAATGTGTAGGCTTCGAGTCTAGGCAAAATTAGAGACACTTCACTTGGACGGTAAACACTGATATAGCATCCTCTTAATAAAAAGATTTGACTTTCAAGAAAAGTCTATGAATCGTGAGCTGCGATACACATAAACAGGGGGAAAAAAGTACATGAATTCAATTGGTAATCCCGCGAGAATGTTAAAAAAAAAAATTCAATGTTATTTGAGATACATTTACAAAAAATGTGACTAATTAGAAATTCTCAAGTCGTTTTCTATTTTAAATTGAGAATAATGAAGGTTTTTTTTCAAATGAGAAAGTAAAAGTAAGATAAAAAAGGAGGCGTGAGCTTTGAATTCAGTAATTCAGTTTCATTGTAAGCAATTTACCGTTCCAATGGCTTCTCGGAATCCAGCCTGGACGTGGCCTCCTTGAGTAATGAATTCACTAATTCTATGTGCTGAGGTTGGGTTTGGTTGACGAGCACTTCAAGGTACCTAAGCCCAGGCAAAAGAACACCGGTAATGCATTGATTACTGAGTGGACAGTAGACAAGGACCGAGTAGGCTTCGACGAGGGAATTTGTGAGCTCGATTTTTCGCCCCTGCTGAAGAGCGGAGGCCGTTATGCCCGCTAACTGGGTAGCTATCACTGAAAGTTAAAGAGACGGTCGTACAAATTGTATATAATACCAAATCAGCAATTAGTATATTTTGTAAGATGTGGGGAACCGAAAGTAGGCGATATCTGAATGACTATTGCGTGTGGCACGAATAGAAGGGGAATGTTGTAATCACGCAAGGCAGATATCACCTATCCGCACATGTCACACACACCATAGTTTTTGTAACACCTCTGTGCGGAAAGTTTTATTTGAGTTGCTACTGGCAGCACATAAATTTCATGTTAATTAACTT
The DNA here is from genome assembly GCF_021155775.2 of Neodiprion pinetum. Lineage (NCBI taxonomy): Eukaryota > Metazoa > Arthropoda > Insecta > Hymenoptera > Diprionidae > Neodiprion > Neodiprion pinetum. The sequence continues at coordinate 18,785,460 of NC_060233.1, forward strand.
ATGACGAATTCGACTAGCAAAAAAAGTGGGCACTGTTTCTGTAAATCGGATTCGTCATTGCGCTCAATGACACAGTGCGAGATGTTAAGTTATTTGAAATTCCATATGTGCCAAAGAAAGCCTTAGTGTGGAAAATGAAGAATTTCAATTGTAGGCATGTGCCAACGTTATTTTTTTGCAGTGTTCAAAAGTGGGGCGTTTCATGTACGATTGATGGGGTATGAAAATCCATTGAATAATCATATTCCACTAAAGCTTAATGGGAGTTGGTATGTGTAATGTACCCACGCAGTTAGCCTGTGTGAATGGGTATGAAAGTAGGTATGTGTGCATGCACGAGACGGGCGCGACGCTCGATGAACAGGGTAACTGCTAGACAGCCGAATCATGAGCATTCATTCATAAGGTGACACGTGTACGAATCAGTAACATCATAATATACTTAGTTTAGTGTGAAACGGTCTACTTTCATTTAATGTTGCCTGATCGATCCTTCCTCACCCTGCGACACTACAGTATGTCAGCAAAATTAAATGGTTAGTTGGCAAGAGTTCAAATAGCCAGTAAGTGTGGGTACTGTAATATGTACTGGCATGCATGATCAACTGACATACAGACATTATATCATTTTTACCCGTGATTTTAAAGGAAAATAGAAAACCCAATGTTACTGACAAAACACCTAATAACTTGTTATTTTACTATAAAATACTCATAAATTGCGAACATTACCGACTAGCACTTCACCCTGAATCTAATGGAAACATTGCCCAGGGCTGGCTCTCTTTGGTAGGATATAGTTATTCACCGGATCATCGAACTTTCCAAAGATGTGTTGCAAAAAACGTTAGTCAAATTTTCGTTTGATAAATGACTTACCATCTTCTGTGTAATTTTGGGGACAGTTTGGCGCGATACTTGAGAGAGCAGTGACCAAAGAAACTGCCAATGATGACGGGATGCCCTGTGGTTCTCGAGCTATCATTTCCAGTGTCAACCGCGCTTTATCCCTTGCCTCTTTGGCTCCACACTCAGTGACAAGATGAGCTAGTGCTGGGATAGCGGCAGCTTTGACTGTTCTGCAATGAGGTATTTTTGAATTAGTTGACAAATGTAATGTTACTGGAGATTTGGATCTGTTAAATAATTCTTTGATATAGAAATCATCCTTACAAATCAGTGTCATTGGTCAGTGTCACTATGGCTGGTGCTACTCTTGTGTTGGCTAAATGGTCCGTAATATGAGATATTACAGAACTGAATAAAACTGCAGTCGCACATCGGACTGTCGATCTTTGATGAACCACTCCTATATTTAACATGTAGATGTTATGTTCAAATTTACACTTCTTAAAATGGTGTAGTGAACAATCTCAGACTAAATTTATTTGCTATTTTTGTTTTGAAGGTGGATTTATCTCAATCAGGTTGTTCAGTTAAATATTTCTGTTTGAAGTAACTGGATTAATAACTTTTCCTAGTAAGTAGCAAGATACTGACTTTAAATTAACCTTGTTACAGAAAACGAGAGAATTATATCTTTAATTATGTTATAGCGGTTCAAGGGAGCGTAAAGTTGTCTGTAAACAAAAGCATTAACACAATTCAGAATCACATAATATCGATTACGAAAAGGATTCATTGTGACTATCGAAATTGTTTCTGAATCGTTATAGTAGTTTAAATTCCAGGCACTCATATATACCATCCCAGAGAGCGTTAAGAACGTGTTCCTGCAGTCGAGTTTCATTACAGAGTCTGATAACAGCCATTTGTAGACTTGCACTGCTGACGCCGCTTATAGCCACGGCAACAATAAATTGATTCAATGCTTTCGTTACTTCAGTCACATCAAGGGTCGATAGAATCGTCAAGTACGCCGGAATCAACATTAAGCTCAGAGCTCCTCTGTCGGGTGTCAACATTATGAGTTGTTGCTCAAGTTCCGACAATTTGGCAGCAAAAATGGGCTGAATCTGTAAAAATGATTACAATATTGGAATGGAACTAATTGATTTTTACGTTGTTGTTTTTATTCTGTTAGCCTATTTTCTGATAGGCCTTTTTAGGATTCATTTTAAAGGTTGAGCTTTTAAATTCATTGAATTTACATCATAGCGAAGTTTCATGGAAAAAAAATTGCTTCTTTTTATATGTACATTAAGTAGAATATTTGAAAATAATTGGGTCGTATTTTCTATTTCCATTAAAAATAGTAATAGCAAAAGTCATATGCAATTGAATTTCTCTATTTTCAATATACAGAGTGATTCAAGGCTATCGTCCCATAAAATACCATTGTATTCAGCGCAAAAGTGCGAGACCGAACAGTTTTTTGTTTCTAATAGAAAATTTGCCACTTGCGAAATACAGCCATTCAAAATTGGCTAATCCGGTAGTATCTCGTGGCTCCAAATAAGCCTGGAGAATCCTATTTTGATTGTCATGGGCTCATCAGCTATCCTGAGTCATCAGTTGCGATCTGATTCACCAATTTTGATCAGCTATAATTCACAAACCACAAATTTCCTATAAATAATGAAAAAACATTACAGTCGCAGATTATTACAAGGAACACTGGTTGCGTATGGATCGATAGTCCTGGGTCACGAAGTACAAAGATATACTTTAGCATGGGTGACACGGTACCTTTTCTCAACCGGTTATATCAGCTTCAACTTTGTTTAAGATGAAAAAAAGAAATTTGTACAAACTATTTTTCTCCAAACTATTGAATGAAACTTCCCCTTTTCATATATTCCAAAAACTTTGCCTTTTTGATAAAATTGCTTGGGATAGTTAGAAAATATTAGGCAAAATGCTGCTTCAGAATATGAATATTAAAAAATTGAATGAAGTCGTGAGCGTTTTTAGAATAGTATGTGCAATAAGAACATCAAGAAGATTGGTTTTTCTTCCAAATTCTTTTAAGTTAACGTGTCAAGCGTTTGTCTGGAAATTTTATACCAACTTCTTTCATGTTTCCATCTGGAATATTTTTGTGATAATTCATATTGCTATAGATCTAGTTAAACCCGTAACAAAAGATGCTGAAACTACGCAAGTCTGTAAATACATTGAATTACACTGTGGTCATAGTTACTTCCTTCTAACAGGTGTAACCGTAACAATACTGACCAATGTATAGTATCCATTAACAACTTAATGGTCGAGAAATATATTCAATTGGTCAACCAAGCTGTTGTTTCGATTGTAATTTTGGGATCAATAAAATGGATTGAGCCTGACTGAAAATTTCTGTTGTTTTCAACTATATTTCTCACTCTACTGGAATGATCAATATTGATGATAATATTGTAGCATGTTTATCTGACTCGGAGGCTATGTTGTATGTCCAAGTTCAGGCATAATGTTGGATAAAATGGTCATCACTACTCATCGTCAAATGAGAGGGACATGAATTACTTGTGGGATTATTCTATGGCTCTGGAATAATAGCCAACAATAAGTAATGGTGAATTAAAAAATTGTCCATTTTGTTACACATCATTATTTTTTGAACTCGTTTTCTTCAAAACGTGGTTATCAAAGTCAGTCACTACAATATTTTGAAAACGGCCCAACCGATTTAATTGACATTCCGAGACAATTTCGAATATATATCATTACATAAAAAAAAAAAAGAAAAAAAAAAGCGCTTTATTATATTTGAGGAATCCGGTCATATTGTATTTTTTAAATCAACTAAACAATGAGAAATCATCGAGCCATGTCGATGCGGGACATGATTGATGTTCACTTGAGCAAGAACACGTTGTGCAAATAAAATTGGTAAAAACGAACCTTAATTGGTGGCTGAAAAGTTGTTTAGATGAAAATTTTCCAAATTCACCAGTAATATGTAATGCAGATTATTATTCAAAGTATGACTTATTTTAGAGGCTGAGAAAATAAGGTTCACTTACGTGATTGTTCTTGATATCCAAGGTCAATAATAAAACAAAAAAACATTCATAGAGGTTTGACTTTCAACCCTTTAGTGGGGGTCCTCCTCAGAACTATAACATTTATTAAACATTACTTACGTTATACATAATTCAATTAACAATGAACAAAAAAACAGGGAAAAAAGGGGTCGAAAATTGGCCATCGAAGAACAACGGTTATCAAAGCAACCGACAAGTGTTAAGAAAATGGTAAAAGACTAGATGGTATATTTACCTAATTTAACATAAAAAGACCGCTTAAAGTCAATCGCTGAACCAAATCAGGAATTTTAAACAACAACTACATCTCTTAACAATCATCTTCGTGTGTAAGCCTAGGTCGTTATTTGTAAGAAGGTTAGACCCATCAATCTCCCAATCATCAATATCCATCCTCTAAACCATCATGAAAAAGATTTATCATAAGCAAGCATGAGACAATTCACTTATCTGTCTCTTTTGGAGACATTATTTTCTTAATAAATCAATGGAAAACTCTCATGACGGTGTAAGCTGAATTGTACCAGGTACCCTGGTAAGCGCCCCAAGAGAGAACTCACAATCAACGTCAATAACAAGAGAGACCGATGACCCCAATCAAATACAAAAGATCACACGGCATCAAGTATCGTGGGGCCAACAGATCCAACTATATAAATTTCCAAGTTGGATCATCAGTTGAGAATAGGCTAACGTATTTGAAATCAGGTTGTAATACCACTTATTTAAGTTGTCAGTGTCAGATCTCAAATTCACGACATTATTATCACCTACTATGTCACACATATCTGAAATCAACGTTTTCCCATAGTCCTTTTCCCCACAGAGGATACTGACATCAAAGAGGTTAAAATTATGGTCGCAATCTATCCTATGTTTTGTCAAGACTAATTCTTTTTCCAAATCAGCAAAAATATTGCGTTTATGTTCGTTAATTCTTGTCTTAAGCAATCTACTAGTCTGGCCGATGTAAAGTTTGTTGCAATCATTACAAAGTATTTTGTAAACCAGATTCAAACATTTTTCTTTCGGAACACATCTGACCTGGAATCTACTAAGGACCCTGTCGAGTGCTTATGACAAACCGTTCACATACAGGTACTTCATTATTGATCCGAAACACCTATTCTTAAGAATTACTAATCTGGTTTCAATACACCGATCTACTAAATTTGTAGCGTTATTCTTGCAAAGCGAAACTTCTTTAATAAATTAATTTTTTAAAAATGAAACGCGACTCTTTGTCTCTTGATATTAACAGTGATTGTGTGCTCTCTCTTGACGTGTTTACCGGGGCATCTGGTATAATTTGATTTACACCTTCATAACTATTTTCCGTTGATTGATTAGGAAAATAATGTTTCCGAAAGAGCTGGATAAGTGAATTATGTCCTGTTTGCTTGTAGTAAGGTTTTTTGATGATGGTTTGGAGAAAGGATCTTGATGACGGTAAGATTGATGATGGTTCAAACCTTTTTACAGATGACGGACCCAAGCTTATACACGGAGATGATTGTTAAGAGATGTTTTTGTTTAAAATTCCTGATTTGGTTCAGCGATTGACTTTAAGCAGTCTTTCTATGTTAAATTAAGTAAGTATACTATCTAGTTTTTTAATCTTTTTCTTAACACTTGTCAGTTGCTTTGATAACTTCTTCGATGGCCAATTTTCTTCCCCTTTTTCCCTTGTGTCTTTGTTCTTCGTCAATTGAATTACGTACAACGTAAGTTAGGTATGTGTAATAAATGTTACAGTTCTGAGAAGAACCCCATACAAAGGTCTGAATCATAAACATCTATGGATGTTTTTTATTATTGATCTTGGATACCAAGAAACATCGTGTATGTAAATAATAAGATCGATTAATTCGTCTGCATAATGTTTCACTTCATGCTTTTGAGTTTTTAACAAAATATCGAAACTAGTCGCAGATCAAAGAACAAATTAAATTAGCCGAACCATGCTGATAAAGGCAAATGAATTTTTTGTCCAATACAAGTTTGGAAAGTAAGATTTTCGAAGCTTATGAAGCGTGCCTAAGGTACCCCATTTCTAAACAGTACAGTAAAAAGGCACTGGCGCATGCGCTTAGCTGAAATTTTGAATTTTACACATTAAGGCTTTCTTTCGTCTCATGCACACTTTCCGATAACTTAATTTTACGCACAGACTTTTCACACCACTAGCGTAACATCATTGTGCTGAATTTAACCAGAAGTTTGCACCTTTCGGTTAGGTTTCATCAGGTCAGGCCAGTGCCTCTGGACCTCTTGATTTCGTTTGATCGACTTGTTTTAAATTTTTATTACACTTGTTTGCTTCGCAAATCAAACTTTCCTTCACAGGTATTGCAAAAAATAGTGTGTGTTACACATATGGCTGGGCAATCTCTGACTTGTGTTTACAGCGCCCACCTTGGCTCATGCTGAAAACTTCACACGCAATGGAAATTCCTCACTTCGCGCGCTAGTAACACAACATCCTATTTCGCGCGATATGGAATGTCATTACAAAATGATTTATTTTCAATATTCCATAAACTGGTTTGATTCGCAATTTTTATTAGGCATTGGATAGGATGGTTGTTTCATACCGACCTTTGATACAGTTATGTGTCTGCCAAAGGCACAGCAGAGAGAATGTATATATGTGATGAAAGCATTCAAAACAGCTTCTTGGGTAACGTTGATCGATTTCACTACGTCAATTACATCTGGTAATCTGTAAAAACCAAGTACAATCAAACAGAGAAATTAAAGTTATTATTAAAATAAAGTAAGTAATAGGAGGAACAAACAATTTATTAGATAGCCACTCTAATTCTGGCCAAGTGTCATTTTCCCATGTATTTGCGAAGAACGCGTGAAGCACAGCTGTAATGTCCATATCGCCTTCATAAAATACTCTCGGATTTAACAGGGACAGCTGGCAAAGGGCGGAAAACTCGTCTGCTGCTTAAAAAAATTATTTTATTATTAATGTAAGATCAGATAATGAGTCAACTTATTATTGTTTGGGGCTTCCTACGTCAAAAATTATTCTACAATTTTAATTACGACATCTCACATTGTTCGATAACTCGAGACACTGTTTAAAACAATTTTTCCTTTGTATTGACCAAGATACTAGTTTATTAATTTGAATGGGGAAGAAAAGATGACTCGATCACAATGGAAAGCCATATGTACTGACGTAAGTCCGAAGGTTTTGATTCTTGAACAAATGCTTTGACATTCTCAGTGTTAGCAACGCATACAACGGTATGCGGTAGGAGGTACTGCAGCACATTGATAGATGCAACAGCTCTATCTCCGTCAGAATGAATTTTGTTCTGGATATTTTGGTGGTGTGAGGGCTTTAGCTGGCTCCTTAATTTGCTAAGTATTCGTGGCAGCAGATGGGACTGAAATCTTCCAAGTGTAAGCGCCCATTGCGCTATCACTGGTACAAGAATTTTAGCTGCAGCTTCAACCACTATAGATGAGGAATCATCCAGAGCAGTAAGAGTCAGTTCTTCACACTGAAATAAGACAAAATAAGAAATAAGACAAAATGCATGGTCGTTAGCTGCCAGCTTCTCTCAATAAATTGAAAAAAAAAGAGTATTTTATTGGAAAATTGAGTAGCAAGTGACTCATACAATCATAAGATAGACCACAAATTCCATGCGATGAAAACGAGTTACAACCGCTTTATGTAGTGTTACTATTTGTGAACTCTAATATTGATTCAATTATGTGTTGTCACAAAATGCTATTGTAAGTGAATATTAAATTGAAAGAAATAATTCTATATATCTTACGTCGTGGTGCTGTTGCATTCATTCTTTCAGACGAGTTTATATAATGAAAAGTTGATGATCATATAGTTTTATCACCTGGAAATATTTGTCCGGATCATCCATTAATGCTACTAATAGCGCCAGAGTCTTGACAACAGTAGCTCTGACCACGGGCTCCGTATCTTCTAGAAGCATTTGCTGCAGCATAGAAAGCATTAAAGAATTTCTTGTTGTGCCTGAAATATGTGGAGCCAAGGCTGAGCAGCATTCTGCAGCCAGCAGTCTTCGTTCCAGATGCTTGTGCTGACTCTGTTCCCAACACTGGCCCAAAACTTCACCAGTTTCTATGGAAGTCTTCGAACATTTCGCCATTGCCACTAAGCCTGGTGATAGTGACAAAATATGAGATAAAGATAAGTTGATAATTGTTTTACAGTACAATTTTATACACCAAGATAACTTTGTGAAATGGACCCTTCCAAGCTACCCAAGTGACTACATGCCTGACATTACTTGTTGTTAGCTGGCCCGGCTTGAGCGTGACGGGTTTACTTTACAAGATCCTTCACACATACATTTGATTTTAGAGGGCTTACCAGCTAATATCTTCAATCTCTCCTCCTCCTGCGGCCTCTTTTTCAGGTTAAAAAGTAACTGCAGTAACTTTTCCCTCTCGCGACTGTTCGTGTGCAGTTGTACTGCGCTAAGAATTAGAGGTATTGTCTCTTCTCTTTTATTAAGTATAACGTTTGGTATTATTCTGGGCAAAGAGTACGTCAATATGTGAATAATACTTTTCTGAGTCACGCTATTCCTCAGTGGATCTTCTATGAATGCTGTTGCAGGGTTGGACGTGTTCACCACGCAATGAGTTACTACTTCTCTCTCAAAATTGGCTGGTAAGATTCTGAAAAATTAGGGATAATTTTGTCAACTATTGCTTTGACCCAGCTTATCTTCCTCAAAATATCACACCTGAAAGAAGAGTCACAAGAATCCAGTCGTGGCTGTTTCGTTACATCAGGTCTAGGCAATTGTAGCGTTGTCCATTCTCGATCTCCCGGATCGGTTTCATTCAGGCTAGTCACAACTGAGGTTGTATCATCTCCACAAGATTCTTGAGTCATGTTAGAAATATCCTGGAGCATCGAATCAAGAATCTCAAACTTTTCAGGGGTTGATGAGTTGGAGTTTATCGTTTGTATCGTCCCTGTGCTATCCTAGATATATAAAATTATTCGACTTTTTTGCTTACTTTGTTGAATCTTCAGTTTCAGTATTTTCGATTAAGCAGGTTTCAAGATATTTTTAGCGAGCATTTATTTGCTCTCACCTTTGTCTCGCCAAGTATTAAATCAGTTTCACTCGAAACTAAAAGTCCTTCTAGCTCTGATTTTTCTTGCTCTAAAACAGCTCTTTGTTCTTTCAATTGCTGTATTTCAAAAGTCTGCACAAGAAAACATAAGAGAACCAGTTACACCGCTAATCCATATTAACAAAGCTTCGTTTCTCTAGTGCTGGAAGGCAATAACTACATAATTTTATAGAAAAATTCTTCAAACTAAAACTACATGATTATTTTAGTGTAGCGGACAGGCTTCACAAAATTGGTTTTCACAAAAATCAATGACTACAAGATATTAAGGACATTTATTCATACCTCGTTTTTTTCACTCTAATAGTGAAGTACTAACCATTTCTTTCAACTCTTCATCTTTGTCAACTGTTTCCGAATTCAAATCTTGAACAAATTCTGTTTGTACACTGACATTTGCTGAGTGTGGTTTGTCGTGGCCGCTAGCCCTCATGAATTCCCTGTATATCTGCAAGAGCTGTGCAGGTTTTGGAATATTCAACCCAACATCATCCCAGTCCTCGAAATCTTGGTTTTCATTCTCATCACTGAATGTAATAGACGTCAGCTTATAGGAGTGAGCTAGGAGGTACTCGTTGACAAGATAATTAAGCGCTCGCTGTTCGTGAGGTTTGATTGGGAAATCAATCACTATTTGTTTGTCAAGCCCTGTATCTGGCGTCATTGCTTCAGACTCTTTAAAACAAGAGAAATAAATGTAACATGAGATATCATATTATCAGGAGGGCAAATACATGATATCCAATGAGCAGCTTCACCTGTGGCGACGGTAAGGTTGGCCCTAAGTGCCGAAATATTTTCCCTTGCTTTTCTGAGCTCAAATTCCAGTATAGCGACACGTTCATCTATTCCGCCACCGTCCTCCGAATATCTTGTCATATCGAGTGAGTCTAGGGTAGCTTGACTGAGTGACCTAGCTAGTGAAGTAAGATTGATTTATGAATAATGTCTAAGGATTAAATGAATAAATACGAGGTGCTCACTGAAACAGTTGGTCAAGGAAATTAAGAAAAAGGATTCAACTCATGATGAAAATTGCTGAGGAAGTATGGCTCATATTCGAAAAAAGATGGCCAAACAGCTGACAATGGCCATGAAGCATTATGAGATAGTCAAGGTTTTGAAAAGCAGTACAGCGGATATGACATTGAAATTATACAAGTTGATTGACAAACTTGTGACACGTAAAATATTTACAAGCAAGAATTATTTAAAGAAAGTCTACTCACGCAAAGCAATGTAAGGCTCCGGCTTGATGTTTTGAGTCTCAAAGTTCCCTGGATTTGAAAAATAATCCCTAAGGATAGGCAGTTCACTTCCTGCTTCGCATAATTCAGCGTGCATCTCCAATGCGGTGAGTAATAGTCTTTCGTTAAGTAACTTGGTTGCGATATCGTCGTACGATACTGTAGGATTTGCTGGCTGCGATGCATCTTCTGTAGCATTGACATGTTGCATAGAAAATTCAATCAGACTGTCTGATGAATTTCACTCAGTTTCTGATTTCTCGTTTTCAATTTTTTTTTTTTGAATATGATTAACAGCAAAATTTTAAGGACAGAAGTAACATTCATGCTCATGTTGCAGAATTCAACCGCAAAAAAGGGTGGGACAGAAAATACAGACAAATAAACAATAAGTAGAATAGGTACAACATTTCTTCTTGACCATTTATTCTATTTCATATAATGGGGAGTTTTCCAAGAAATAGTTATAGTCATAACACTGTTACCTTTGACTGGTTCGTTAGTATGACTTGTGCTGAATAAATCCTCAACCTCTTCAATGGACTTGGCCATTCTTCGTCTGCGTAGTTTACAACAGTATGGGTGGGTGAAATTGTTGCATGAATGTGATATGTCGTGTGAGCATTTGCTTGTTTAGAAACAAAAGAATAAATCGACTACGGACGTTCTAATAATTACTACGTATCATATAACCCCAATGTCCAGCTGGCACCCGTGGCTGTTTCGTTTTGACGGCTGTGAACAGCTGCGGACTAATGCAGGGTTGCCAGACTCTCGATATCTCAAGACGCCGAAAGCTGTCGAGCAAGTAGCCAATCCAAAGATTTCTCAAAGGCGCCAAAAGTCGCCGTGGAAGATTCGTATGTAGCCAGAAACAGTATACTTCCGCGTGAGTTGACTGATCTTTTAAAATCGAAATCTTTGAAATGACTAACTAGTCTCGAATACCTTGTAATCCATACAAATTTATTAGGAAGCTAGAAAGTATGGATAATAAAGTAGCTGTTTGTCATAGAATTACTTTGGATTGTTCTACACTTGCTCGTTTAGTATCACATTATGAGTATATTTGGTCTACAACGTACGCGACTCATCCCATTTTCTTTCTATTCCAAGAATTCAAATTATTTCCGAAAAATTTCGAACATTTCGCTGAGGTCAGTCTCGTTATGTTTGTTTTTCGAATTCATCGAAGTTTCAGTTTCGGATGCATACACATGTAGGACGAGTTGAATCTGTTGATCATTGCAGTTGTTGGCTTGAATGATTTGCAGCACTTTCCGAACACTGAAATGCAGCGGTATTCGTAGAAGAGCTTCGAGCATGGAAATTTCCATTTTATTGCAAATTCGAGTATTAATAAACGTCAGTGCTAAGCAAGTTCTCTTTACCACTGCATTGCTAGTCGAAATGACCAACATCATTAACACAAGAAAGAAAAGAACAAAAACGAGTAAGGTAGCCAAAAATCGCCATCTCGCCAAATAAAAAAAAATTGACGCCGAAACAGCAGCCGTGATAACCAATTTTGCGATGAGTAGCCAAATTTGCAAACCCTTTACTAGAGTCTCTATCATGGTCTTATTGTAACATCCGAACGGAACATATGTTTTATCGATTATTATTATTATTATACGTCACTTTTATCAACTAACCGAACTCAGCCACCTGAACTCACCACTGCACGTATACTAAAAAACTGTACGCGTTTTGTCCCCGTTTTTTAGTTCCTCTACGTGGCGCTAGTAGACTTCTGACACGCTCGCTGCCCTCGCTGACCGCGCGCGAGCTTGTCAGACAACTACTAGCGCCACTAGTGGTGGAGATTAGCGACAGAATCGCGGGACATTTTGCGAACCACTTTTAGCAGCGTGTGTCAGAGGGCTGACCGAACTCGAAGGACGAGAATCTTGTAACCAGAAGGTATCAAAACAACTGTCTAATTATTTGAAATATCCCTAGATGAAAATAACTATGAAATTCACTAACCAGAGCCTAGAGCCATGTTACGAGATCTTCGGACTACAAGAAGTTATAATATTATTATACACTATTTTATATTATTATTATATTAACACCATAATTAACCGACACCATTATATCCAATTATTATACAACACTCAACAATGCCATTCGCGCATTCGGAGCTAAGAGCTCCATATAGCCTGGAGAATAGAGGACTGTAAAACCCATAGACTTATAAAGATAGACTGAGCGCTCCTATAAGAGGCACTGACAATTACATATGAAGGACAGAGATATACCGGGAATACTGCTTTCTCTTTTCAATCGGCGTCATGGTGGCATACAACGGAGCAGTGGAAGTGGAACAGCAACAGATATAGGCGCATAATTTCGCCTCATTCTCCTCTACCGCCTCGATGCCCGCCACAAATATCGTCAGAGAGAGAAAGGAGTACTCCCGACATATTTCTGTCCTTTAAATGTTTGCTTCAAGCGGCTCATAAGAGCGCTCAGTTTATCTTTATAATGTAAAGCTATATGCACTGCTGCAATGATCCATAAAACCAGTGACTGCGAAACCTTCAAAATCGTAAAAATCAATTATCTAGCATGAATTATAAACTTTTCTCCGTAACACCGTATTGTAGGCAACACATACAAGCGTTCGGAGGTAATGTAGATCTTCAATATGGAACCATACAGAACTCTACCTGGAGAACATATTAGGAAGCTTAATGACAAAACGATTGTAGGTAAATCAACTTACCGGATGATTCTGTAAGGCGAAACAGCCAAACAGAATTACAATTATTGTATAAATACAATAACAATAGATCCTTCAAGATGAACAAAGCTTATAATAGTTCTTAGCTGGAACGTACGAAAACATATCCCTAGCTCCTTACAAGTATTGCCCGATACCAAGGAATAAACTCAAAGATGTACACGTGGCAACGCCCAGTAACAGGCAACCAACAAACATAAGAACAACGCGCAATACCTTTCAAGCCGTTCCATATCAATATCACAATTAACAATTACCGAAGGGAATCATACGAAAAATATATACGTAAACTTATTCCAAAACTACGAACTATCACATCCTTAAATACCCTAATTCTGTTAAGATTGTTACAACACGAACTCCTAAGAGTATTCGCAGCAGCGCAATCATAGTATTAGCTTTAATACCAAATGAATAGCAAGTATGTCCCATAAACAACTACTATTGTACTCCAGGTGAATAATGATAATAATTAATTATAACATATACGCAATTCCATATATTTACACGCTGTCAAACTAGCCAAATAATAAGTATCCAATATGGTAATCTTAATATATAGACTTTGTAACGAAGAGGATAGTAAGAACATTTAGGAAGTAAACTACAACTAGAACTCAGCGCATCATAACCTCGCCGCGACATATGACACCATCACGAAACATGGGTCACCTCTATCACACGTGCATTGTGATCACCATATTAGGAAATAGCAGTTACAATTGGTCCAGGTCTTAACGTCTGCGGAAAGGGGGGAGGAAGCACTGTAGCCAGGGGGGGCCTGCTGCCCCCGGCACCAAATCTCACACTGTAATGATTCTTTATGATTTTCTATCAGTAATTATAATATTGTAAGCGGGTCGTACCTAAAGTTAAAATAGCCACCTCGTTTTATTCATTATTGAACTACATACACTACAGAACAATAAAAAGGTAAACTTATCTTTCTAACATGGGCGCGTCCGATTGTAAAATCGAAAAGAAAGCTAATAGTCGTAACAAAAGATATAGCAGGCACAAAAAATAGAAGGACAGAATAAATTAATAAATAAATTTACAGTGGCCGATCCATGTATGACTAAAATCTAAAGACAAAAAAACGGCCGGGCTTAAGGTTATAAAAGATAAAATGAGCCAATAGGCGTCACAAAAGAGAATTAAAAGGAGCGGAACCAAAAAAAAAGAAACGAAATAAATATGTATAAATAATAAGAGGGACAAAACAAAACAACACAGAGCTACTGGGAACCCCGGGGTCTTCTTTGTGGGCCAGGTTCCTTCTTCTTGCTCACGAAGATCTCCTGTCCTCCAGACTACTCGGCAACGGGATAATCAGTTTGTGTGAAATATATAAGAAATGGTGCGGTCCTTTCGGATAGGTGACCGACTAATCGTCTTTTGGCTCGCTTGGTCTCAGCAGCTCCGTACATGCGGATTTTGAATTTTCGTGTACTGGCAATCCTGGCCAGCCTCACGTGACCAAATCTAGCCCGATATCTCGCACAACACGGATAGGAAGCTAATGGTGCAACAACTCTACACCTACACTACCACACCAAAACGGTGTTATACCGTGTATAAAAAGCTCGCAATACAGTAATAGCTAAGAGCAAAGATCACGGGCGAACATGCGACGAGGATATCGTGCCCTAGTTTTAATACCTAGAATAAGGGGGAAGGTGCGCAGTAGTTTTACAAAAAATGTGTATGTGTCAGCTCCGACACACGACTGGAGTTTACTCGTTACGAACGATAATTATGATATATATCGAATAGAAAAAAATTGTAAATGAACGCATCTTCCAAAATGATAAGAGAAACAAACATATATCTCTAATTATTCGGATTATTTATATTACTTCAATAAAATCTTAGTACATAAAAATACACGTATCAATGCATAGAAGTACAAGAAAACTTTAAAATCAAAACATTAAAAGTTGATGGTTAGGTTGCTGTTTGTGTACGTTGTATCGATACAATAAATGCTACTATAATACGCAGGCACACAACACACACGTACAAACATACGCACACATTTAACTCTCAGACCAGAGGTAGTGAACTATACAGTCAGACTACGAAGCATCGCACAAAGAGGGAGGCTCCGAGTATAGGATACGCTGTGTAATGTATTCCATCTTCTTTTGTACGTTCAATCCTACAGATATATATGTTTGTCTCTTTCTACTTAACACCTCAAGTTTTCGTGTTACACTTGATTTGACTCCTCATATAATTTCCGTACCGGGCCCTATAACTCAAATCGTTTCTTGAGAAGTAAACTCCAAAAATTAAAGCGGGGGATCGTTTTGCGCAGCAATCGATCCCCATAAGAACGGCGACCGATCATCGGATCGTCCTCTTGGTTTCCACCACTAGATTCGGTATCTCGTCCTCGGTACAATCTCGCGGTAAAATCCTTTTGCCTTTTGCCGCCAAACTTTTTCTACGAAGTTACTCTGACTAAACTCCAGCGAGCTTCCCGCTCCATTTTGTTAAACTAATTTAAAATGTAACACTAGGAACCTCGTTGTTTGGGACTAGAAATCTGAAACTACAAAATAAATCCAAGTTAATCAAAGTATCCAAATATATCCAAATCAGTCATTCCATCAAACTCTCTCACCAATCTGCGCTGCAATTCATCATATCCAGATTACTTTCCAAAGGTAAGTCAATTTAAATCTTTTATCTAACGATTACTCTTTCCTCAGTTTGTTTGATTAGAGCGATAGAATAACCGTTGCCCGGGGTATTCAATACTTTATCGGTAATTGGTGACCCAAACTACTGATGTGAGTCTAGCTGTAACCGTGCGATGATGCCAATGTCTAACACTTGGAAATTTTTACGAGGTACCGTACCGACGTCACATTAGGCTGAAATTGCACGTGCAGCAACACTGATATATATATACACTGGATTGGATTAAGCGTGGTGCCGTCACGCCAATTGAACGGTAGCCATTTTGTACAGATTCTTGTCACTTTAGATATATATATATATATATATACACGTGATATATGTATGTGTATATATATATATATATATATATATATATATATATATACACGTGATATATGTATGTGTATATATATATATATATATATATATATATATATATATATATATATATATGTATGTGTATATAATCGATTGCGATGGAAAATTACAGTAACAATTATTGAGGTAACAATGAGTCCCTGCGTTTTTTGCAAAACAAAGCAATCAAAATATAGTGGGCGATCATTTCACAAGTGAGTATACAACGCTGAAGCGTTCTGCAAATGATAACTTGCAGAGGTTATGTCAGCATACGAAGTATTTACTAATTATATTTAACGAGTATTATAACGTACGAATCGGGTCAGTAAAAATTCACAATATTTGAATTATGAACCGATCTTATTATAATTGAAATTGAAAACTCGGGTATTATTGACTCAGGGATTAAATTATAATTCGATATGTAGATTTCCCGTGAAAGATGTGTTGCGCCTTCAGCAGTGGTTGACCCTGGTTAAAATTCCATCAGAAACAGACAGAAGACGAATCCTGTCTGAATCGAGTGTGTTTTTGTCACGGTAATTTCAGACAGAAGCAGTTGGATATGCCCGTTCTTATACGCATCTATGTGCAACAGCAGACAGAATTCCTATCCACTCGTGTCCGATTCTATACGCATTTTGCTATTAAATGGACAGAATTTTTATCCGCATCTACCGGTTTTCTATACGCAGACGTTGTCCACCTGGAATAACGCGCAGATGGATTCTATCGGTTTCTAATGTACCTCTATCAGCACTGGTTTAAATACGGTCCACAGATGCATTCTGTCCGCATCTATGCGCTGCTGATGAACTATTTCATTCCGTCTATTTCTATCAATGTATCTACCCTGGTGTTGCCCATGATCACGTACGTATTGAGAAAATAGCAGTACCTTTGGAATGACAAATCAACCCTGAATTACTTTTTTGGTTGAAAATCAAAGTTTTCATCCCGTCAGTATTCAGATCATGGACAAAATGTGATTTATTGTTTTCATACAGTAATGTTCATATATGCCTACTGCCCACGTCCGGCTGACTTGTTACTGCGCAGAGACAAAAAACTGAGTCGTTTTTGGTCTTTGCGCAGGAATGGGTTAATCCAATCCCTACAAAAAATGTCGTATGAAGATATACGGTACTATCCCAATTTAGTATGGTTTTCGTATCCGTATTGTATGCGAACCTATCCGAATGTATCCGGTTCGTAGCGATTTGTATCTGGACCTATCGTAAACCTATACATTCCGATAGGTTCACATACAATGAGGATACAAAAACCATATTGAATTCGGATAGTACCTTATATCTTCATCCGACATTTTTTGTAGGGATGTGGGTAGGCATATCTGAACACTACTGCCCAGCATTTATACTAATATGCGCTATTATACATATACCAAAAACAAACTGCAAATCGATGTGAAATCAAACGTGTGACCTTGTCGTGATCGCGAGAAAGCTGAATATAGGTCCCACGGCAGGAGCAAGATCGATCACCCGATGACGTCTTTCATTTGTTTCAAGCCTGCAATATATTAACATCCACCTATGCACTGAAATAACATACATGTACATAATAAGCGGGAGTGAAGTATATACACCTAGAATGAGCCATACGTCGCAGAGATAATTTTTCTTTGAATTGTTTTTATTGCGAGAATACAAATATGACAAAATCATCCCGTGACTGTCTCTACGTGACTGACTCTCGCTCTTACTCGCTGAGTTCCTCATTCGGCGTGTGTTCCGCATCTAACAAGTATGTTGAAAAGCAGAAGTCTTCATAAGTGGCACGGTTTTCGTTTCCTACGAAGTTTACATATGTTAATCTGACGTTATAAACTGACAAACCTGTATTTTCTTCTTTATTGTCATGATCTTCAAGTATCCTAATAGGGGAGTTTCCGACATCGTCAGTAATGTTGGAGTTGGTGCCTATATCATCCCCCGCGTCTGATTTCTGATCATCCTCTTCTAGAGACAGATATAAATAATCAATATCACAGAAGCGCCAATATATGTCTATATATGTATAATAAGAATATGGTTAGTGGTAAACTCAAATGTCAACTGTAGGAAAGTGGAGATGGTTCGTACAAATGTACAACACCGATGAAATCTCATGATTATACATGCTAAGGCGATATGTAGCGCTATGGTTAAATGTATTTAATTACGTGCACTCTATCATGATCAAGTTTTAATTTACCGGGTACACTTGATGTCATCGATGATGTCGATGGCTTATCAGTCTTTTTCAGTTTGTTTAGGTCGGATATCTTCCTAGTGACGTAAAGGTTTACTTTTGATAATTCCATTTGCGTATTGAATTCAGAAGCCTTCTGTATGGCCAGTAAGCGGTGACGGTAGATATCTGTAAGAATTGGTTATATTGTGCGTAAGTTCGGAAAACGATTCGGAGGCGATTCAGTATATATGCCTGTCTGCGGGCCAAGAATGACGATATTACGAATACGCGAGCTGGCGTATAATCAGACTCATCATCATCGCGCTTGAATTGCGAAAAAGGATCACAAACAATGGTTTTGGGTAACAGATACTTAGATTGAATACGTATGCGCTATTATGCCAATAGGGTATTATCTCCGTTGTGGAATACAGGTATTCCTTACTGCATACTAACACAGTTACTTTTCCTACTCGGGTTTATCTCTGGGGATGTGTATGTATAGGCTTGATAATGTAGTCCAGATGATGAAAGACGTACCACTTATAGCGAGCATCTTTGTTTCATCCAATTTTGCTTTTGCCGGTTTGTCTTTGAATTTATTTGATTGTGTACCAGTGATACTGCTATTTTTCAGAACGTCGTATCCAAATACTGCTACGGCGATTTCCTTCACGAACATCTGATTCGACTTTGCCCTGTTGACGGCACCATTGTACGTACTATAGGGGATCCATACGTTATGTCCCAAATGAATCTGTGAAATGGTATATGGTCGACAATTAATTCATGTAAATACATTACCATTGCCTCGTCAGTGTGCAAACTTACCTTGTCGTTTGAAATATGTCCAGGTGGTGGTGCATTACAACCTTCCAAGTTACGTATGACTCCGTCATATTGTTCCGACATAACTGTGGACACGTATATACTACTCAGTGACTGATACTTATGATAATTCATTTCAGGTTTTGTTTCACGCTAAGGGGAAAATACCTCAAGATTCCAGTGACAAATTGATTATTTGGGATGAAATAGTTGAAATTAATGAATCAAACTCGAATTTATTTATTGCAATTGTAACCTAATTTTGAATAATTCCAATCATTCACTTGTTTTCGAACGATTCTCGATAATTCACTTCAACTAGAGTAAATATCTTATTGTTTTTGTGATTTTTATTCGTATTTCTGATCAGTCAAATGAGTTCGTTTCATTTAATCCAATTGTTTGTGTGATTTTGTTTTTTCTTATTTGATTTATTTCTTCGAGAATAATTATCGATAATATACTCATTGGGGTGAATATCTGAATATTTCAATCTTTCTTTGGTACTTTCTGTGTCTTCAAATGAGTTGACCTTATTTTTTTCAATTCAATTTCAATTTTCTTTCGGAGGTTCGATAATTCACGTACAGTTTTTTGATCTTGTTTAATTTTTTTTCTGTGTTAATTTTTATTATTTAATCAAGCCGCTGTAAATTCTCGTCAATTTATGGACCTATTCGTAA
This sequence comes from Neodiprion pinetum, assembly GCF_021155775.2. Classification (NCBI taxonomy): domain Eukaryota; kingdom Metazoa; phylum Arthropoda; class Insecta; order Hymenoptera; family Diprionidae; genus Neodiprion; species Neodiprion pinetum. The sequence continues at coordinate 18,805,315 of NC_060233.1, forward strand.
TTCGAATCAACGAGTCACTTCCCCCTCGCGTTCAAACCAAGCAGCCGGTGGAGGGCATTCTTTGGATTACATGAAATCTGATCTGTGGTATCTTGAATATTGACAGCTATGAATGCGATGGTATCATCATGTTTCAAACAATTATTTCCCGAGAAATAGCCGAGCTAAAGATACTATACTTCCAAAATTGTATAGAAATCTACTTTCTTTTTTTTCAACGCTTCATAAACTTTGAGCACAATAAAAACTGATAAGCCGTCGTGAAAAGTAGGAAAATGAAAGTGATTCTTGTTCTCGATTGTTAGATACTTGTGCAATAGACGATCGACAGTTAGCTGATGCTTCTACAACCCGCCATATAAAAGGTAATGATTTCGGCAGGACTGACCATGTGCGGCCGCATATGTACCAATTTATAGTCGAAAAATAATGAAAACCTGCCTCTTCGAGACAGTTCAAATTGAACCGCTTTTAGCTTTCCTCCCACCAACATAGCTAAAAGCTGGTTTGAAAAACCCCTTTAACAAAATTCTCAATCAGAAAACGTAAGGTTATTGTATATTTCGAGCAATTTTCGTAGTTTCGCAAATTTGTTTTGCCACCGTGTCAGGATCCCCTCCCACCTCCCCTTCACTGGGAAATGGAGCATAACCCAAAATACCCCAGGAATTTCCGGAAACCCCCACCGATCTCTATAGTAACGATTACTCTGGTAACCAATCATCATAGTAACGATTACCATGGTACCCAATCATTATAGTAACGATTGCCATGGTAACCGTTACCATGGAAATCGGTTGCCACCATGGTAACGGTTACCATGGCAACCAATCTCTATAGTAACAATTGTCATGGCCCAGCGTAAAACCTCCTACCCTCCCCGCCCCTCTGAGCGTAACGGGCCCAGCGTGACGGACGCAGCGTAACGCGCCTGGCGTGGCGTTACACGTGACGCCCCCCACCCCAGCCCCCCACCTTCAGTAAAGAAGGTTTTTCAAACAGTCAATAATAATCGTAGTGCTGTGTAGGCTTAAGAACATTTTGAACGATCAATTACATAATCTACAATCGATTTACACTGCCTACCTTGGTCTGCATATCTGTCAAATCAATTGTCAATGAATAATGTATGCGTACCTTTGAATTCTTTGAAATACTGGATGACATCGCGCTGCAGTTCCATGTTCAGTGTTGTAAGTTCCTTCATCATTAAATTTTGACTGGCAATCGTAGTTTCATCTTTGGAACATTTCGCCTTTAGATTTTTAATCTGTTGCAAGAGGTCTGCATGACTAAGGTCATCACATCCCTGTAAAATTACCAATTCAATTACTATCATCACATATGTCATTCAGGTCCAATCCAACCATCAATTTCGTATGCATAACACAATTCAACAAAATATATATATATATATATATATATATTTTTTTGATACGTCATTTGTTCGTTGCATCAGTCACGTAACTACATTGGAAAAGATTCACCAACTTGATTAACTACTGCGAGGTATACGTATGTATGATAGTTTTTTTTCAATATCAATGTATAGTCTACACATGGACAAAACGACGTACAGATTTGTAAAAGAATTTGTCTTGGATCTTTCTTGAGCGAATTTCTGCTGTACAATTTTAGGATTGGAAAATTTTTCATACATCGCAATAATTCTCGAACAATTTTGTGAAAAAGATGCAAGTTCCAAATAAAGTTTAGCAATTTAACACACAGTATTGAATGTCAGTGATGTCTGTGAAAATAACTAATTTGAAATCACTATACAGACGGAATCATTATTCTGGGCTTCTTTCATATCATTACGCAGTCCGCAATGGAGCCCAAACTGCTCATCGGGAATATAACGGGTACCTAATAGAATTTCAGTTCGAAATATGCGATTGAACCAATTACCGAATTCATGTTTTTGCTGTCCAGGGTATTATCGGTCGTCTTTCGTGCCGCTGATGTATTACTGTCCTTCGCCGTCATACTACTGCTTCGATTTCCCTTCTTTTTAACAGCCTGCATTTTATAATTATGAAAATGAGCATTGATTCACCGTAACAATAAGTGTGTATGAGTTACTCTATATTTACAGACGAATCGGGCTTCTTTGCAGGTTTAACTATTTTTTCGACCATTGGTTTATCTAAGGCTTTGGGAGACTGAGCGGATTTTTTACCTACATCAAGACCACTATCCGGCTGCAAATAATGTACATAGCATATACAATTACATAATCAAACATGGCTTTCATTTGAAGCACTCACCGACTGCTTGTTTTTGCTAAGTTCTACATCGTCTGGTGTCATCGCATTAGGCTCCGTCAGAATAGAGCTTTGAGCCTCTCTCACTTTATCAGCCTACATATCGTAAATGTGAAAACGAGCATGTCATTTATCATCATAAAGTGCGTATGGGTTACTCTATAATATTTACCGATGAATTGGGCTTCTGTGGTTTGGTCATTTTCTCAGCCACTGGTTCACCGAAGGATTCGTGAGATCTTGTAGATTTTTTCCCTGAACCGCAGCCGTCTGCATCCTGTAAAACATACAAATATACAACGGCTGAACGGAATAGTGCATCGTGTGACAGTGTGGAGTAGGGTCGATTTCCGTCTAGTGTGTGAGGTTGGTAGTGCGCGCCGAAGGCGAGTGCTGCTTTCACACGAGCTGGCTATCGGCCAATCTACACGTGTTGTACATGCTATTTTTCATCATTCCTGCAATAGGGGAAAATAGGATTTTAGTAACCTGTGTGGCGCGCGTAATGCAAGTGCCTCATTTTCGCCTGAGGGTAGGAATAAGGCACTTTACGCACGCTACACGTACTTCGAAAATCATACTTTAGAAGCAGATGTTGCAAAAAATATGTAACGTTAGTTCTGCATCATTAGTGGGTTGAAATATTGAAAGACGTACCTATATTTGATACAGCCTAACCTTGTCTATCAAAGACAAAAATTGGGGACAGGCCAGTGGGCCGAACTTGATCATTAAATCCATGAAGCTACTTTCAAAAAATTTACAATAGAAACAATTATTGATCGAGATTGAATTTCATATCTCATCTAAGAATCTCAATTGCAATAAGTTCCACTGATAAAGCATAGTGTGATGACTTGTAACATTCGTGCTCAGAGATATATTCAAAACTGCAAAAAAAAAAAACAAATCTTCAAAGTAACCTACCGTAGCTTTTCGTTTAATCGGGCCACTTTTTTTCATATTCTTTTTATCATTGTGGACTTCACCAGGTTCGATATTCTCCTGATCATCTTCAATAGTGTTCACTTCATTTCCTACAGGTGTCATCGTATCTTCTGCAACGTGTTTTTGTCGAAGTGCTTCTAATTTTTCATTCAACTTTAGTTTTATCTTCTGAGATTCATGACGCGATGGTGCCTTTATGAAATAAGCGTACAATCATGAAATCATTATCTATATGGGGTACTCCAGCCATAATCATCCAAGATTTGACTCGACGTTTTTTTATTATTCTTTTTTTATAATTTTACACGATGTAGTTCTATATCGTGTACATCAAAGAAGCATCTATGAATTTTTTCAGATTCTTAGTTGGAACCGGTTTTTCAGGATAAATATTACAGACGTCGATTAATATACAACCTTCGATCTTCCTGCAACGAAGCACAGGTATTCTACGTCGAAAAACTCAACCTTTGACGCCTAGACCATCGTGGACCATATATTCACTCTTTCTACGACTTTACCTACAATTCAGATCAAAAAATCGTTTTCCAGTGCCCATAAATATTGGTGTTAGTGATCAGAGTCTACACTATGGCTTTTTCTGTTCGAAAATATCATATCTCATCCTACTGGGTTGCAAAAATTCATAAATTTTAATTTTTTTAATAATAAACTTTTTAAATCAGTATATTTCTAATAATAAACTTTTTATCAGTAATTTTCTGAACCTAATGGGATGAGATATGATATTTCCGAACAGGAAAAGCCATAATATAGACTATGATCACTAACACCAATATTTATGGGCACTGAAAAACGATTTTTTAATCTGAATTGTAGGTAAAGTCATAGAAAGAGTAAATGGTCTAGGCGTCAAAAATTGAGTTTTCTTTACACATGCATGCGAAATCCTCGTTTGCCCACCGCTAGGAGGCACCCAAAGCCCGGCCTTCGCGCACCGCGCGTGAGAATAATTTTTCCTACCATCAGGCGATGCGCAAAATACTTTGCCCACCGCAAGCGGTGGGCAAAATGTTTTGCGTACCGCCTAGCGGTAGGCAAAATTTTATTCTCACGCGCGGTGAGCTGAAGCCGGCTTTCGCTGCCCCCAAGCACTGCACAGCGCGGACTTTCGCATACATTCACAAAGAAAAATAGTGTTCGATACGCGAGGCCAAACTCGCTTCTTGCGCACTACTCGTCTGAAGGGCGCACGAAGCCTCGGCTTCGTGCTGCCTTCAGACTCGTACTGCGCAAAACGCTTGTTTGCCCTCTTGTATCGAAATATACTATTTTCGACGTGGAATACCCGTGCTTCGTTGCAAGAAGATCGAAGGATGTATACTAGTCGACGTTTGTAATATTTATACTGAGAAAACGGTTCAAAGTAAAAATCTAAAAGAATTAATTCATAGATGCCATGACATACACAACTCCTGCCATGACACTCCTTTGACATACACAATATAGACCTCCATCGTGTAAAACTATACAAAAATTATTAAAAAAAACGTTCAGTCCAATCTTGGGTGATTATGGCTGGAATGCCCCATATACACCTTTGTGTAGGTGCTGCAACATCTGGTAGTAAACAACAACAACATCGTCAGCTTCGTATCTATATGTACCTATATACCTTTTTCGCACGTTTAGCTAATGCGTCGGAGTCTTCTGAAGATATTTCCGAAGCTGACAAAATCAAATTCGAAGGAGGTGCAACTTGCCTTTTCTCTCCACTTTTCGCTCGTAATTTTTCAATAGTGTCTGAAAACAGAATAATCAAACGTGTTCAAAATAGCACACCATCCTATACATTATATTTTCACTCTGGTTTGTGATAATGATTTAAACATGAATTATCGTGAATTCTTCAAGTGACGATCATAAATAACTACTGGCAATCCAAATTTGTTCCATGTAACGTTGGATCATTGTTCGGATGTCGAAAAAATGCGAACTTGTTAAGCATTGAGCAAGCCCGCTAAATATTGCTTTTGAAAAAAATAAACTTGATTTTTATGACAAAAAAAATGACTTTCCACTGTCTAATAATTTCTTGATAATTCATTGCGAAAGTATGTAATGATTTCGTTGGTCAGTTTTCGAGTACATCGAAATCCTGAATCAAGGGATCAACTGAAATAACCGACGGAATAACCAGAATAACAAACCTTCGAAGTGAAAAATCTAATTTACAATAAAAAATTGATGAAAAAAAGTATAATTTCATGACATATAATGTGAAATGACAAAGGAAAGTTAGAATAAAACAAGAATGATTTGAAATACATGAATTAATTTCTATTATTTCAGCATTGAAAAAAAAACATGTTCAGCTGACTGGTGCATGTCGAATCATAAGTTATTTCCCCCTTTTAGAGAGGTGTCAAAAGTCTGAAAAATTGTGTCAATGCTCCTAGCTCATCCCCAAATCGGCGGTATGAATTTTATCATCAAACACGAATATTTACTGTCGAAAATAAATAGACAATTCATGCGCACCGCCGTCTTTGACGCTCAGGGCGGCGGTGTCCTTTGATACTTTCTTTCAAATGTTAATATACGCGTATATATGATGGGAATTAGGATAATATATCGCTCATATAAACATTTGAGGGCCTGTCGTATAGTTCTGCGAACAGTGAGGATTTATCGATTATATTAACATTTTTTTAACTTCACTCGAAGTTGTATTTTTCTCATTTTATAGCGATAAAAAAAAATATACCATAATTGTAAATACTTGCATAATAAGTAACGGAATGTATGAATTATCAAACGTCCGGAATATAAAAAAAATGAATGAATTTCGGTTTTCTTTGTGTATAATTATTTAATATATATAGGTCTAATTGGTAATTCAATTAAAAAATCTCACTACAAAACATCCGTTCGGCATATGTAGTATTATTCTCAGACCGATGATATGGCTCGCGTATTAGAATATATAACCCGATAGCTGATAAATAATGGTGTTATTTATTATACACTTACCGTCAACACAGAGTATGATAGCCTGGCAGTATGAGCCTGCAGGTCCACACTTGATATTATAATACTTTCGATGATCGATGTTATCGGCATCAAAGTGATTAATTTTTGTCACGGGAACAATGTTTTTCATATCGTGACGTGAACATTGCACTTTGAACTTCACCAACGCGAACATTATCCCCAGTAGCTCCGCGCTACGTGTTGATATTGAACAAACACTGTATGCCGGTGTAATAACTTAGAAATTGTCTCGTGTTATTATATTCACCCGTCAGTTCAAAATATACACGTGGTCGTGAAGCTCGTGTGAACTACCGCGCGCGCAACTGCACACAGCCCGTGAGCCTTATGAGGCGAGGAGGGGGTATGCCGGCGTTCAGGCCCATCCACGCGTGCTACAACGAGAACGCGTCAACTCGCTAACTAGCGAGCTATCGCGTACACAGTGGTTGGCGTGAGTGGAACTGGCGTGACTACTATATACAGGTAATAACAAGTGATTATTCTAAGGTTCGGATGCTAAATAGCAGGGATGTAAATGTAATAAGGATGAAAAACAATAACGAATGATTGAAATATTCAGATATTATTTGGGCGCTTCACGAATTATCAACCATTGTCTGGGCTCGAAAAATTCGATTTGCGTAAATTTTTTTCCTTACTTTCTGTGACTCGAGTAAATTAGTAAATTCAACAAGTTTCAATCCGATATAGGACGTCGTATGCTGCATGTTCAGGCGAGGAATATGCTAACCAGTTCTTTAGACAAAATTGCTATGCGTATTTTTATCGTATATTTAGCGTGACAATAAAAATTTGAAGAAATATATTTTCTGTGTGAAAAACTCTCAGCTTTCCGGAACTATTTTCTATCTTTCATTTACTCTGCTCAAACGACCTCCAAAACACGTTTTTTGTCAAAGAATAACGATTTCTATTGCCCCGCAATGTTGTATCATTCTTTTGAATTTTTATTCTAACAGCTGAGATTTTTTTACTCATGAACACAAATTTTCAGAATGGAAAGGCTACGCGGTCGCGCGCGTTAGGTACGATTGATTTATAAAGACAATTGTAATAAAGAGAATTTTATTTACCGTTCTTTATTAATTAATCGTAGCTCACGCGCGACTACTATATTATACAGCCTTCCCACTCTGAAAATTTGTTTCTTTTATGACTGGAAAAATCTCAACTGTCAGAATAAAAATTCGAAACAATGACAAGACATTGCGGCGCAAAAGAAATCGCTGTTTCTGTTTTGTCAAAAATCGTGATTCTTGATTGGTTATGGCAGAGTCAATGTGAACTAAAAAATGGATCCGAAAAGCGGAGAGTTTTTCACACATAAGTTTTTTTTTTCAATTTTCATTGTGACTCGAAATCTGCGATAAGAATGCGCATACAAATTTTGTCCAAAAAAATTGGATATCGCATTCCTCGTGAAAGGTACGTCCTATTGGACTGAAGCTTGTTGAATCTACTAATTTACTTGATGGGTCACAGAATAAGAGGAAAATAATTATGAGGCAAATCGCATTAATTTTTCGGGCCGAAAAATTGGTTGATGATTGCGGTGGAATGTCCCATTCACTCATAAATGGAATTGAATTATCGAGAATAGAAAAACTAGTGTATCAAATAGTATCAATTGCATTAAAAGATTTATCAAGTGAATTATTATGAATATGATTTCGATCTGCAACTATAAATTTGTATAACACACTTAAATTATGATTTATCATTTCCTATCGCGGAATTTTCCGTGCGGATTAGTGAATGACTGCGTGAATATCCTTTGATTATCATGTATTTTCAGTGTGACAGTAATTAACTCCGATAATCTGGAATAAATACCAGTGAATCATCGAGATAAAATTAAAGGATATTCATTTCCAACATGGAAAATGAAAGAGCAGCAGATCCTAAGCCACGTAAACGTTACAAACTGTTCTTGGATCCAGAGTACCAACCACATTGGGTTTCTACGAGGACTCATTCATTTTGGGTTGCTGATGCAACTGTTCCGCCACCAGAAACCGACGTCGACGCATCAGGTATTGGTCCAACCAAAGACCGTTTAATTGGTACAAATGTGGAGTATGCAATTTTTTTTTTAACACACGCCAATACCACGCGCCTATAATTTATCCTATACCAGGTTGCAAGCGGAACATCTATAGGCTATTTCTGTTGGAAAAGGTGGAAGATCTTTTTTTTGCGTCATCTATGCTCACGCTATAATTATAGTTACAATGAGCCGTAAAAATTTATTAACGTCGAAATTCGTACATTTGTCTTGGATGATGCATATGAGTTTATACTACTTCACCTTAGGGATTTTTATTATTACAGTTAATAATTTATGAACTCGTGAGTTCGAAAAGTATATTGCTTAGAATTTGAAGGATATTACTGTATATCCAGCTCGCCTAGAATGCTTGAAACATTTTTGTTTTATGTGAGAAAAAAATCACGATATATCGGTTTTTAAATTCTTGGAAATAAAATTCAAGTTAGAATATGGGACATAGGACACGTTTTAGGGTCAGCTTGTAATTGTTTCATATTTTCTTCGGTTCTCAATCTTTGACGTCCCTGTACTTAGCAGAGCAATGTTGGAGAAACCGAATATAATTGGTACCATAATTAGGTGCTTTTTAGGTGCTAATTAGGTGCCCGATTCAAAATTTGGTGCTTGATTTTTTAATTAGGAAAAATCGATTTTTGCCGCGCGCTGCCAGCGGGACGTCAGGCTAGCAGAGCACCCCACGTAACTCGACAAGTACCGGGGTTAGGGAGAAGTACTCTCCGTAGGAATTAAGTGCTTTTTAAGTGCTACTCGGGTAGACTATCTAGAATTTACGGGATCAATTTTTCGATCAGTAAAAATCGATTTTTGCCGCGCGCTGCCAGCCGGACGTGAGGCTAGCAGAGCGCCGCATGTAACTCGACAAGTACCGGGATTAGGGAGAAGTATTCTCCGTAGGAATTAGGAACTTTTCAAGTGCTACTCGGGCATGCTATACGGAACTTCCGGCATCGACGTCTCGATGTACTTTGATACATGGTAAACGTTGTATATCAACACATACATTCTAAAATCACGAGATACGCTGTATACGTATTATATCAAAATACCAGCAAAATTTTTCAATTCTTTCCGCATCTCGTTTTTACGACGGCAAAAGTTATTCGATTCCAACCAAGTAAATAACCCTTCGTCTGCACACACCCGCCACGACCCTCCGCCACGACCTTTCGACTGCATATAGGGTCAATCTGACTCTAACCGTTTTTCAACCGATTGTATCGTACTAAATGAACCGACTGCGTATTTTGATGACGGGACGCCATTAGAACAGAGTAGGAATCGGACACTTTGATGACTATGCGGTCATTTTGGTGACTGTCACGAATGTGTATTTGTATGAATCGGATATTTTGATGACTGGGATTTTTTGGCGTGATCCTGAAAATTCAAAAATTCGAAAATTTTGTTGCCAATTTCTGCCCAAGGCGAAACCACAATTGCATAGCTGTGGCTGTTGTGATAGCCTTCCTTTCCCATGGACTCGCGCGCGAAGCGCGCGAGGCCAGTTGCTCATCAAATTTACAACAAACCTCGTAACTAGGCACCCAAAAAGGTCCGTCATCAGTATATATGATACATGTAAATATATAAATACGCATTATTAATTTTTTTTTGCACATACACTTTTTGTAATAAATTGTTCTTATTTATGGCCCAAGCGTTGATTTTTGAGAATACTAAAATCGAAGTGCCCAAAAATAGGTAAAATACAATTGTATGTGCAAAAAAAAAAATAATAATGCGTATTTATATATTTACATGTATCGTATATACTGATGACGGACCTTTTTGGGTGCCTAGGTACGAGGTTTGTTGTAAATTTGCTGAGCAACTGGCGTCGCGCGCTTCGCGCGCGAGTCCAGGGGAAAGGAAAACTATCACAACAGCCACAGCTATGCAATTGTGGTTTCGCCTTGGGCAGAAATTGGCAACAAAATTTTCGAATTTTCAGGATCACGCCAAAAAATCCCAGTCATCAAAATAACCGATTCATACAAATACACATTCGTGACAGTCACCAAAATTAACGCATAGTCATCAAATTGTCCGATTCCTACTCTGTTCTAATGGCATCCCGTCACCAAAATACGCAGTCGGTTCATTTAGTACGATACAATTGGTTGGAAAACGGTTGGGGTCAGATTGACCCTATATGCAGTCGGAGGGTCGTGGCGGAGGTGTGCAGACGGAAGGTTATTTACTTGGTTGGAATCGAATAACTTTTGCCGTGGTAAAAACGAGATGTGGAAAGAATTGAAAAATATTGCTGGTATTTTGATATACATACATACAGCGTACCTCGTGATTTTAGAATGTATGTGTTAATAAACAACGTTTACGATGTATGAAAGTACATCAAGACGTCGTTCCCGGAAGTTCCGTATAGCATGCCCGAGTAGCACTTAAAGAGCACTCAATTCCTACGGAGAGTACTTCTCCCTTACCCCGGTATTTGTCGAGTTACGTGGGGTGCTCTGCTATCCTGACGGCCCGCTGGCAGCGCGCGGCAAAAATCGATTATTCCTAATTAAAAAATCAATCCCGGAAATTCTGGATAGTGTACCCGAGTAGCACTTAAAAAGCACTTAATTCGTACGAAGTGTACTTCTCCCTAACCCCGGTACTTGTCGAGTTACGTGGGGTGCTTTGCTAGCATGACGTCCCGCTAGCAGCGCGCGGCAATAATCGATTTTTTCTCATTAAAAAATCAAGCACCAAATTCTTGAATCGGGCACCTAATTAGCACCTAAAAAGCACCTAATTATGGTACCAATTATATTCGGTTTCTCCAACATTGCTCTGCTGAGTACAGGGACGTCAATCTTTGTACGTTATTATATTACTTGTGCCAAAGTTATTGTTAGTCAATTAATGTTTTCAGATCAAAATTCTGTGGGATCGGGCGAGAATATGTTGTTAAATACCGAGGATGATACGTCACATTGTGTTTCCGATTCTAATCAATCATCTGCTGCATCTTCGATGGAGCCTGATCTAAGCAATGACTGCTGTGGAAATATGTCACATGAGGAGAATGATGATGTCTGTGTGTCGGATGAAGAGCACTTGACAGATCCCGATGTAGAAAATTCTGATGACTCACAATCAGACGATTCCCACGATTCGCACGACAATTTACAAAATTTTGACGATTCTGAAACTTCGGAAGAAGATGAACCTCACGAACGAGTCGGGCGAGAAGACGGTGTGAATGACGACGATATTATGTTTGATCAATCTGTTCTGTCCGTGTCGGATGTTATGGAAATGGTCATGGCATATTGTATGCGTTTTTCTGTATCCCATGAGGCCCGAAAAGCACTGGTGGATATGATACAATGTTTGGCCGGACCAAGGTATGAGAATTGGTCAATTAGCAAATTCCAAATCAAAAAGAAGTACGAGCCGCCTGAAGATGTTATGACTTACACTTTTTTTTGCTCTTCATGCAAAATACCTATTTTGGGACCAATCACAAAAAGGGAATTTGAAAATAATTCAGTTACTTGCGAAGAGTGCCTTCAGCTACAAAATCTGACGATGCAATCGCCGAATAGGTTCATTTACATTGATTTGAAGTACCAATTTAAGCAACTCTTGAGTAGTCGAAAGATCCGTGAGAGCCTAATGGAAAACTTAATAACACGAGACGCTGCGCTCGCTCGTGCACCACCGACCGTAATGACAGACATTTATGACAGCGAGCTGTATAGAGCGGCAATTGGGGAATATTTTCAGAATGCTGATCATGTCCTCACGTACAACTTCAATACAGATGGAATGCCGATTTTTAATAGCTCCAATAGAAGCAGTTGGCCATTGCTATTAATTGTGAATGAATTACCTCCCCATCTGCGATTTAAGCACGTCCTTCTAGCTGGATTATGGGTTGGAAATAAGGAACCCAGTCCTACCATGATGAACACTTTTCTCCAACAGTTCGTTTCACAGGCAAATCACCTAACCGAACGAGGCCTCAAATTGAAAAATGACATGGGCCGAAAGACAACTTTCAAAATAATACCACTGTGTTGCGTTTGTGACTCCGTGGCAAGACCTATTGTCCAGTGCAGGTTACAATATAACGGATATCGCAGCTGTAGTTGGTGCTATGCTCATGGGAATTATGTACGTGGAGCTGTGCGCTATTTATTCGGCGAAGTAGACGCAGACGGGAGAACACACGAGTCTCATAAAGAGGATGTAGAAAATGCCACACGACTTCGGAAACCTGTGAATGGCGTCAAAGGAGCTAGCATTTTGTTACAGTTGCTCCTATTTAATATGGTGTGGGGATTTCCCTTTGAATACATGCACGCCATATTACTCGGTGTAATAAAACTTCTGTGGGATATTTGGACAACTCCCGGGAGTCCAATTTATCTGGCCCCAGCCATTCAAAATCAAATCAACGATAGATTGATGCGAATGACTCCTACACACGAAATTCATCGATTGCCGAGAAAATTATCGAAAAGAGGCAAGTGGAAAGCTTCTGAATGGCAGTCATGGTTATTATTCTACAGCCTCCCTTGTTTAGACGGTCTCATACCAGACGCTGCTTTGGAACACCTATCACTTTTAGTAGACAGTTCGTTCATACTTCTGCAAAACAAAATTTCCGAAGCAGATTTAAATAAGTGCGAACTGAATCTCACGAAATTCGTAGCTGAATTTGAAATTTTATACGGAAAAGAATATGTGACATTCAATGTACATAGCTTACTGCATGTGGTGAAATCCGTGAAATCGTCAGGACCGTTGTGGACGACTTCTGCTTTCAGTTTTGAGAGTACCAATTACAGACTAAAACAACAAGTCAATGGACCGAAAGGGGTTGACGATCAAATCGCAATGGGATACCTCAATAAAAATATGTTCCAATGGAAATTGGGGGAAAACATGGAACTCTCGGAAGAAAGCCAGAATTACTGCAAGCGTCTCTTTGCCGGCCGTCCTCACACTTCGAATTGCACAATAACACCTGACAATGTAGTTTTGCTTGGCAAACCTGTCGTACATGATAACGGGGAAGTCATATACGCTCGGTGTATATTCAAAAATACCCCTTTTCACAGCGCACGATATCGGCCGAACAAAAAAACTAACGATTCCGTAGTGCAATTGGTCACAACGGATATAGTTCAAATAACTGGATTTGTACTCGTTGATGGTCGGACCTATATCGATGCACAGAATATTGATGTGGTTGTAGAATTGCACGTACCGCACATTGTGAGAGTAAGGCGAAGCGATGAATATCGAAGAATCCCCATGGACGATATCCAAGAGAAACTGCTATTTCTGAGCGTCAACAATTTGACATATATTTGCAAATCTCCTTGCATCATAGATTAAGATAAACTATGTACAAAAAAAATTTACAGCTATATAGCATAGACAGGGTTTATAAACTTGTCAGACAATATTTACTCTTTGCAGGGCTGATGTTAAAATTTGTTCAAGATGTTTAAAATCCTACCATAAGTTAAAATTTGTGTACACTGATTATTATAGTACAATACAATTATAATAAAGACTGAATTGACGAAGGACAAAATAAATGTAAAAAAATACTGTATATCCGCTTTGCTTAAAATTATATCATTTAATAATGATTTATTTTTTTATACAAGTGACCGGAATGCGAAACTGAAGTTATCAAGAAAAGTAATTTTTCTTAAATTCTGAAATATCGTTCTGGTTTCTACAGAAGAAAACTTTGGCTAACAAAACTATTTTTCCTTGACTATAGTTGGGTGAAAGAAACCGAAATCCGACATGTAAAACCCAGACTCAAATTCCCCGTTTACCGGTATTATATTTTAGAGTGAAAATTACGAAATTGAAATGCTGCAATTAAAAACGCATCGTGTCGATAATACATGAAAACCGGACAGACAGGCTATCTATCGGATGCAGATAGAGGCCGATAGAATTTGTATACGCGATTGCGGACAGAAGAGGGTTATTCGTTGTCGGTAGCGAATGCGGATAGAAGCCGATAGAATTTGTATACGCGATTGCGGATAGATCCAGATGAATTCGCACGCTGCTCAGCGCTGCGTACACATTCGGACAGACGGGCTGTCTGTAATTGCCAACAGAAGCGGATGGCTTGTTGTAAAGAGCGAATGAGGATAGAGGCCGATAGAATTTGTATATGAAATTGCGGATAGACGCCGTCAAGCAGTTAGAAGTCCAATAAATACCGTCTGAAATTCATAGTCATGCGTACATGAAACTGATAGATGCAGACAGAAATTCAATGTTGGATCACTTGTGCGGATAAAGCTGACAGAATCCCGTCAAGTTCTTATACATTTCAGTTACATATTCTATTGGTTTCTGATGGAATTTTAACCAGGGGAAAGAAATGAAGAGGAAGGACTGGAAGCCAAACCGAAATAGCACATTGTGTTCAGCTCATTTTGCAAATGACTGCTTTGATAGGACAGGATTCCTAATTACATTGAAAAAGAACAGTGTACCAACTATATTTGATAACCCAAAATCAGAGTGTTCATCTTGTCACCGATTAAGGGAATATGGACATGGCTATTCATTCTTCAAGTAAGTACCGTTACTCAATGCAACATAACGTGTGAATTAATAAATTTAAATTCTGCTTGTCATGTAGGTTCCCATTGGATGAACCTGATATTATGAAGCAGTGGATCGCAAATATAAACATTGGACCGTGGTCTCCATCAAGTGATAGCTTTCTGTGTTCCGACCACTTTGAACCCTCTTGCTTTCAGAAGAAAAGTAAAAATTATATAACTTTACGAAAAGGCAGTATCCCAACGTTATTTGGTAAGATCTGAAACTATTAATCCCTTTTAGGTCAGAGAAAACTCAGTGTGCATGAAGACACGTTGATGTGATGCACTATTGCGTCAATGCCGTCGAAGCGGTTAATTACCTACAGATTATAAAGTGCTCTGTTACAGAAAAATCGTGTGTGACACATTTCTGTGTATTTCCATTGTCGTTATTTATTAGTAACTTATCTGTAGGTGAAAACTTGCAGCAGACCGAATTTCAGGATGAATCCGATCGGCCCACCACAGTGAATTTAACCAAATTACATGATCACCTACACATTTGTACCTGATTTGCATGCTCAGGCATGTACATCTTTTTTATTTTCTTTTGATTGTGCTTGTAACTTTTTCTTCATGTGAATGGAATGTGGATTGATACTACTAATTATATTACGGTTGTGGTTTATCGCACGCAACTCTATAAAAATGCCTTAACGTTTGCAAGGAATGTTTTATTCTCCATATTTTTGAATAAAGTTTTTACTCACCCAATTCGATATAATTTAATTCAAAACTTTTTTTTACATGTCTTAAGCTCCACTTTGATGATCAATGGATGGTAAATGGATTCCCCAACGGTTGAATTAGTGTTATACAAATTTTTGAATAATCCGTATGGAATTCAGCCCACCATAGGATGAAGGATAATGAACGGAAACTTCTTAGAATTGAGGACTTCTTTTGAACATAAAGAAAAATCACGCTTAAATACAAGTTTTTCGTCATATTATTTAATGATCTTTTACACCATATAATTGTAAATAATAATATACTTTCGAAAAAATGATTTGTTCTTCATTTAATGTGTCAAACATTATTTTACTCGTCAAAAACTTTTTTGTGTGACGAATATATCGTTAGATCTAAATAGCATATATTACGCAGTTTAAATCTAGCGCGCATTTTGTGACAACTTTCTGTACAAGATGGCGGAAATTCAATTGTTCAATTGGACGCACGAGCTTACACGTAGAGTATACGGTAATATCCAATCCAGTGTATATATATATCAGTGTGCAGCAAACGCTGGATGCAGCATGCTCTGATTGATTAATTCACCAAAGTCACCACTTGGTGACGTCTCACGTGTGACGTCGGCACAACACTCCACGAAAATACCCGAATGCTAGACACTAGAATCAATTGGGCAAGTACAATTAGACTCACATCAGTAGTTTGGGTCATAAATTACCGATAAAGTATTTAAATACACTGGACAACGATCGTTCTATCGCACTATTCAGATAAACCCGGGAAAAAGAGAATGTTTATTATAACTTATTGAAATAGAGTTTTGTCACCTCCTATTGGATGACTGGATCTCGGCAACGTTGGGTTGATGCAATGGAAGGGAATTCTTTCAAAGAAACACTGATTGTGAGTTGAAATTAGAATTTGTTTTAAGCTGAATACATTCTGATGAAGAATACAAAGTAGGAATGAACAATTTTAATACAATGATATAAATGCACTAATAAACCGGGCAGTATTACGTCGTTGAAATGCAAGTGCCAGAGGATTTTATCGCAAGAGTCTACCGAGAACAAGTAGCAAACTGGAGATTAAAACCAAGAGAGCGAATTAACGCTGGGTGCTTGTATTTATGACAGTAGAGGTGAGAATATTCCACCTCAAGCATTGTCCCGCAACGACATATTTCGTCCCCTTACTCTGAGCGTTACAACTAGGTCAGCATGCTATGCTATGGAATTTGTTGGTGCCGGGTGCAGAGTTGGACTTTGGATCTTTTCTTCAACTCTTGCTCCATTCCATCTTGCTTCTTCGCCGTATTCCAAGATTTAAAACTAGGTCCATGTTCATCTTTTGGGATTGAATTATTATGCGTTATGGGCATGAGCTTCATGTATACGCGTATTGGTGAGGTGCGCTATTATTGTGGGTGTGTGTGTTCTGTGCGCACAATCCCTTGGTAACAGTACTACGGGAGTTCAGAATCTTACGTGACTTTAGAAGGGGTGGCCTTCGCCTGTATAACCACAGGACAAGTATATGCTCGAGATCGCTGTTCTTTACAATTACTGTTATACATCGGAGCTATACCCATACCATTGTGATGGAGCTGGAACATTTCTAATGAAATATAACAGTTTATATCCTCTCGTAGGAACATGCCGGGGATTATTTAGATGAATACAAAATTTATCATGCAGCGTAGCCCGCCTTATGCGCTTGGCTTTCTTATCGGCAGCAGTGCTCAAATTACGCGATTATGCACTTCATATGCACTGTCGCCGAGCCCGGCGAGAGGCCGTGTGAGCAGTCTCAATACTGCTTCCAGGCGTAACGCACGTCTAATTTAATATAATATAACGTTAACACTTCCTTTTACCATTTTTTGTTATCAATCATCATTCAATTCTCTGTTTGAATAAACATATAAATACCTATATAATCGTTGCGCAATATTTGCATGACAAATTTGGCGATCCTGCCAGGATCCGGTTTAAACCAACGAACGTGGCGCGCGTATCAAACGGCCGGATCATAGTGACGAATTTTGGAAGTGAGTGCGTAAGCCCAATAAATTCACGCGCGAACCTTCGGCTACGCGTTTATAAGTAATTATTACGAATTGTACCTAGCAAGGGATAGAATGAAAGGCCGCCTTGCGTAGACAATCAAGGACTGCGTGTAGACCGCTTGATAACCAGGGACTGAGTGTAGACCGCCTGATTCTACACTGGACAATTCCTATAGTGAACTTGTGTATTTATTGGAAAGGAAGCAAGTATAAAATTCTGCACTCCTTAGATACAATAAACTTCGCGTTTAAACCATCTAAGTGAAGTGAAGTGAGAATAAGGACATCGAGACTCGAACCGCTCTTATATTCTTGCCCCCGGTGCCTGTCAGAGACTCCAGGACATCGAAGCCTCGTACCGACGGCTACCACGATCTTCGAGTGTGATGCTTCACACCTCAATTTGGCTACTCCTAGCGTAAGTACAAGCATTTTGTTACTTACTCGAGTCACCATAAACTTATCGAAGGACAAATCGTGATCGAAACTAAGAATTTGATGGTCAAACTTGAATCATTCGAATAAATAAAGTCAAAGCTTGACTCAAGGTAAATTTAAAAAAAATAAATTCACAATGGACGTGAACGAAAACAATGACCGGAGATCGGCAGTACCTCCCACTATTGTTGAGACTGCAGAAGATGGACAATCCGTCACTTCTGAATCCCGGTTTGAAGAGAGATTTTGGGATTTGACGAACCAAATGACTCAGCTTGTGAATAGGCTACAAGAAGCCACCGAACGTAATGATTTAACTGCAATGGGCAGATACCGTCTTGGTCTAGAGCAATTAAACGGAGAGAGGTTAACTGCGCGTCAACTTGCTCGCCGCGAAGATTCGCCTATAGAAGAGGTTACCCGTTTTATTCAATTGAGAAATCAAGAACGCCGTGAACACGACTTCATTCGTCGCAATAATGTAGAAATAAATCGAAACTCTGAAACAGTTCCGCGTCCCGAAGACACGCTTGAAAGCGTCACCAACCAAATGTTTCAGGAAATGCAACAACCGAATAACCAATTAACCGAAGAAAACCGTCAAGAGGAAGCTCTTACAAATAGTAATACCAATCGAGAAGCAATCAATAACTATTATCGCTTAACAACTAGCGATGATCCGAATGTTTCTAATATTTTGAGACCGCCCGGAAACCATACCGGAGCGATACCGCGAATTCAACTAGATACCGCGCGTCTCGTTGAATCAGAGGTGGAAGGTCCTTCTCAGATAGCTCCCTCAATCGTAACAAACCCACCACGTTACTCGGCATTATACGGGCTCGCTCAAAACCGATTGCTGCCACCGACACCGCGCATCAATGAGGTGGGCTCCCCAGCCAATTCAGACTCGGACCATCAAGGTATAAATGCGATGGCAGTACCGATCCTTCACCAAAATCGCTCATTAGAAAACGACCGATTCTCCACCGCGCGAGCCAATGTGAACCATGATATCTTGTCGGATACGGATTCGACACTGCAACGCGTTCTCGAGGAAAGCCGACGTTTATCACGGATGCCGAACGTACGCCTTACACCAAGGCCTAGTCCACAGTGGCCTAATGGTCCGACGGATTACGAAATCCCACGAGGTACTGGTAGCAATACCCGTAACAACGTCCCGCGTCGTCGTCTAGAACAGCAAGGAGAGGATGAACTTCGAAGAGCCTTGGAAATGTCTGCTACTTTACCACATCGTCGTCCGGACACTGTGACGTTCAGTATGTCCCAGTTGCTGAGTGATCCCGAAGCTTTACGCCAACAGCAAGAGATAATGAGAAACATTGAGGAACTTGCGCGAAGAAACCAAACAAGAATTCAACTACCGGCAACTGCGCCACCCCGAGACGTGTTTCCCCCTCGGAATCCAAGAGACCCAGGCCCGTATGCACGAACGGAAGCTTACTTGAATGATGTCAGCCTACGCCCCGATGCTGCCGGAAGATACCCCGGAGAACCAAATCGCCCAGCGGACGAGCCCTATGCGATCCAAGATTTCCTACCCGCGTTTCAAGCCATCAAGATGATTGATTGCAGACTGGAAGGAAAAGCAGGCGAAGACGTACACGCTTGGATCATGCAAGTAAAAGCCGCCGATATGGTAGTTATGCCAACCCAACGTTTCCCGTTTTTGAGCATGGTAATCAGCTTGAAGACAGGAGGAGCTCTTCAGAAGACCATCAACCAGAGGAGACCTTGTACAATCCCAACTTTACTCGAAGTCATAAGATCAGCCGTTATTGTCGAGAAAAGTGCCACCACATTGGAAATGGAGCTTGGCAGAACAGGCCAAAAGGGCGACACTGTGGACGCCTACAATCTCAAATTTAATCAGATCTACCAAGACCTCGTAGCTGCCTTCTCGAATCAACAACTACGAGCGAACATCGATCCTAATCTTCAAGACCTCGAAAATAGAGTGTGCCAGTACTATCTGTACGGACTTAATCCGAGGATATTCCATCAAGTCAAAAACCGTCAGTACTTCAAGTTACTAGAAGCCCAGAAGGCCGCGAAAGAAGCCGAAGGCGAGGAATTGAATTTCCGAATGCATCAACAACAGCTGATGAACAGTAACGACACAGCCTCGAAACCCACGTTTTGGAACAAGTCCCAAATTTATGGGCCAGGCAGCGCATCAGATACGCGAAGATTCCAGGTACAACAAAGAACCTCGACGAACTCGCCAAGGTCAACTCCTCGACCACCAGCGTCTGTCCACCACCACGATGAAGCGGAACAAGATGAAGATAAAGAACTCCAGAGATGTGAATGCCACACCTGTAACACACATCGGACCGCCCATGAACAACAAGCAGTATGTCATAATTGCGGAACCAGAGGACACTACAGCCGGAACTGCTACGCTCCGCGCCGACCACAGAACGACCAACGCCCTAATACTAACGGCAATAAGCGAGACGCAAATTTTCAAAACGCCAGCCTCAAAGACAAACCGCCCAACGACCAAGTCAATTGCACGTCGGAGGAACTCCAGTCAGAGGAAGAGAAAATAAAGGGACAGGAGGACGAACTAGAGGACGAGTGCCAACAGGAGCCCGTGTATGTTCAGTTTCACAGGGGTTACTACAGTGTGCTGTAATAAAATTTGGAGAAACAAAGAAAGGAGTAGCCCTTATGGTCGATACAGGTGCATCAATAAACCTCATAAAACGGAAGGTTATTTATCCATCGGATAAACAAATTTGTCCAATTATCAAACGCAAAATTTCCTTTAAGACTGGCAAAGCGCTAAATTCCGCGAATGAAATTGCTGTACTAACTCACATGGGGCTAAAGGACGAATTCGTCATTATACCAGACGATTATCTGCCTGACGAAGAAGATGGAATCATGGGAAACCCGTTTATGAGGAGGCGAGATTTCCAGTTGAATGCCTCGACGCTCACCCTGAAGAATAAGATACACCACCTTAGTAGCGACCGAAAAATTCGATTTAAACCAAATTCGGTGAACAAAATTGCCATCGATACCGACGAAAAGAATCTCGATCTCATGTTACGCATGGTCTATAAAGACGGAATGCCTATGGAAAATATCCCGGTGCAGATTGTACACACGAACAATCATGGTACGGCTTATGGAATCGTCACCACCGCTGAAGACGAAGATATCGAGCTCGGACTGGAGAACGTCCAAGTCCACCGAGTAAAGAGTATGTCAACCCCGGGTGTATGGCAACAACCACGTGATGAAAGAGAGCAGGCGCTCCAACATACTGTCGACTTGAAACACCTACCGGATGAGTACCAGAAAGAAATTTGGAGTATTCTTCAGGATTTCAGCGATATCTTTGCCTTACAGAAGGAAGACATGGTCAATGGAACTTCAATGGCTGAACATCGCATCGAGTTGTCCGATCCTCAACGCATTGTAAATGTGAAAAGTTTCCGTGCTCCACAGCTGCACCAGCAGGTTGTAAAAGAGGGAGTAGAGAAAATGTTGAAACAAGGAATAATAACGGAATCCGAGTCGCCATACAACTCGCCAGTTTGGGTTGTACCCAAAAAACCGGGCCCCGACGGAAAGCCCAAGTATAGAATTGTGATCGATTTCAGGAAGATTAATGAACTTACCGTTCAGGATTCTTATCCGATACCAATAATCGAGGATTTACTCGATCACATGGGAAGGGCCAAGTTCTTTACTACTGTCGACATGGCCGCAGGATTCCACCAGATCAACATGGCTACTGACTCCAAGAAATACACTGCCTTCTCAACCCCCGACGGGCATTTCGAATACCAACGAATGCCTTTCGGATTACAGAACGCTCCTGCGACCTTCCAACGCATGATGAACGATGCGCTGAGAGGATTGAATCAGAAGATCTGTTGCGTCTACATTGATGACGTAATAATTTTTGGTGAAACGGAGGAAGAACACCATCGAAATGTAAGAACCGTATTTCAGCGTTTAAGACAATGTAACTTGAAACTCCAGCCAGAGAAGTGCGCCTTCATGAAAACTGAAGTGAGATACCTCGGATATGTCATCACTGACGAAGGAAGCAAACCAGATCCGGAAAAGACCAGAGCGATACAACAATTACCCGTTCCAGTCAACGTTAAGACGATTCGATCCTTCCTTGGTTTGACGGGGTATTACCGAAAGTTCATACAAAACTATTCAATGTTAGCGAAACCATTAACAAGGTTAACAAGAAAGGACATCCCATGGGATTGGTCAGCAGCCTGCCAAGAAGCCTTCGAAACCCTGAAAGAAAAGTTGGTCACACCACCGATACTTGTGAGATCAGACCCAGCTAAACAATACGTCGTAACCACCGACGCGTCAAACGATGGAATTGGAGCGGTACTATCTCAAGACGGCCACCCCATATATTTCTTATCTCGAACCCTGAATGATGCGGAAAGGAATTACAGCACGACGGAGAAGGAGATACTTGCTGTTGTATGGGCCGTCAAGAGACTAAGAGTATATTTGCTCAATACACCGGATAAACCCTTCATCATCCGCACCGATCATCGTGCACTCGTATGGCTGAAAAATTTCGTAGACCCCAGTCAACGCCTGCTGCGTTGGAGACTAAGATTGGAGGAATACTCATTCCTGATAGAACATGTTTCGGGAAAAAGTAACGTAGTAGCGGATGAGTTATCTAGAGTCTTTCGCACAAAGGAAGAGATCTTCGGAAAACTCACCGAATTGGAAAAGGGACTATACGAAATCACACCCATTGACAGGAATCCCAAGTGGGTCCACCATATTGCCGCACGCCACATTGACATCGAGAGATTGTCACTCACAACAGGCAGGACAGAATCTCACATCAAACTCGTTCCCAACCGAAATCGAAAAGGGGAGGACGGCAAATGGGTGAAGATTACCCTAGAAGAAAAGGATGCCTCTGACAACACCCTGATTATACCAAAGAATCAGACTGATAGACGTGAGAAACTCAGAAACTACATTCATCCGAAAAGGTACGAAAAGATATACTTCTGGATTGACCCTAAGAAAACCACCAAAGAAGAAACCAATTCGATCATTGAAGATCTCAAGAGGATACGTCAGGACTCAGGTGCAGACATATCATTTTGCTTGACAGGAAAGGATGTGCCTAACAAACAGCAACAGAAAGAAATCATGGCCAGCGCTCACAACGACATCAATGGACACTTCGGCCTAGCAAAAACAATTGACCGAGTAAAAGAAACGGCCGTATGGTCACGTATGGAGAATGATATCAATTCCTTTATCCAGGCATGCCCCACGTGTCAGATGTATAAAAAGGAAAGGATACAAATGAAATCACCCGCTATTCTTTTCGAAACCTTTGCTGAAAAACCTAACGATCAAATTTCAATAGATATCGTCGGACCTCTGGTCGAATCTTGGAATAAACACCGATATATCCTCACGATGCAGGATTCAATAACTAAATTCATTAAATGTGCCCCACTTACGAACAAAACCGCGACAGAAGTTATCAAGGCTCTATCAGAGTACTGGATAGGTAACTTCGGGTGCCCCAAAGTAATCTTGACGGACATGGGAAAGGAGTTTTGTAACGAGCTGACCGATTCCTTTCTCGGACACCATAATATCAAACATATCACCACAACTGCATATCACCCGCAGTCGAACGGCTCTATAGAACGAATGCATGGTGTCTTGGAAGACTATATTCGAACTGCCTGCAAAGAGAGAATACACACTTGGGACAAGGTTTTAATAGAAATGGCACGTGCCTATAACACTTCCGTTCATCAATCAACAGGTGAAACGCCTCACAACCTCATGTTCTGTCACGAAGCCAACAATCCTGACGGTTTCCGCGGAAACCGATTGGAAACCGTGATTAGTAAGAAAATGTTGTGGATACGAAAATGGGAGGAACGGTTCGAGAAAGCTCTGGTCTGGCTTACCAAATCCAGAGAGAAAAACCAAAAACAAGTGGACCAAGGAACACGACGACAAACTCCTTTATATCAAGTGGGAGATAAAGTAATGATCAAGAACCATACGCGACAGAACGCCTTGGAAAGGATTTGGAATGGACCATTCGTCGTCGTCGAGATCAACGAACAAAAAGGAAATATCACTTACAAGAAAACCGCGGATGATTCCACAGCGTCTTATTGGAAGACCCATCTGAATAATACCAAACCGTACTACGAATACGACACCGGACCAAGGGAAAACGATCCAATCCCTAGAATTAAACTCAAACGGGTTCAGGGTAACGATTGGATCTCCACGGAATAGAGTCTAAGTTTCTTTTGTTATAGGTGTAGCAGTCTGTCCCTAGCCTACTTCGATGTCTCAGTTATCAGTGGGACTTTACTCCAGGAGGAAGTGGGCAAAGTATACATGTACCAGGAAAGATGGAAGATATTCCAATCCATTGACGCAAGTGGGTTCACCAAACCATTACTCGACATTCACGACAAACTCGGAGGCCTCCAGACGATACGGGATACCTATCTGGACCATTGGAACCCTGGTCAGCGATCCCTCGCCCAGTCCGCCCTGGACGCTTTAGATTTAGAATTTGCCCGTGCCTCGTCACACAAGAATATTTTGGAAGTCATTTTAGACTTGGGTGCGCCTATTCTTCAAATGACGCGCCGCCCCTCTAAATAAAGGGAATCTCAATCCCACGGAACCAAAACAAGTACTCCGAAAGCGCTCGCGTCGAGCGATGTTACTTACGAAGCCTCGCGCGAAGCTGAGGCGGTATTTGGAAAACACGTCCTTCTGACGGGTCTGGCAAATGAAATGTATCCCCTAAGGAAATCTTATCTCACGCCAAACATCAGACCGAAAAGAGGAATGTTTAACTTTTTAGGAACAATCCAAAAATCAATCTATGGAACTGCTGACGCGGATGATTTGGAAATAATTAATGGGAATCTAGCCTCACTAAAAAATGTAACGGACACTCTAAATCTTGTGGTAACCAAGTCCTTGCACATCAATCAAGTCCAAATTAATATCTTGAATACAAATCAGCTCAAACTTAAACACTCTTTGGAAACTGTATGGGGACAATTAGAATCATTAAAAATAAAAGGTAACGAAACGCTTGCTTATCAGGAATACATGGAAGCTATAACTCTAAGTTTATTTGAAATTAAGGAACTGCAAAGACTGATCGACCTGGTAATGACTGCCGTACAATTAGGAAGGCATGGTATCATCGATAACACCCTTTTTACTCCAAAGGAGCTTATGACAGCTCTTCAAGCTTTCGACGCCAATGACAAAAAGACACTAATACCTATTAAAGAGGAAAATTACGAGAAGTTTATTAAAATAAGTGATTTAACTATAACCACAGATAAAGGCAAACTTATCTATATACTCACAGTGCCTTACTTAGAAAAGGAACCTTGGGTAATAATTCAGAATACCCCGGTACCCGTAAGAATAAATCACACTTATGTAACGCTTAACCCAACATATGCTTTGAAATTAGTACGTAAGAATTTTATAAGAGAAGTCACATTTTCTCAACTGAAACAGATAACCGATTATTTCATTGGTGATTACCGCGATGTGGGACATCGCAACGATACTATTGAACTTTGTGAGAAAATAGCTGATCCCATACCTCGAGGATGCACTCTGAGTCGTTTCCTCGTCACAGATATTGCTTACATAAGAACGCAGGGATCGCAAATAATCTTACCTTCGAAGCCAATTGAGGTAACCATAACATGCGCTTCAATGCAGACTTTTATTATTTAAATCACCAAGCCATCCCTGATAACCACGAATCAGAGCTGCGAACTTCAAACTTTGAAAACGCGAGTCAAATTAATCGTAGAACATATGACTTCTCAATTAACAGAAATACATGCAGATACCATTTCCCCGCTAAACAAATTTGTAACAGGCCGGGAAATTGTATTGCATCACGTGATTAACTTGGATACCCTCAAGGATCAAGGACAAGCCATTTTAGACCTTGAGAGTGTCCTCGCGAATAACGAAGCGACCCTTCGGGTCAACAATACATGGGCTAACTTCAAAGGTATAGGGATCCCATCAATAGCTGCCGTTTCTGGAACGATATCCGTCTTGTCTATTCTACTCTTGCTGTGGAAATTTAATATACCAACCTATATCTCGGCGTTCGCCGGATATTGTTGCCAAAGGAATCCCTCTGCTTTGGAAGTAGTAGAACGAAGGAAATTAAAACGCAGGATTGAGACACAGGCTAAAAGTAACGAAAGAATCCTACGAGAAATCAGAAGCCGCAGAGACGCGCCTTTGTCTTCGTCGGGGGATGTGATGGAGCTGGAACATTTCTAATGAAATATAACAGTTTATATCCTCTCGTAGGAACATGCCGGGGATTATTTAGATGAATACAAAATTTATCATGCAGCGTAGCCCGCCTTATGCGCTTGGCTTTCTTATCGGCAGCAGTGCTCAAATTACGCGATTATGCACTTCATATGCACTGTCGCCGAGCCCGGCGAGAGGCCGTGTGAGCAGTCTCAATACTGCTTCCAGGCGTAACGCACGTCTAATTTAATATAATATAACGTTAACACTTCCTTTTACCATTTTTTGTTATCAATCATCATTCAATTCTCTGTTTGAATAAACATATAAATACCTATATAATCGTTGCGCAATATTTGCATGACACCATTATGTGGGTTCTGATTTCGTAAGAGCGTCCGCGTTCTTGAGGCTACAGAGCGATATATTATAAGCGTAGTTTGGGTTCTGGAATATTTTACTGTACTATGGATTAGATTGTTTATCTTAATAGTTAACTGGGATACAATAGCGGTTACCCTTGGTTGTTATTTTGATAGAGTAATATGTTGTATGTTTTATTAAAGTAGGATAGTGCTAGGTTCTGATATCCTGTCAGGCACGTGGAAAGGTGTGTACGGATCACGGTCTTTACATACAGGTCTGGTAACTCCGGCACTTTTGAGTGGTAGGGGGTGTCACCGTTAGTGAGGCACACGGTCTTGTTTCTTATCTATCCGCTAGGGGCGCCATTAGCCCGGGGTATGATAGATATAGATATATACCGATAAGATAACCTGCTCATCGAAGTTTTTGACAGGTCATAACTCAGTGTAAAGTGTGTAAACGGTGGATCATCTACACAAGATCTCAAACTGTCTCAAAAGTTGTGAGCCCTCGCTTGATGCTTATGGATTTTATTGACTTAAACATTTGAGGATTCCGTTAAAATAAAACAATTACCACGCCTGCCATGGAATGTTAGTAAACATCTCAATCATTTTTTATTCGCATCTTTCTTCATTTTTGAGTGTTATTCAGGATTGTTGATTCCGAAAAATCAGCTGTCCGGATCTGATTTATGATTGGCTCACCCCGAGGGGGCAGCGCTGCAGACGGCGAAGACGAGAACCACGGTTTTGCCTCATTATCTGAGTCATTCCCCACCCTACTAGTTTCCGGACCTGTATGTAAGACCGTGGTACGGATTGATGAGAGAGTGGATATTCTTAATACATTCTTTATTAGGTTATGCAGTACATAGGTATGCCCACGGTCCTACATACAGGCCTGGAAACTTCATTGGAGGGGGAAGGCTGCTTATTGAAGCCATGTTGGTAGTTCACTAGTCGCCACTAGGTTAGTTGCGATCTTCTCAACAGCAGCGGCGGGGCCGGGGGGGTCCAGACAAGCCATGGTATTCGCTCACTCACGCTCACTTATCGTATTTATTGAGGTTATTGTTATCCTGGTAACTAGACCACAGCGACAACTGGCGGTGCTGCTAGAATCGAAATTTGCCCTTGTTAAGGGCGTTGCCTAGCTAGAAAGCGCGGGCTACTCCGCTTCCCGCGTTAACCGTGGCGAGAGAGAGGGTAAAGAAACAAGTGAGACAGAGCAGCCGAGCTGTCGCCGGAGTGGGGCGGGTGACGCGGCTATCCTCTTCCACCCCTCACGGGCATTCGGTTTCAAATACTTTTAAACAGCCCAGTGTATCGCGCTCGGCACGACGCAGCGCCTGATGAATAATAGAAAAAAAAAGTAGACTCCTTTCAGATTCCACTTGAAAAATTTACTAGTAATACAGAATTTAATAAGGAACCCGGAACTATTTTTTTTATAATTCGAAAACTTGTCATTAATGAGGTAAAAATCGTCAAATATTTGAATTGTTTATAAAAATTGGGATTTTCAATAATGTTCAACATTGCATTTTTTTTATGAAAGCTTATTCGTTCACCTTCCGAATGCACTGTAAATGATGTCTTTACGTCGAATAGAACCGGATATATCCGAGCTCCTTTTGGATCAAAATTGAATGATTGTCTTGTAACTTTCGAAAACAAACATAATTCGGACGAACACCAAAATGCGTGTCGATTCTTTTTACCTTTATTTCATGTAAAAAAAAGTATGAATAGATTGAAAAAATACGAGGTCATTTTTTGATTGACGTGACGTAGAATTCCTTATACGTATGTTGATATAGATATACATTCTTCATATTTCAACGAAAATTATATTCACCGGCGTCCGTATTTCTACGCAATGCGATCACGTGACTGGTAATAGTCTAATAGCCGGTATTCATAGTCAGGTTCGATTTGCAGGACTGTCTTGAGGCAGCTCAAAGCATAGCTTGATCGGCTGAGAGCTGTTCCTAATACAGTCTCGAAAATAATACGTAACTATTTACGAATACCGGCCAGACGTCGTCACAGGTCATTTTAAATTGAAAATGCAACGAATAGCTGTGAGCAAATTCATGATATAGCAACGAAAATATCATCAATCTCCCAGGTCTCACCACGTGGAGGTCGCTATCAAACAGAGACCCGCCTAACCCGTCCCTACCTCCCAACCATGATCGGGTTTGCACCAAACAAATACAAAATGATGAAAAATAATATAAAATGGTAAAAGTAAAATTGAACTCGTTTAAACTTAATAAACATAATCACGAAATCTGTATGAGAAGGATCTCATAGAAATTAAATTGAAACAGTATAAGTGAAACATGACAGTAATCTTGATAAAGAAAATTGATATAACAAAGCATCGAGCATTGTATACATTATATGGCTAAATAAATTCTATAGAAAGCGCAAACTATGGAAAGTAGTACGAAAAGTAAAAAGTATTCCTGGAATGAATAATCAGATATATAATTATAACGATATGACTAGCAAATTTTTAGCAGAGTAATACATATAACTAACTAAACATAAATCACAGAAATATTGCACGTAAGCTATATACAAAGCTATTATATTTATGTACATATGTACATATATTTAGATTACAGTGTTTTGTCGTTTGTCGGTCGTGAATTTACTGTTTCTTACGCGCGGCCTATTATCTGGGCTTCGATGATTTGAGGGGGTTCGCGGATTGAGCGTTGTCGGGCGCGTCTAGAATCTACGATTTCGGGTTACAAACAAAAGTAAAAGAAATCTGCTCATTTATTCTCCATTTTTTCGGTCCAGAATTTATCGTCACGTTTTATTTTATCAAAAATCAATCCCTTTGACGTCCAAACTATAAAATAGCACCACTTCCTATTCGTAATGTGTAGAAGACCTTGGACCTGTAATTATGAGAAAGCTCTAACTTGGCTTTTCCACCGATTATTTTCGTCTCAAATATTAATTCTGTATCCCAAAAATCTATCGAGCGAGCGCAGCGAGCGATCAAAATTTTTAAATGTTCAAGCGAAATCCCACAAAAAGTACTGATATCCCCAAAAAGCACCTCTGTTGCAAAAACCTTTCGCCAAGTATATTAATTTGACAGCCACCCACAAAACAGCCACCTACAAAACTGTCATCAAATCAGATACTGCTGCCAAGTATAATTTATTTAGAAGCTAATGATGATTTTGATATACTATAACGACAAAAAAAAAAATTGAAATCAAAATTGAAATTGAAAAAAAAAAATAATTTTTATTGAAAAAAAAAAATTGGAGATAGTGGTAAAGGCGGGCTTTTTCAAAACAAGCACGAGAAAATACAAGTCGAGCTATATCAATGTTGTAATGGCAATATAAGCATGGGCCCGCCAGGACCACGTACTCCAATTGTTTTTTTTTTTTTTTATCAAAATTTATGTTTTTTTTTTTTAGAATTTCAATTTTGATTTCAATTTTTTTTTTTTGTCATCATTAGTTATAGTATATCAAAATCATCATTAGTTTCTAAATAAATTATACTTGGCAGTAGTATGTGATTTGATGACAGTTTTGTAGGTGGCTGATTTGTAAGTAATGTGTGCATGTATGATTACCCCAGAATTACGTCAAGTTTATTTCTAAAAACAAAACGCGCGTATTTTAGTGGCCTAATACGTACGCGCCGTATTTACTTTGTATGGAAAATTCTGCCAGGTACATTGTAATTTTACCTTGGATACTTAGGTAGTCACAATAAGTGATAAGAATATTCCTTATGATCGACAAAGTGTAAACACTCATGCTAATTGCCGAATATCGATTTCGATCATTTAACCTGAACACGTAACAAATTGATGACATATTTTAGCGACTAATGCAAACCGGGCTAGTACCACACGTCACAATGCATTCTAGTTTATATTTTCGTATGTATAAAAAAACTAGAGAATGAATGTATACTGCTATTATGAACAGCACTATCGGCTCTTGAAAGTACCTTCTTAAATTAAAGCCCTGCGATTGTTCGTACTCAAGTGATTGAATCTCGAAGTCAGAGAGGGTGCACCATCAATCATATAAATAATTCGATTTACCTCATTTTTTCCTGAAATTTAGCTAAAATCTTTATGCCGGGTCGTTTCTTCTTCTTCAAAGACACATTTCCTCTCTTCTTAGCCATCGCGGGAATAAATACTGATTCGAAATAATAAAAAACACTGTAGAAAAACACAAGCAAAAATAAAAGCGCGGAACACTATCCACGTGCCGAGCGACGAGGATTCGAAGGAGGGGAATTGTAGTGGGGGGTGTTGAGTCTACTCTCCTCGCCTGTAATTCGCATGGTCGCCCGCCAACGCAGTCGTGGCGCTAGCAGCCGCCCGCCTTTTGCGCGAAAAATTTGCTGTTTTATGCTTCGTGATTTTCCTTCTCATTTCCTCATTTTTGAAGATACTTAGGTTCTTAGGGAGTCATTTTGAAGATAAAGAATAGATCTGTGTCGCCTTTTTCGCCGAATTGCGAAAAAAATTCACTGTTCGCTGTGTTTCACTTCAAACATAACGTACTTTCAAGTACGTTTCACGCAAATCTGAAAGCGAAATCGAAAATTCGGCAAAAAAGGCGACACAGATCTATCCTTTACCTTCAAAATGACCCCCTAAGAACCTAATTATCTTCAAAAATGAGGAAATGAGAAGGAAAATCGTGAGTCTCTGTTTGCGCGCGCTGTTCGAGGCATAGGCAACGCCCTTAAGCGACGCGAATAATCGTGGCTCCCAGCATAGGAGTTTCCAGACCTGTATGTAAGACCGTGGGTATGCCACACGCCGATGTCTCGTGCACGGTCTTACATACAGGTCTTGCAAGCAACTGAAATTTGAGTGGTGGGGGTAGCCTCGTATTGTCCAGATTTTTTTTTTTTTGTCACTACTGGCCACTATGCGGCGCTGTCAGTTATTCATAGACATATGCGTGATATTACAACGCGAGGTTATATTCGAATAGAATATGGCTATGATTAAAATTAATAACACGAGAGATAAATGCAATAACGACTAATTCCTGTGCGGTTCCGACCTGCAACACAGGTCGAAAATCAGTGAAAGAGAAGTGCACCGCATTCAAAGTTCCATCGAATCGTGAACTGCGTGAAAAATGGATTGCTGCGATTCCAGGAATTTTTGACCTAAAGTCGTCACAATTTGTTTGTGAAACACATTTTCTGGAGCGATTCATCAGAAGGAAGTGGATAAAATATACCGTGGCATGGGTATCAAAAAGATTGGTCAGGATTCCACCAAATAATAATAATAAGCTTATTAATAACTCGTAGCGCCGCTCTTGTGGCCATAAGTTGTACTTTTGTTTCGGACGTGAACTGACAACCCCCCACTACGTTCGTTGCAAGACCTGTATGTAAGACCCATAGACTCTTTATAAGTCTATGGTAGGACCGTGGTCTCGTGGCTCACTCATAGATTTATAAAGACAGACCGAGCGCTCTTATGAGCCGCTTGAAGCAAACATTTAAAGGACAGAAATATGCCGGGAGTACTCCTTTCTCTCTCTGACGATATTTGTGGCGGGCATTGAGGCGGTAGAGGAGAATGAGGCGAAATTATGCGCCTATATCTATAGCTGTTCCACTTCCACTGCTCTGTTGTCTCCCACCATGACGCCGATTGAAAAGAGAGAGCAGTACTCCCGGTATATCTCTATCCTTTATATGTAATTGTCAGTGCCTCTTATAGGAGCGCTCAGTCTATCTTTATAAGTCTATGGGCTCACTGGCCATCCCGCTCACCAGCACCGTGCGCAGGCAGCTCGGCGCTTCACGTCAGCCGGTGCTGCCGCTGCCTACTCATACATTACAGATAGTAATTAATTATGGAACATGATTGTAATACGTTTAACTAGGTTCGCGTAACTGTAATTACTTCCAACTATTTGTATGGCTTATCCTTCACGGGATTAGTTTCTTGAAATTTCAAATAATTAATTATCTTAGGATATGCTTGCATACATGTTCTGTAATATTTTCTTATACGGGCAGTGTTTTTTAGTCGAGATAGATTAGCGCATAAGGTGTCTAGAGTTTGCTCTTGTGTTTCCGGTCGGTTGTTAACGGGCATGGCCACGTATACAATTTAGGTCACTTCTTTGACAGAATTACTGGGGTTTGTAAAGAGTTAATGTCTGTACATTGTTGTGTTTCATTGCCACGACTGGAATGGATGCTATTGGCTTGAAGGGTTCAATGTTATTATAATAATGTATTCCTCATTATGTTTCTAGATTGACATTCGGTTGCTTCACCCTAGAGAATCATCCTGCTAGTTGGCTTACCCTCGGTGGTTTTATTGTGTTACTGATATATTCTCTACCTGGCATTCTGTAGCGTTCCACATTAGAGATCTATTTTCCCTTCCAAACAGTTGTGCGCATCGCCTACAATACGGCGTTTTCGTAAAGAATTCTATAATTCATGTTGGATAATTTGTATTCATGGTTCTGGAGATTCCACAGTACCTAGTTTTCAGAGTTTATTGCAGCAATACGATTGACTCTACATTATATTGATTATGAATCTTTTCTATTACAGTCTTACCTATCTCCCGGGTTATAAGATGTACCGTAGGTTGCCTATCATATGGCTCTAAACTTCTTACTTGCAACTAACAAGGAAACTGAAGGATTAGAATTCTTGACCTCGTAGATAATGTAGTGGTAAATCTTGGTGAGCGGTCAGTAAATGCGTTACGTAAATTTCCAATAACGTTTCGGTCCGAGTAGGGTCCTTCCGCAGAATGATAAATTTTTTTATTTAACTGCCAAGAACATAGATTCCATCAGTAAGACAATAAGATCAATGGATATCATAATATTAAGAATTATTATCTATTGTACATTGGAGAATACATTCAATATATCTATTACAACTAAAAATGTATATCAACAATTAAGAGAAAGTTTACCTTGTATAAGAAGAGAATAAAACACTGGTCAGTATCATAAAATTCAAACAGGAGAGAGATGGTTCTTCAGATTAGGTGACAAAAGACTATTGACATCTTCTCCAATAGATAAACGAGGAAACAAGGATAACAAGGAAACTGGTTGAGGTGTTCCCACCCGATTTCGTCCATTTAAGGATATGTTATTCTTCATTGAAATCTAAGCGCCACGTATTTTTTTTTATCGGCGGAAAAACGATTTCAAGGGATGAAATCAACCCTCAAAGTTGGGCATCCTCAGTAATTGTTGTATAGTTTGGCATACTTCCAGTTGATATATTTGGATGAAACCAATTGCAGAATAATTCCTATGACAAATAATAAAAAATGCATTCTACCCGGTTACGACGGGGTTGAATAGTCAAAAATTATAGGGGTTGAAAGTTGAAAAATTTTTATAACTAAAAAACTATTGTTCGGATTTCCAATCAAATTAATTGCATTTAAAACAGCATAAAAACGTAGGGGATACGTGTTTTGCGTTTCTCGAAATAACGTCACTCAGGGGGGCGAACTATCGTGCAGCCGAATTCTCATTAAAATCGCACTATTTTGCTTTAATTCGTCTTACTTGACATTACAAAGCTGTTTCTAAACAAAAATTCAGGAGCTTCTTCGTTTCAATAAATTTCGGTTGCATTTATAACTAAAACCATCCCCACAAATTGATGAACGGTTTCTGGCAGAGTTTTTTGTACGATCATGAAATCTTCCGGAGCTCGATAGTTTACTAGTTTGTGCGGTTACTGGAATCGATTCTGAGCTCACAAGTTTGGAATCAACATGGCTAATGCTTTAAATATTTAAGACCTTGTTTATTATTTTCTTCCAAAAGATTGGAAGAAATCGGAAACTTAACATGGAACGGCTTGTATACCATTGAAGAAATAAAAGTGATCTAGTGACGCAGAAGCACCAAAACAATTACATTTTATTTCATCAAAGTTCTCATTTTATCTGCCTGTTGCGACGTATCATGCGAGACAAACGATAAAAATAAATCAGTTTCTTTGGTTGACTGGCGGGTAAAAAATATTATAGGTGAAAAAATTAAAATAGCTCGTCCATACCGCTCTTGCGACTGTTTAAATTCTCGCTGGAAGTTCGGGCGGCTAGTTCAATAACTGCAGTCATTGTCCGCAGCTGTCACGAACGCCGCATATACACATTGTCACGTGGCATTTTCGATGCGCGTTCCAAACGGCTCCCCGGACCCTAGATGGAACTCGAAATTAGGGTTTCCGCGGATCAGACCGCAAATCATTTCCAAAAAAAAGAGCGCCAAGACAAAAGTCACGCATCCGAGACTCCGGGGACAATCTTCGGTTTGGCAGGACGATTTTTCAGGGTTTTTGTTTATTTTTTTTTTGGTTCCGAGTAAATGCAGCATCATACACGGGATCGGCGGCAAATTCGAACGACATTACAGAATTACAGTCGCGATGGATCGCGACGACAGGAGGGCCTCGCGCGAGGCTACGGAGAGAGCGTCAACGTAGAGCTCTGCCGCGAGGGAACCCAAGGCGGACGAGATTCCCGTTGGTGACTGGCGAGCTGTAGCCTCCCCTCCTCATCACACTGACGTCAGGCAACCTCGCGAAGTCGTCAGCACGTCACTGTCGAACTACGGGATACCGGAGACTGGACCACCAATCAGCACCCCGCGACAGCGGGAGTCAACGATAGCGATAAGTTAGGCTGTAAGAATTTCGTAACGAGAACGCCAATTAGAGCGGGAGAATTTTTGACAACTGATAGCGCCTATGTTCGAGGCATGTTCGAATTGCGGCTCCGATTTGCGGAGCTCGACACTTGAGTCCTGGCGACATTTTGCGGTAGTCACGTTCGAGTAAATTAAAAGGAAAAGTTAGAGAATTGTGTGTGACACGGCGGAAACCGATGTCGGAGAGTTCTTAGTGTAGTTGCGAAGCGGTAAGCGCTATTAATTCTTTGCGAACGTATTTCGAGTGCAATTTAGATCGGCGCACTGGTAAACGGTTGGCCAATTCCTTGTTGAGTTGGAGTCGCACTCGAAATTTGTTTGCCGATCTCCTTGTTGATGGCCGTAGCCTGAGTTTTCACGATAACGCGTAGAATCAATTTGGTTCCTGTAAAGTCTCGCGTCGAGTTACGGTTTCGAGTTGAGTCGTTTTCGGTTTGAAATCGAGTGTAGCCAAATTCCGCTGCACATGGTCTCGTCGAGTCTGCGTATGTAAAAAGTGTCACCTCTCGTGTAGGTCGCGCATCATCGTGCGTAGACGCTCGGAATAGCGGGACGGTTTGCGAACTTTTTGGGAATGGCGACTACGACTGGAGCTTGGATGTGTAGAGTAGTATAACAAGGCGGGTTCTGGATAGAAACACGTTCTTTACCGAGCAAGCCGCCTATCCGCCGACCAAGCCGCCTATCCGTGCATCCCAGATGCAAACCCTTGAAGATTATCCCCCCTCTCGTAAGATAAAACGTGTTCTGCCGACCGCTCATCCGTAAGAAAATCTCACAAATGACAATGATCGTTGGTAAAAAATGCCTCAAATTGCCGTCGTATAACCCCTTGTGGGATAAATTGTGCTCTTTGTCGGTAAAGAAAATCATGCCATCGAGCGGGATCGATAACTGCATTACCGAGCGCACTCCGTGAATCCTCAGGCGTTCGAGCGGACCCCGTGGATCCTCTGACGTTCGATCGAGAATCCTGGCATGTGTCAGGTTTTGAGAGCTTCCAGACGGTTCGAGAAGATTCTCACGGCCTTGAACGAATGTAGGCTGACAAACAATTCGTCCGACGTGTTTTGACTCGACGTTGAGCGGCATGCGGTCAAAGGATTTCGGTGCGACGTTGAATTCTGAAAGACTCGCTCTGGCCTTGAACGAGTTTCAGACAGACAATTCTCGGAATCGTCCGACGAAAACAATACTCGGAATCGTCCGACGAGTTTCTACTTGACAGCGAGCGGTCCGGGACCGTGAGAAAGAGCTTCTTTGACCCTGAAAGATTCTCAGAATCGTAGGCCGACGAACAATGCGTCCGACGAGTTTCAACTTGACGGCGAGCGGTCTGCCGACGACGGATCGAGGTGCGACGTCGAATTCTGGAAGGTTCTGACGTAAATCTGTAACATCTAACCAGGTCCACCGTCTGTATAAAATGAGTTAGCACATGAAACTTGTACATCAGTTAGACTAGTATTCTTGTAAGACGAAAGCTTTAAAATTGTAATGATACGTAATAACGAATTTACCGGCAAAGGAATAATTATCGGATTTAGCAACGCGATGTCACAGTTTTCGCTACAAGATCTTTGGTGGCTCGTTGAGCGTGTCCGGAGAGCTCGTGTGCAACCGCACAGACTAAACAGGATATATTTTCAGGACAAACCGTTAATCCTGATTTTTCAGAAATGGCAAAACGAAGTGATTGTAATTTTATTGGATATCGAACCAGATGACGATGAACGTGAAGCCGATTGGATCCAGTATCGTCGGATCAACGAAGAGTAAGAAAGAAACCGAACCTACACATCTAACGTTACCCACACAATCGAAGACACATCATTTCGGTAGCTTGTAGAACTTTTTCAAGGATTCTGTGTGCCTGGTGGGAGGAATACGGCTATAAAAGTCTGAATTTCAGGTCGGAAAGACAGTCTTGCATCTTCAGCTCTCATGAGGAGAACTTCAGACAAGGCAGAACTAAAACAGCGAATCGATCTGTTCTTAAAAAATATTTGCGATTTGAAAACCGTTATTAACCAGAAGTCAGAACTCAACAAAGTGACAAAAAAGTTCGCAAATCTAAATTTATCAAGAAACACGTAATTGCTAAACATTTAAAAAAATGGATTTCACAAAACTGAACAAAGTTGCAAGAATGAACAAATTTCTACCGACGATGAAATTGACGGACATTCGACGAGTCCAAACGAGGTTTGGACAGCGTGTCGTCACAGATCTGAACGACGAATTCAGCGTATTCTTACCGGCACGGATTGTGCGACTGCTGAACAAGGACGAGACCCAATATCAGAAATTGGTGCAGACGCTAGAGGAGGAGCGGCTGCTCTTGCAGTATCTGGGCGGCCAGTACGGTCAAATTGAATTCAAAGATGCGTCGACTCTCGCCTAATTTATACACCGTACCTGGACAACGTGTGCAACGTCTCCTTCTTATCAGCATGGAACGTGCGACTACTGAACGTGATCAAGAACCATTTTCAAAAACTTGACAAAAGAACTTTCGAAAAAGTTTCTAATTATTCTACGTTTTATAATCTTTAAGAAAATTGTATAAATTTTTCACAAAGCTTTTATTTTTTTTATCTGCGGTACATTAACAGGCTACTACGTTGGATGCTGTTGACAGCTCTCTGAAACATACAATAATTTTGGACATTTAAGATATGATGTATCACACACAAAAGTATTTATCAAATTTGTTCTAAAAGTTGTGGAATGATATCTTAAAAACGTAAGACACTCATGTATTACAAAAGTTTCAAGGTTTTCGTTGTCAAAAAAAAGCAAACAAATAAAAAAAAATAATAAGTAAAGAAACCAATCAATCGAACTTGTTATAAAAGTCATGAAATTCGTTGTATATTACTCTTCATCTTACATTTTTTGGAACAACCAAGTGCCATTTTCCTCTCTTACCAAGCGGGCTGACACACCCGCTTGGTAAATGAGAATATCGTCCCGACTCCCATCCCCGTAGGCTGTGATCGCGAGTTGAACCGCTCTAACTAAGAAGTCTCGGCCAGGTAGTGGGCCCATTCTTGCGGCACACGCACATTGGATAAAATGTATACGTACTCCATTTTCTGAAAAAAAATTAATACATGGCTGAAGTCTTGATTATTGATCACATAATGTTGTAAAAAAAATGATATTCTTGTACAACTCCCTGATCGAAATCACGATGTATGAAAGCTCGAGGTGACGACGAAACTTATTATTTTCTTGAAAAATAATCTGAAAAAAACGCACATACACGTTAATTTATTTCTATTCACTCAAGTAAAATCGAAAATTGTTGTACACTCAAGGTAAAAAACTGTATACGTGCACTGATTTCAATCACCCACCTTGACAGTTTGCAAGCTCGACTGCTAATGAATTCATCAGACGAACGGAGCACCCCACTCTTCGTACAGCTTTTTCGTATGTTTTAGGTTCACGATTAAACTAATCCCAAATCATAAAGTGGTTGACACTTGTCGGTTACGTTTGCAGGATATATCCTTCTCACTCTGTCCTACTGCACTAGTGCGTAGACCTCGAAATCGTGAAACTGACACCGTGGGGCAAAGTAAAAACATCCCCGTAACGCTCTCGGTGAACGATATCTACTAAGCCTATCACAGTTCCATGTATAACTCTAGCGATTAGTTCACTATCACAGCTCTCTCTCGTACATGAGGCGTGCGGAACTTCTTCGCCAAGTTCCAAGAACTGTCTTGCCATGGTCCCCGCTTTAGGTTCGTTCGAGAAATATTTTGAAATTGTTTTCGCTGAATAATATTGCATACGGCTGTTCACGAATTTTCGACAATGTGTGAGTCACGTCGTTGTTTACCCATAAAAGGAACCGTGTCAGCGTAGAGCGGTCATTCTAGATCAAGCTTCGCAACTCTATCTTTGCCAAGTGCGTGATCGAAAGAAGAAGAAACAAACATGGATTACGAAAAGTGTTTGAAATTAATACAAATCATGGAAACGGCGTTCAAGATTTTAACTGAAAAATCGTCACCGGCAGAGATTGCAAAATGGATTCGATTCGGAACTCGAAATACCAGGCTTTTGGATAAAATCTTACGCAACAACGCCTTAACGATCGGGGAGAAGACAAGAATTTTGACTACAATTGGAATTCTGAAATCGTTGACAGCCAAATTTCAACAATTTCAAAAAGTGGGTGACGGATTATGAAGCCGAAGAAGAAGCGGTCGAGTACGGTGGGAAGATTTGGAGACAGCTTTCGAGAACCGAATTCGAACGGGAGCCATTATCAATCTGCGGTATAAAGATTTGAACAGGTTTTTGGAAGATGCGAAACACCTCATCGTTGCAAGACTGAAGAAAATGCTACGAAAAATGGGAAGTTTGAAACCAAACTGTGTCTTGTGTTGTAAACTCAATATAACGAAAAACGCCGAACTTGTTGAAGAAATGAAATATTTCAACACCAGAAACCAGATCATCTTCCAGCCAGCTCACATACACGGGTGGTTCGAAGAGAACGTAAAGCAAAAAGTGTTGACCAAGGTGAAAGATTTTCAAGAGAAAGACTCTAGTTGGTCGCTGACTGAAATAATCAATTTGACTGTTAATATCAACAAGTTCGTGCCACTAAGAGGCGGTGTGTTCACATACACACCACTAGCCAAAGATATTCAAGATAAGAAGGCTGTCGTCAATATCCGTAACAGCGACTCATATTGCTTTCTATGGTCGGACACCGCAGCCCTCTTTCCAGCCAACAACAATGCCAGCGAAATTACTTCATATCCACATTTCAGCTCAGTGCTACAATACGACGGTTTGCATTTTCCAATGTTTTTAGACCAGATTCCAAAATTTTAGAAACTTAAGAAACTTTCAATTAACGTTTATGGTATAGATAGTACGGAAAAACAAAAGCACAGTGAAATTGTACCCATTTATTTAAGCCGAAACAAGTCTGATAAACCTACAATCCATCTTTCAGTGATAGAGACTGAAAACGACGATGACGATGATGATGGTGGTATGGAAAATATTGAAAAGAATGTAACACATCATTTTGCATAAATTCGAAATTTGTCGAGATTGACAAGTTCTCAAATTTCTAAACATAAATGTCGTACATGGTTATGTGATAGATATTTGACTCACTTTCAATCTGAAAGGTGTTTGTTCAAGCACAATGTAGATTGCACGAATTTGAACAGCAGAAGAGGACAAGATTCTCAAATTTAAAAATTTTCAACACAAAGAAACCGTTCCGTTCTGAGTTTACACAGATCTAGAATGTTTACTGCAGCCCACACATGAAAGTTTTGGGGAAAATAGAGCAATTTATCAGAAGCATCTTCCGTATAGTATAGCTTATTATCTACATTGTGCGTTTGACGATTCGCTTTCAAAATTCAAAATTAATCGCGGAGAAACTTGCATCAAATGGTTTGTGAATGAGTTAAAGGAATTGGCACATTCGCTAGAGGGATATTACAAGACTGTTATCCCCATGGAAATACTGAATTTCAATCAGATCAAAGAATTTGATTTATCGACGGTCTGTCATATTTGTGAAAAACCGTTTACACCCAAAGACGTGAAACATCGTGATCATTGTCATTTCACGGGAAAGTACCGCGGTGCTGCTCACCGCAGCTGTAATCTAAATTACCAAAATTCGCACACTATCCCAGTGATATTCCACAATCTGTCGGGTTACGATTCGCATTTTCTGATCAAAGCCCTGGCAACGTCATTCGAAGGTACTGTTAAACAATCACCTGTTAATAAAGAAAAGTACATTTCCTTCACTAAATTCGTTAAGGGAACGGATGTAACGTTCCGTTTCATAGAGTCGTACCGTTTCATGCCTAGCAGCCTCGATAAATTATCATCGTATCTGGACGATTGTCAAAAAACAATAACACGTAAATTCTGCAGTAGCTTGAACAAATTTCGGTTATTGACTAGGAAAGGTGTCTTCCCGTACGAATACATAGACAGTTGACAGAAGCTCGAGGAGCAACATTTACCAGTCAAAGAACAGTTTGATTCAAAATTGAATGACCGGAAGATATCAGACGACGATTACGCACACGCGTGCAACGTATGGCTAACTTTTAACGTTCAAACTTTGGGAGAGTATTCGGACTTATATTAACAGACGGATGTGTTTTTACTAGACGACGTTTTTCAAAATTTTCGACGAAACTGCTGGACAACGTACAAACTGGACCTATTACATCACTACACAGCGCCCGGTCTGTCGTTTAATGCAATGTTAAAAAGTACAGGCATCGAGCTCGAACTTCTCACCGACATAGATATGGTTATGTTTATCGAAAAAGGTGTTCGAGGTGGTGTGTCACAGTGCTCGAACAGATACGCAAAGGCTAACAATAGATATATGGGAGAGGAATTCGATCCAGAAGTCGAAGAATCTCATCTCATGTACTTTGACGTTAATAATTTATACGGTGCGGCTATGAGCTTTCCTCTGCCGTGTAATTCCTTCGAATGGGTATCAGACTTCAGACAATGCGACGTTCTTGCCATCTCGGACGATGCGAAGTTTGGTTACATGCTGGAGGTAGATTTGGAATATCCTGAGGAAGTGCATGAAACTCATAAAGATTTACCATTGTGTCCGGAGCACTATGTACCTCCGATTTTGAACAATAAACAGCCGAAATTAATGCCCACGCTACTTTGCAAGAAAAACTACGTTGTTCACTATAGCGTTTTGAAACAATGCTCACAATTAGGCTTAAAATTACTCAAAATTCACAGAGTTCTCAAATTCAGGCAAACCCCGTGGCTCAAAAACTACATAGATTTGAATACCGATTTGCGGAAAAAATCTCTCAACGAGTTCGAGAAAAATTTTTACAAACTGATGAACAACGCAGTTTTTGGCAAAACAATGGAAAACGTGCCAAAGTACAGAGATGTTCGATTGATCATTGAATGGGATGGACGGTACGGTGCTAGAGCTACGATAGCCGAACCTAATTTTCACAGCTGCACCGTTTTCGACAAAGAGATGATTATCTTCGAAATGAGTAAGACGAAAGTCAAGTTGAATAAACTCTTGTATGCAGGGTTCTCCATCCTGGATCTGTCTAAAACATTTATCTACGATTTTCAATACAATTATATTAAACGGAAATTTGGCATCCGAGCAAAATTAATGTATACGGATACCGACAGTTTGATTTACAACTTTACCGTCCTGGACATAGACGAACATATGCAGGAGGACTTGCATAAATTCGATTCGTCTGATTATCCGCTTGACAACGCTTATGGAATGCCTCGAGTGAACAAAAAAGTTCTCGGCTTGATGAAAGACGAGAATAACGGGAAAATAATGTTGGAATTTGTAGGATTAAGAGCAAAATTGTACGCATTCTGAGTCTTGGGACATGAGAAAGACAATAAACGTGCCAAAGGTGTCAAAGGATCAGCGTGGAGAAAAATGACTTCCAACGAATATTTGGAATGTGCTTTGAAACGTGAAAATTTGCTTACAAATCAGCATTTGATATTAAGTCGAAAGCACGAGGTATACACTGTAGAACAGCAGAAAGTGGCACTGAGCTGGAATGATGAAAAGCGGATCGTGTTTCAAAACACAACCGACACGCTTCCGTGGGGTTACAAGCCTGCACCTTAGCTTTGTAATTACCGTATCGTAATCTATGTAGGACCTAATTTATAACTGTACCATGATGTATAAAATATTATTATGTAGGATAGTGAGTAAGAACGCTCCGAAGTATAAAAAATTGTACAACGATGCATATGTCTGTCGATTGTCTTAAAATAAAGCTGGACACTTGTTATGTGTCGGGTATAAAATAAAGAGGCACATACGTTTTTACAAAAAATTCATTTATTCAAATGTTACATGTCCGATTCGTTTATCCAATTGTTGTGTATTGTCAAAACCTAACCATTTAACATATTGTAACGTTCTTGGACGTTACGGAAATAAATATGGATCCGTGAGTTTAATTATCAAGCCAAAATCAAAGGCGAAAATAAAATGTTGGAAAAAAAGCTTTAATTGCAGGGTACGTGTTTCTGGTTTTAAGTCTGAAACAAGACTGTTTTTACAATAATGTTGGTTGACTCAGCAACTTTATTCTTTTTAAAGACATAAGAGGTTTATAAACGTCTTTTATCTATGATGACTACTAGATCATCAAAAAGGTGGCAAAACGGGTGATTTCACCC
The DNA here is from genome assembly GCF_021155775.2 of Neodiprion pinetum. NCBI lineage: Eukaryota > Metazoa > Arthropoda > Insecta > Hymenoptera > Diprionidae > Neodiprion > Neodiprion pinetum. The sequence continues at coordinate 18,849,107 of NC_060233.1, forward strand.
TTTGTAACACTACTCCCCCCTGAGGAAAAGAGTCGTCCCGACAATAAAACAATTGTAAAAGTGATCTAGCAGTCATTCCTCGAAGGTGAGTTGGAGCTGTGGATTTTAAAATTTAAAGACTCCCTTTCTTACCATCTGGCATTTGCCCACAGTCTCAAGATAAACCAAAGAAAACCTTGAGCAAATAGTTGAGCGGTAAAATTGAATTTCAAAATTTTATGTGCCTTCTTTCATAAAGGTTAGTGTTGTATAGTGTTACGTATCTTCATGAATTTGAAGACATCAAAATCATCCGGATCGTCGTCGAAAAGGAAATCCATTCTTCTTCAGGGAAAATATTCCGGTGAATGAAACACAGATGAGTACGACGAGGCGGGAATCCATAACCGGGAAAACTCTGGGTCCTAGGCGAGATAAAGGCCGATTCCCTCTGAGAACCGGCACATGAAACAGGACAAAGGAATGGGTGACTGAATCCAAGACTTCTTCAGAAACAGCACACCCTAGAGTTTGGAGGGCAAATGTGAGTGGTGGTATAACAATCCAAATTCACTAAGTGAATTTGGGAAAATGCACGAATAAGATGAACTGAATATTTATTGAAAAGAAAAGAATCGATCTTATCTCATTTATTTCGTGTCATTCTTCAAAACGAAGGCCACCAGTCATCCGTAGGAATCGGCGAAGGTCGGAAGGAAAAAACTGTTCGGCAAATAATCTGAAAAGTGCTTACAAAAACTGACACTTGAGGTTAATAAAATGTGAAAATCAAGTAATCGCTCATCGACCTCGAAAAATAATCGTGGCTCTATTCGCATTATAAAAGAAACCAAAGCCTATCCGACACAAAACTTGATTCCAGAGAAGAAGTTTCTAGAAAGAAACAAAACTCATGGAAAAACAAAAGACTTCTAATATTGAAAACATTAATTCAGTTCGTAGTTATTCTCCGGCCGGCACAAACGCCGGCCGGGGCCTGATCCCCTGGCTCGACACTTGGTCGACAAAGTGTCTGATAACTCCCCTACTGTTTACAAACGGTAGCCGACTGGCAGCCCGAAGAAGGTACATGACCAGAGCTCTGTATTCACGGCTCAATCTGAGGAGCTGTGCCCGCATCCCGCTCTGCCTTGATGGCAATGAAGGTAAGTTCTTTGAAAAATTTGGTAATCAATGAGAAATAATTCAATTCTAACTTGAAAGATCCGTAAAAGAGCAAACCCATCTAAAAATCATTCTCTCTTATTTACAGAGCAACGCTCGAGGTAAACGTTGTTACGACGCAAAAAATCAAGCCGACCGGAACCAGCCTACGTCTAAGCATCACCCCGTCTCGAACCTAAAAAATGGAGACCAGCTACACAAAAATATTAATTATAAGAAAACAAATTTTGAAACACAACCTCTCGTAATCTTTGTGTTTTCTCAATTGAGAAAATCTATTTGATTCTTTTTTTTTTTATCTTTCACTTAATTAAGTTGATCCTTTAATAAAGCAAGCATAGGTTAACCCTCGCATGTCAAGAAAGTACAAAAATCTTTAAAAACTTGATCAGCGGTAGCTTCTGCATTAATAACCAAAACAGGAGCCGATAAAGAAGAAAAGGTTTTTTTTACTAGCCAATCCTCACGAACCTCATGAATAGTTCTGAGTAGCTCTAAAGTAATATTTGATTCTTCCTCACGAGAACGGGAACTGACTCGGGTGAAAAAAGTTTCTGGGGAAAGTCGCAAATAGACATTCAAATCCAATCTGAGCTCAGACGAGCGAATGAGAAGATCGAAATGTTTCCTCAATGAATGAGATTCGAAGTTGCGAAAATTTCCTAACCTTCGACGAGCTTCCACGAAACAATTGCTACTGAATATCGATCTTTCCATCACCTTTATAGGTGATGAAGTCGTCAGTAGTATAGATATGAGAGTTCTAAATCAAAGATGGCGGCGCTCCCCCCTCCCCCCCCCTCCCCGCCGCTCTCTCCCCCCCCCCTCACCACGAACCCTTGGCGCTACCCCCGTCCCCCCTCCCCCTCCCCAAATCCGCGGCGCTACCCCCCCCCCCCCCCGCGAATCCGCGGCGCTGCCCCCCCCCCCAATCCGCGGCGCCCCCCCCCCGTGAATCCGCGGAGCTACCCCCCCCCCCCCCGGAGAATCCGCGGCGTACCCCCCCCCGAACCCGCAGCCCCCCCCCCCCCCCCGCGAATCCGCAGTGCCCCCCCCCCGCGAATCCGTGGCGCCCCCCCATCCGCGGCGCCCCCCCCCCTCCCCCCCCCCGCGAATCCGCAGTGCCCCCCCCCCCCCCCCCCGCGAATCCGTGGCGCCCCCCCATCCGCGGCGCTACCCCCCCCCCCCCCCCCCCCCCCCCCCCCGTTGATCATTTTCGCGGCCGCAAGATGGCTATTCTCAAAGGATTCGACACACACACACACACACAAAGTAATTCCTGTCGAGACTTGTTTTCCGCCGAACGTCATAAACGTAGGTATTCGGGGCCCCGAATTTTTATACCTGCACCGCCTGCTTTTTGTTAACCGATTTCCATTACATGCTTGGGAAACTATACATTGCTACTTTACTCACAGCATTTGCGCAGATTTTTATACTTAGGTGGGCATCCATCGTAGGCGGTGGTGGGTTCGCGGGGGAGAGGAGGAAAACCTGTTCCAACACGCTTTTAGACAAGATGCAGCTGCGGAAGCGGGTCACTTCAAACGAGTAATGAAACCCAAAAATTTGGGGATGTGCAGGCTCGGACTTGTTCGCTATAAAGAGTCGTAAAACCCAAAACTGTGTGTACGGATACCAGCCGATGAAGCCGAGATGCGCAGAACGCAGTGCGCATCGCATCTCTGACGTCATTTTTCCCTCCGATATGCGCAGAACGTAGTGCGCATCGCATCTCTGACGCCATTTTTCCCTCCGATATGCACAGAACACAGTGCACACCGCATCTCCGACGCCATTTTTCCCTCCGATATGCACAGAATGCAGTGCGCACCGCATCTCTGACGTCATTTTTGCCTCCGATACGCGCAAAACGCAGTGCGCACCGTCCCCAAATTCTTGCGATCCATCGGCCTATATATAAGCTCAACGCATCCGATGCAGACTCATCAGTCTCACACAATACGTGCAAGTCAAAAGCCTACAATTTTCATTTCTCTTACATACAATTGTTGCCTATAACCGTCAAAAGTCATGGCAGTCGAAGCGTATATGGGACTTGCAGAGCAGATGGAGGGGACTTACAATTTGCTGAGAGAGCAACCACCCGGAGAAGAGAATTACGCCGTCATCAATCATTAGGTTGATATTGGAATTGCGAATATTCAAGTTCTGCGCGATATTTCCATGCAACGAGGAACAACCGTTGGTGCGAAAATACGGATTCAACATACGATCGCACTCCTGCAATCTTGGGTGACGAAGATCAAGCAGTTACAGCGGCGCACAGTGGTGACGGGTGGGAATATCGGTACTCCTGCGGGTGTACAATGTGACGACGTGGATAGCGCTTTTGCCAGCCGAATCAGAACGGGGGTTGTCACAAATCTCAGTCATAAAAATTTGGACGCCTTCCTGGACGATGTGCAGCGCGTCGTCACCGAGAAGTTGGAGCTGGTACTGCGCGAGGAGGGGAATGTGAAGGTTAACATCATATTATCATGCAAATTCGAAAATGCCAAGCATGAAGAGATATCCACCGAAGTCAAGAGTTTCAACACCTCCAACGTGGCGATTCTCCTCCCATCAAGCGATATAAATGGTTGGTTCATACGTGCACGGGGTGATCTGCAGTCAAAGGTGGAAGATTTCGAGCAACGCGATTCCGGCTGGAGTATGATTGAGATCCTTAACTTCACTGTAAATATCAATCGCTACCAGCCTCTCGCCGCGGGGGCTTCAACATTCGTCGAGCTGCCCCAAGACATTCAACGGAAGAGAGCGGTTGTGAACGTGAGGAACGAGGACGAAAGATGCCTTCTCTGGTCCGTCATAGCAGCCCTCCACCTGGTCAAGATCAAGACCGATAGGACTCCCAACTATCGTCGCTATATTTCCGAGTTGGACTGTACAGGTATCAAATTCCCTGCTACTCTACATGATGTGAAAAATCTTGAGAGATTGAATAATTTGCGCATCAATGTATATGGAATAGAATCTCAAACTTTTTCGCATCATGCAAAATCAAATAAAAGCGTCATCGTGCCAATTTATTCGAGTCAAAATTTGCATAGCGTAAACATTGATACGATCCATCTTCTAATGGTTGAGAGTAATCCGGAAGACGATATGACTGGTGAGTTTGCACCGAGATTCCACTTTGCTTAGATTGAAGATCTTTCCCGATTGGTGAGCAAACAATTGTCTGATCATAATGGCCGACTGTTTTTATGTGACAGATGTTTGTGCCATTTTAGCGTGAAATACGCCTACGACAATCATCGGCAAGATTGTATTACGCTAAATAAAGTACGCATGGAGTTTCCCAAGTGTTAAGATTTAGTATTTTCCAATTTTCAAAACAAAGGCACCGTTCCATTTGTCGTATACGCCGATCTCGAATGTATATTAATCCCTGAGCCTGTAGATGAATTTGAAACTTGTGACGGGTTTTGAGTCCGCACGAATAATGTGGGGGGGGGAAGAGACAATTAGAGACGGGGCGGATGTAATAGGTAAAACTTGGTGTGTGTATTTGTGAAAAAGGGGTCGACTTAAACTAAGAAAGATACAAAAGGGTTGTAGACTTGAACGGGGCTGATCACGCCTCAGCCCTTAGCGTTTCTTAATACTAACTTGGTGGTACGCGCGCGGGGGGGGGGGGGGGGGGGGGGGGGGGGAGTGTGGGAGGTGACGGGGAATGTGAGGTCGGAAGGGTTGGTATTGCGAGGGGAGGGTGGTGTAGTGTGACGGGGAGTGTGAGGTAGAAAGGGGTTGGTATTGCGAGGGGAGGAGCAGATCGGCTGTAGAATGCAGGCTAACCTGGCGTCGTCGGCGTGTGTGTAGAATGGTGTGCGTGTGACGGTGTGTGTGTCGAGGTCACTCTCTTTGGCTCTCTCTCTCTCTCTCTCTCTTTCTCTCCCTCTGCGCTTCTCGTGAACTTCTCTTCGGTTATGTGTTACTGCCTCACAGGTCGTGGTCGTAATGCTGCTGGCGCTCGGCTCTGCCGAGCGTCGGTGGGCTTCGGTTACGTTCGGGTCTTTCCCGACGGGACGGGACTCACCCGTTCGGCTCTTCCCCGCGGGTTTGGGGTTTGTTATGACTTGCACTCTAGGTGCAACGTCACAACTCCCCCCTCCCCACGCGGGGCGAGGCCTATAGGGTGAGCCGGTTTCGGTGACGGATTTTGTGGTCGTTTCGTCTGTGTATACTCCTTTTGGTGTTTTCTGTTGTTTCTGTGTTGTCTGCTCCGATCTGTCGGGGTTAAGGGATGTAGGTTGGGTTGTATTTGCGGGGTGTGTGTTTGGTGTGGGTTGTGGGTTGTTTTATATCTACTTATTCTACTTGGTCTCTTGTGTCTTAATCAAAATCATGTTTTTTTTTTCTCTCATACAAACTTATTCTATTCTTATATTATTTTGTACTTAAGTTTTTGGTTTTGGTTCGGTGGCTCTCGTCGGTGTGGGTTTTGGTGAGTTTTTGCGTTGTTCTTTGTTCCTCGTGGCTCGTGGTTGTTTTTCCCTTCTCCTCTCTCTTTTTGGGTTGTGTTCTGTTTCTTTGGCCTCCGTCTGTCGTTGTTCGTCCGTCGGTTTGGTGTTGTTAGTGTATTTAGTGTTTCCTGTTTTGTCCTTTTTTTTTTTTTTTTTTTTTTTTTTGTATCGTATTGCGTCCCGTGTTGTGTGTGCGTCGTTGTTGCGTTGTTCGTCCGTCCGTTTGGTGTTGTCAGTTTGTCTAGTGTTTTCTGTTTTGTTCTTTTTTCTGTTTGCGTATTGTTTTCCGTTTTTTGTATCGTCTTGAGTCCCGTGTGGTGTGTGTGGTTGGTTGGGGTGTTTGTGTATGTTCGACTGTGTCCGTGAGTGAGGTGGTGTCGGTGTTACTGTCTGTGTCGTTGTCCGTCGTTTGTGTCTGTAGCGTGTTTGTGTGTGTGGTTTCTATGTGTATAACTGTCTCTGCGGTGGAGGTGGTGGAATCTGTGTCGCTGTCAGTGTCTGGTGTGTTTGGGGGTTGTGTTTTGTGTGGTGCTGTTTGATGTGTGGTGTGTGGTTGGCGTGTTGAGGTGCTGGCTTCTGTTTCGTCAGTGTTTGTGCGTTGGAGTGCCCGTCTGGTCATGTACCTGTCTCTTTCGGCTCGTAGGTCGTCGTCCAGGGTGCTTGTCGATTGTAAGTTGGCAATTATGGCTATTATTTCGGGGGGTGGTCCTGTGCGTTTTTTGTATGTTTGTTTTGTCTGCGTCGGTTCTGTGTGTGTGTCCATGTTGGCGAATGTTTGTAAGATCCTGTCTTCTGTTGTCTGTGGTCTCGTGAGTCTGGTGCCTGTCCATAGAGGGGGTGATGCGAGGGGTAGTGTGTGCCGTGGTGTTGGTGTGGATGTGGGGCGTGTGGTTGTGTGGGGTGTTTGTTTCTTGGTGGATGGGTGTGTAGTCGTGTGTGTGGCTGTGGTTCGTGTGGTTTGGGTAACTGTTGGTGGGTGTGTGACAATTTGTGGTGCGTGTGGTGTGTCTGTGTTAGCTTGTGTACAGGTTTGCATGTGTTCTGTGTATTTTGTGCCCCGGACCAGCCCGTTGCATGTTGGGCATTGCCTTGGTCCGGAGAGTGTACTTGTGTGTGTGGTCCTCGGTGTGTTTGTTTGTGAGTGTCTCTGTGTGGCTGTGGGTGCAATCGTCGTAATGTGTGTTGTTGTCGTGGCGGTCTGTGTTACCTGTATGTATGTAGTGGGTGTCGGTAGTAGGGTTCGTCGGGTCTCTGTTTGGTGTGTGCCGTCGCGTCCGTATCTGTGTGGGTGTGGGGCCTGTCCTGGTGTTTGTAGTAGTGGTGTTCTCTCTGTTTGTGTTGTCGTTGTCGTCGGTCTCGTCAGTCGCAGTGTCATTAGGGCCGGTATTTTTGGTTGCTCGTTTTCCATGTTGTCTTTCTGTGGGGTGAATACACATGTTAGTTCATTTTCGAGGTGTGTTATTGGGCGTAGTTCTTTTATTGCTTATTTGATTATGTATATAATTTTAGGTCTTCTATATGACATTTTCCTAGATTTTTACCGCTTTCTGTTGTTAATTAGTATATGGTGGGTGAGACTTTCTTAGTGATTGTGTATGGGCTTATGAATTTTTTACTTAGCTTTGCTGTCGTTCTTTCTGGTCCGGATGAGAGTGTATGGTTCTTTTTCAGTACTCTGTCTCCTTCCTTGAATTGAATGTCTCGTCTTCGTAGGTTGTAGTAGTGTGCTTGTTTTTCGTTTGCTTCTATTAAGTGCCTCTGTACTTCGTCTCTAAGTATTTGTAGTCGTCTCAAGTGGTCTGTCCATCTGTCTGTGTCTTGTAATTCTATTTCGTCGTCGTTCTCTAACTGATTTCTTAGACATTGTGTGGGGTTTAATTCCCTTCCTAGGTTCAAAAAGGCTGGTGTGTGTTTAGTTGATGTGTGTGTACATGTATTGATTGCGAATTGTAAGTCTTGTAAGTGTATGTCCCATTCTGTGTGGTCGTTGTTTACGTAGGCTTGGATCATTGTTTTAGCGGTTCTATTGACTCGTTCTACGGGGTTGGCTTGTGCGTGGTATGGGGGGATTGTTGCGTGTCTTATATTGAATTTTTGTGTCAGTCGCGTATGAGTTTGTTTATGTATGGTGTGCCGTTATCTGTTAGTGGTATGCGTGGTGTACCCCATCGTGATATTACGTGTGAGTGAAATGTCTGTTCTACTGTTTTTGCGTTTGCTTTGCGTATCGGTATAATTTCCACCCATTTGGTGTATAGGTCTTCAAAAACTATGATGTATTGGTTTTTTTGCTTTGATAGTGGGAGTGGGCCCATGATGTCTGAGGCTACTACTGTCCACGGTTCTTCAATTATTCTAGTACCCATTAGCCCTGCCGGTCGCGCTTGTATTGTTTTAATTCTTTGGCATGTGTCACATTTTTTTATGTAGTTTACTGTGTCTCTGTACATCCCTGGCCAATAATATTCTTTGGCTATTCTTTGGTATGTCTTTTCGATCCCTAAGTGGCCTGCTTGTGTGACGTCGTGATTTTCGTGTAGTATGCGTGTTATTTTGTCTTTGGGTATTACTAGTTTCCATGGGCTTGTGTCTGGTAGGAGGTTTGAGTGTAGGGGGTTAGGGCGGTGGAAGTATAGTTGATTGTTTCTGATTCGCCATGATTCGTTTTTGTCTGGGCGTGTTTGTACTTGTGTTTTCTTGTATGTGTACCATTTGTCTGTCGTGTCTTCTATTGTCTCTATGTGTTGTCAGTTGTGGAGTATTTACGTTCTGCTTCGCTTAGCGCACGGCTAGCGTATGCTATGACGTGCTCTTCGTCATCGAGAGATTGTGTTAGTACGGCCCCTATCCCTGTTCCGCTAGCGTCTGTTTGTAGTGTGAATGTTTGTGTGTAGTCTGGGCATGCGAGTGTGGGTGGTGATGTGAGTGCGTGTTTGATTATGTTCATTGCGTTTTCTTGTTCTTTTCCCCAGTGCCATTTCTGGTCTTTTTTCAGTAGTCGTGTTAGTGGTTCTGTAATGTGTGCGAAGTTAGGTATGAAGCGTCTGTACCAAGATGCCATGCCAATTGGTCTTCGTAATTGTTTTATTGTTTTTGGGCTTGGGTAGTTTTCTATGAGTTGTGTTTTGTCGGGGTCTATGTGTAGTCCGTGTCTGTCTACTATGTATCCGAGATATTTTACTTGTGCGCATCCGAATTCGCACTTCTCTGGGTTTATTGTTAGTCCCGCGTTTGTAATTCTTTTGAGTATTTGTTCTAGTCTTTGTAAGTGTTCGTCAAATGTTTGTGTTACTATTATTATGTCGTCTAAGTATGCGAATGCATATGGTTCGCATTCTGGGCCTATGAGTCTGTCTAGTAGTCTTTGGAATGTCGCCGGTGCGCCTGTCAGTCCGTATGGCATTCTTTCAAATTGAAATAAGCCCATTCCCGGGACTGTAAAGGCTGTTATGTGTTTGCTGTCTTCGTCGGGTGGTATTTGGAAGTATGCTTGGCTTAAGTCGATTTTTGATATGTATTGTGCTGTCCGTAGTTTGTCTAATATTGCTGTCATGTATGGTAGTGGGTATGCGTCTTTTTTTGATACTGAGTTTACTTTTCTGAAGTCCAAACAGAAGCGATATGTGTTATTTGGCTTTTTTTATCATAACAATTGGGCTCGACCATTCACTTTCTGATGGTTCTATCACGTCTTCTCTCGTGGATGGCTTCTCTAATTTTTGGTGATACCATATAATATCTTTGTTTTATGGGTGCGTGTCCTTGTGTGTCTATTTTGTGTTTGATTAGGTGTGTTAGGCCGAGTTGGCCTGGTAGTGTTGAGATTTTCTGCTGTATTGTCGTCTGTAGTTGTGTGTGTTGTGATTGTGTGAGTTCTTGTATTCCTGCGCATATCTGTGGTTCGGTTTCTTTGTCGGTTTGTGTGTCGTCTGTTGTTTGTGTGTTTGCGGGTATGATTTTTTGATTAGTGATTTGTGTGATCCGTGGGTTGTCTTTTGGGGGGGTGTTTTCCGGTGGTGTCTTTGTGCTGGGTAGTGTTGCTGTTAGTGGCTTTTGTTTTATGGTTGTTTTTTGTGTGTTTTCGTGTCTTTCTGTTGTTTTCGGGTTCGTTTGTTGTTTCGTTGCTTCTAATTTTTCTGCTGCTTTTGCTTGTTTTGTGTGTGTTTGTGTTGATTGGTGTCGTATTTTTCGTGTTTGATGTATTTGTATGTATTCTTTGAGTGGTGTTGGTAGTTCTTGTGGTCTGGCTTGCATGTGGTAATGTGTCTGTGGGTCGTCTATAAGTGACCATGTGTTTTTTCCATAATTTATTTGTATCCCAAATCTCATTAAGCCGCTGTTCCCAATGATACATTGCGAGCCTAAGTTTGGTATTAATCCGAAATTAATTTCTTTTGTTATGTTGCCGAGGCGTATTGGGAGTGTTACTGCTCCTTCTATCGTCACCTGTGTTCCGTTTCCCATTGTAGCTGTTCTGTCGGGTGTGTCGTCTATCGGTGTGTCTGTGTTGTGTAGTATTTGTATTACTTCTGCGCCTAGGTATGAGTGTGTCGCGCCTGTGTCTATTAATGCGTTTAATTCGTGACCGTGTATTTCGATTCTAATGTGAAATCTACTTTCCGTTCTGTTGTTATCTGTTGTAGGTGCTACTGTCTCGGGTGTGTTCGTGTTGTTTGTGGGGTTGCCCTCCACCCTTGCTGGGTCAACCCTTACTCGTTTCCCTGGTTCTGTACCTGTGTGCATTGCCATCTGAAGTGTCCGGGTTGGTTGCAGTTAAAGCATCTACGTGGTGTTGTGCCTGTGTTTGAGTTCGTTTGTGTTTGTTGCGGAGTGTAGTGTGGTGAGTTATACGTGATTGCGGGGTATCGAGTCTGTTGCGTGTTTTGGTTTGTTTGGTTTCGTCGTATGTTGTCTGTGAGTGCCGGTGGTATATTTGGTGTTGGGAGTATTGCTGGGCGGGGTTGTGTTTGTCCGTACTTGTATGGGATGTATTGTGTGTGGTGTGTTTGGTGTGTGTAGGTTTCTCGTGGGTGTGTGTAGTTATTTAATATTGTTTGTCTTGTGTTTTCCCATTCGATGTTTGCTTCCCATTCTTTCGCGGCTATTTCCAGTTGGTCGAAGTTCGCGAAGTCGTATGGTTTTATGTATGCCTTGTATTCTATTTTCATGTTTCTGTATGCCAAGTCTAGTTGTGTTCGTGGGTGGTATGGTGGTTTTAGTTTTGATAGTAGTGTTCTAAATTGTATTAGGAATTGTGTAATTTTTTGTGTTGGTCCTTGTACGTAGTTTTTGATTTTTTGTTCCAGTCTGCCCCTATGTTGTATGCCTTGAAATGCGTGTGTAATGTCTCTTTCGAATTCTTCCAGTGTTCGCTATTTGCCTCTATTGATTCTGTACCAGTTTTTTGCGTCACCTTCGAGTATCGGGCTGAGGTTGTTGATTAATTGTGTATCGTGTATTTCATAACCCGTTTGATAGTCGCGGAGATTTTGTAAAAATTCGTCTATGTCTTCGTTTGTGTTTCCTGAGTATTTTATGTTCCATGTTTGTATTGTTTTCATTGCCATTGCTGGCTGATTCCAGTATGTATTGTTCGGGTTTGGTGTGTGGTTTAGGTGTGTCGTGTTTTGGTTGTTTGTGGGGTGTATTGACTGTGTGCTGTATATGTGTGGGTCTTCGTATTCGTTTCTGTCGCTTGGTAGTGCTCCGAGGTCTATCAGGTTTTGAATAAGTCGTGTGTTACGTGTGTTGGTGGCTAAAAATGTGTCTGTTACCGTGAAGTGTCGGTTCGTTTGACTGGTTGTTACCGTGTTAGTTTGCGTGTGTGTAGGTGTTGGGGTTGTATTGTATGTTTGTGTGGGGTTTGTTGGTTCTGGGCTTTCTTAATGTTGAATTTGTGTACTATGTAAATTGTGTGTATTCTCTATGATAGCTGCATCGATCATATTGATTGCGTTTGGAGAATTTATCGTGCGTCGTCTATTTATTTCCTGCGGTTGGGTCGGCGTTTGTTGATCTCGTGTCGCGCGCGGCTCGCTCTGTGTCGAGTTGTTGTGGTTGAGTTCGGGTGTGTGTATGTCCATGTGTTCGCGCGCTAGGCCTTGCGGTTCTCTGTGTCCTTGGTCTGCCATTGTGTGTCTCGTGTTTGGTAGTGTGTGTGTTCAACTGTCTTTATTCGAATTTTCGTGTCTGTGTAGCTTTGTTTCGTGAGTCTGTGTGTACTTTGTTAGCGTTCATTCCTGTGTTTTGTCTCTTAATTGTTCGTATTTGGGGTAAAAATGTGGGTAATTTACGTTGGGCGCCAATATGTGACGGGTTTTGAGTCCGCACGAATAATGTGGGGGGGGGGGGGGGGAAGAGACAATTAGAGACGGGGCGGATGTAATAGGTAAAACTTGGTGTGTGTATTTGTGAAAAAGGGGTCGACTTAAACTAAGAAAGATACAAAAGGGTTGTAGACTTGAACGGGGCTGATCACGCCTCAGCCCTTAGCGTTTCTTAATACTAACTTACCGGTACGCGCGCGGGGGGGGGGGGGGGGAAGGAGTGTGGGAGTCGACGGGGAATGTGAGGTCGGAAGGGTTGGTATTGCGAGGGGAGGGTGGTGTAGTGTGACGGGGAGTGTGAGGTAGAAAGGGGTCGGTATTGCGAGGGGAGGAGCAGATCGGCTGTAGAATGCAGGCTAACCTGGCGTCGTCGGCGTGTGTGTAGAATGGTGTGCGTGTGACGGTGTGTGTGTCGGGGTCACTCTCTTTGGCTCTCTCTCTCTCTCTCTCTCTCTCTCTTTCTCTCCCTCTGCGCTTCTCGTGAACTTTTCTTCGGTTATGTGTTACTGCCTCGCAGGTCGTGGTCGTAATGCTGCTGGCGCTCGGCTCTGCCGAGCGTCGGTGGGCTTCGGTTACGTTCGGGTCTTTCCCGACGGGACGGGACTCACCCGTTCGGCTCTTCCCCGCGGGTTTGGGGTTTGTTATGACTTGCACTCTAGGTGCAACGTCACAAACTCGTAAGACTTGTGAAATTCAAAAGCATATCCCGCACAGTGTAGCGTACTATGTACATTGCGCGTACGATGAGACTTTGTCGGAGTTTCACGGTAAACGCGGTGTCGATTGCAAAGATTGGTTTATGAAACAGCTTAAAGATTCATCAATTCAAGTAGAGTCACGCATCAAAAACATAATTCCGATGAAGTCTCTTACCCAAGTGCAACGCGATCGTCACATGCGCGCAAAGAATTGTTATATTTGTGAAAAACCGTTTACCCCTGAGGAGAAAAAGTGTTACGATCACTGTCACTTCACGGGTAAATATCGTGGTCCTGCTCATAATCGGTGTAATTTGAATTTCAGAGAGCTGCACACAATTCCAATAGTTTTCCACAAATTGTCCGGTTACGATTCTCACTTTTTAGTAAAATCCCTTGCGTCAACTTTTCCCGGTGAAATTACACTGCTACCCATAAATAAGGAAAAATATATATCCTTCACGAAACGCGTCGATGGAACAATGATGCACTTGAGATTTATCGATTCGTTCCGATTTATGGCTAGCAGCATCGATAAACTTTCCACATATTTGACCGATACCGATAAACGCATAACACGCAAATTTTATAATAACCCGACTCAGTTCAGTTTGATGACCCGCAAAGGCGTTTTTCTCTATGAATACGTCGATTGTTGGGGGAAACTCGATGAACCGCGATTACCTGCAAAGACGCATTTCTACTCGCGCCTCTGCGATGCAAATATTTCAGACACCGATTACGAGCACGCGAAAACTGTTTGGAGGGAATTCCATTTAGAGTCATTGGGGGGCTATTCAGATTTATATTTAAAGACCGATGTTCTTTTGCATGCCGATATTTTCGAAAATTTCAGCGCTAGCTGCTTCAAAACATACAATTTAGATCCGTTGTACTACTACACTGCACCGGGACTTGCTCTTGACGCGATGCTCAAGCATACTAATGTAAATTTGAAACTTTTAGACAACCCTGAAATGGTGTTATTCATTGAAAGAGCCATTCGAGGCGGCGTAGCGCAATGTTCCAATCGACACGCTCGGGCCAATAATAGATTCATGGGAAAAGATTTTGATCCAAACAAAGCGGAATCGTATTTCATGTATTTTGACGTGAATAACCTGTACGGTGCAGCTATGAGCGTGCATGTACCAATCGGTTCGTTCGAGTGGGAGTATCAGGACATCGATATAACGAACCATCCGGACGATTCGCCGATCGGCTACTTTCTGGAGGTAGATTTGGACTACCCTGTGGAACTCCACGAGGATCACAAAGACTAACCTCCTTGTCCCGAACATTTTACTCCTCCAGGTAGTGAAAATGCCAAACTCGCGACCACCCTTCACCCCAAAACAAAGTATATATTGCACTATGGAAATTTGAAACAGTGTTTGAGTTTAGGATTAAAAGTAACGAAAGTGCACAGAATTTTGAAGTTTGCACAATCTCCATGGCTCGAGCCTTACATCACGCTCAATACAGACATGCGTAAGCGGTCTAGGAATGAATTTGAGAAAAACTTTTACAAACTCATGAATAACGCTGTGTTCGGCAAGACTATGGAGAATGTGCGAAATCATAAAGATGGTAAATTGGTCACAAAATGGGAGGGAAGAGGTAGTGCGAGAACGCTTAGTGCCCGAGCAAACTGTCACAGCTGCACCGTATTTGACACTGATATGGTTGTCATTCAAATGAATCGTGTCAAAGTTCACTTCGCCAAACCTGTTTACGTCGGCGCATCAATTCTAGATCTGTCAAAAATCTTTCTCTACGATTTTCACTATAATTATATCACAACCAACTTTTCGAACAAACAAGCTAAATTGATGTATACCGACACAGACGGCCTTATTTATCAATTCAATGTACCTAATATCAATGATATCATCAAACGTGATGTAGATACAATGTTTGATACCTCCGACTATCTGCCCGACAATGTGTATGGTATTCCCCTTAAAAACAAGAAACGACTAGGGTTAATGAAGGATGAAAATAACGGTAAAATTATGACAGAGTTTGTGGGACTGCGAGCAAAGCTGTACACATTTACTACGATAGGTGAGGATGGGAAAAAATATGATAGTGGCGTAAAAGTGAGTAAGCGTGCCAAGGGTGTAAAAAATTCATCGATAAATAGCATCACGTTTGATGATTATAACCGCTGTCTGATGGCTTACCAAGAGTTGACTCTCCCACAGTGTTTAATACGCAATAAAATACATGAAGTAAGCACGATCGTAGAGAAAGAATTGGCTCTGAGTTGGCAGGATGACAAGCGGCAATTGATACCTGGACAGACCGACACCGTACCTTGGGGGTTTGTCCCAACCCCCCAATAGCTATAGGATAAACTGTAGACGTAGAATTGATGTAAATATTTGATGTTTGACGCCTCGGACGACCCACCATCGGGCGGAAACGTTTCACCATCAATACGATATTTAATCGATTTAAAAATGTGAATTCATATACTTAAAAATTATTTATTTATTATTATTAATATATCGAGCAATTATTCATATTTATTCGTTTACCACGAGAAAAGTTTTCAGAAAATGAAACAAGTTTTCAGAAAATGAAAAAAAGTTTTCCAAAAAATAAAATGTGTAATGATTGTATGGCAAAATTGCATATTGTCATTATTATTATTATTATTATTATTATTATTATTATTGTTATTGTTATCGTTATCGTTATCGTTATCGCCATCGCCATCGCCATCGCCATCGCCATCGCCATCGCCATCGCCATCGCCATCGCCATCGCCATCGCCATCGCCATCGCCATCGCCATCGCCATCGCCATCGCCATCGCCATCGCCATCGCCATCGCCATCGCCATCGCCATCGCCATCGCCATCGCCATCGCCATCGCCATCGCCATCGCCATCGCCATCGCCATCGCCATCGCCATCGCCATCGCCATCGCCATCGCCATCGCCATCGCCATCGCCATCGCCATCGCCATCGCCATCGCCATCGCCATCGCCATCGCCGCCACCGCCACCGCCACCGCCACCGCCACCGCCACCATCACCGCCACCGCCACCGCCACCGCCACCGCCACCGCCACCGCCACCGCCACCGCCACCGCCACCGCCACCGCCACCGCCACCGCCACCGCCACCGCCACCGCCACCGCCACCGCCACCGCCACCGCCACCGCCACCGCCACCGCCACCATCACCATCACCATCACCATCACCATCATCATCATCATCATCATCATTATTATTATTATCATTATTTTCGTAGTACAGAGTATGGCACATGTGCGTACAAAGGAGATAAAATGTGGAAATATTTGTATATTCAAAATCTTTTATTGTAATTCGGAAAATACATACAAATGGTGTAATACTTTCTCCACAAGGTAGCCGTCGGGATATTTCACTTTGGCGAGCTCTTCCTCGTAGAAGCCCCCCTCGATGGGATGATCTTGATAATCGGTAAGCTTGTAGGTGGGTGGATTGGTATTTTTCGCCTCACTCACGGTGAATATTTCTGTCGTCCAATTGGGTGTATAGCCTTTTTCGAATACATTCTTGTACTTGCTGATTCGAACTCGATCGCCCACACTGAATTTCCGCGCTCGATCACTTCGTTTGATTTGACGATGCTTGTACACGCTACGATACAGCTGTTTTTCATTCTACGTCCTAACATCCTGTAAGTTTTATTCGAATCGTGCGATGCTTGGAGCTATTGCGTGGCTTCATTGAATCAACCCAAAATATTAATCCACTTGTGAAATCCTAGGAGAGTAAACCACGTCCACGTTTTATTTTGTCAATGTTCGACTAAAAACGTTCGCATATCGACGCCTTTAAGTTGCTCAGTGTCAAATACATGTTGATATTGTGCTGCATCATGAGGGCTTTCAATTTGCTGTTGTGAAATTCTTTGCATTGATCAACGTATAGATGTGCAGGTATACGGCTCTGGGTCAGTACAGATTTCATGGCAGTAGCCGCATCTTTCCCCCCACCACGGATGAGGATGAAACAAAAATGTGACAACGGTGTTAAAGTGGGTAAGCGTGTCAAGGATGCGAAAACTGCAACGATAAATAACATCACGTTTAATGATTAAAAGAACCGTCTGAGGGGCTTACCAAGAGTTGATGAACCCCACAGTGCTTAATACGTAGTAAAAAAACGCGAGGTTAGCCCCAATGTACTGAAAAATTGATCATGAGTTGACAAGACGGTAATATGCAACCGATACCTGGGCAAACAGGCAACAGAACTTGGAGGGTGTGCTGCAACCCCGCAATAAACTAGCCGTAGGATGGAACTGAGGGCATAGAACCGTTGTAAATATATGCGTTTGACACCCTGGGTGATACTTCATGAAGCGGAGACGTTTCGCCAGCAATACGATATTAAGCAAATCGAAGTTTTAAAATTAGAATACCATGTAAATTCGTGTATTCATCAATTATTTATTTATTTATTATTAATATATTGAACAATTATTCATATTTATTCGTTTACCACGAGAAAAGTTTTCAGAAAATGGAAAAAAGTTTCCAGAAGACAAAAAAAAGTTTTCAGAAAATGGAAAAAAGTTTCCAGAAAACGGAAAAAAGTTTTCAGAAAATGAAAAAAAGTTTCCAGTAAACGATGTTACGTCCTCCAGACTTCATATTCCTTTCCCACGCTCTTAGTTACCTTACGCTCTGTAGTCTACCCTTATCGTTCGCGAGTCAGCAGGTTCTCCTGTAACTCGCGGCTAGCTTGCCTGCTACATCCGGCAGAAGCGGTAGATCCATCCCAGCACTCAAGCAAGACACCTATCCCTCTAAACCAAGACCATACCCTTTTTTCCTTGACCGACTCCGTTGCATTGACCACTAATAAATAATCATATACTTTAAATCGTTTACCTTCCCTTAATACCGATCCCTTTCTATTCCATTCCCTTCCTGCATTGGGAGTAGTAGCACGCGAGTGCATAGTCGACGTGAACGGACCCTACAATAGCCAAATAACACCTTGGCTGGGCGTGGAGTAAGCTCCGATTACCGCTTATCGGAGCCTACGCAATCTACCCCGTAACAACGAAAAAAAGTTTTCAGAAAATAAAAAAAAGTTTCCAGAAAACGAAAAAAAGTTTTCCGAAAACATTTTTCCCATTTAATTAGCACGTAAAAAAAGTTTCCAGAAAACATTTTTCCCCATCTAATTAACACGTAAAAAAAGTTTCCAGAAAAAAAAGCTTTCAGAAAATGAAAAAAAGTTTCCAGAAAACGAAGAAAAATTTCCGAAAATGAACAAAAGTTCACCAAAAAAATAAAATGAGCATTAATCGTATCGAAAAATTATAGATTATCATTATTATTATCATCATCATTATTATCATTATTCGAAGGCCTTTGATCATGGCAGGCGATGGCGGAGGTGCCCGCTGCCGCCGGGGTCCGGCACTATCGACGTTGAGGCCGCCTGCGGCCCCTCTCTGCCGCAGTCTAGGAGGACCACGATCCTCGTCTCTTCCAAGGTCGTCGCAAGAGCTGTCATTGCTCGGGTGGTGATTACCCCTGGATTTAAAGTCCACATGATTGAGGTAGGAATACGACGTCCTGGCGCGAAGCTTCGGGGGCGGCTGTGTCCTAGGATTTCACAAGTGGACTAATATTTTGGCTGTGCCGCCCCCCGAAGCCCCGCGCCAGGACATCGTATGCGTACCTCAATCATGTGGACTTTAAATCCAGGGGTAATCACCACCCGAGCAATGACAGCTCTTGCGACGACCTTGGAAGAGACGAGGATCGTGGTCCTCCTAGACTGCGGCAGAGAGGGGCCGCAGGCGGCCTCGACGTCGATAGTGCCGGACCCTGGCGGCAGCGGGCACCTCCGCCATCGCCTGCCATGATCAAAGGCCTTCGAATAATGATAATAATGATGATGATAATAATAATGATAATCTATAATTTTTCGATACGATTAATGCTCATTTTATTTTTTTGGTGAACTTTTTTTCATTTTCGGAAATTTTTCTTCGTTTTCTGGAAACTTTTTTTCATTTTCTGAGAGCTTTTTTTTCTGGAAACTTTTTTTACGTGTTAATTAGATGGGGAAAAATGTTTTCTGGAAACTTTTTTTACGTGCTAATTAAATGGGAAAAATGTTTTCGGAAAACTTTTTTTCGTTTTCTGGAAACTTTTTTTTATTTTCTGAAAACTTTTTTTCGTTTTCTGGAAACTTTTTTTCATTTTCTGAAAACTTTTTTCCGTTTTCTGGAAACTTTTTTCCATTTTCTGAAAACTTTTTTTCGTTTTCTGGAAACTTTTTTTTATTTTCTGAAAACTTTTTTTCGTTGTTACGGGGTAGATTGCGTAGGCTCCGATGAGCGGTAATCGGAGCTTACTCCACGCCCAGCCAAGGTGTTATTTGGCTATTGTAGGGTCCGTTCACGTCGACTATGCACTCGCGTGCTACTACTCCCAATGCAGGAAGGGAATGGAATAGAAAGGGATCGGTATTAAGGGAAGGTAAACGATTTAAAGTATATGATTATTTATTAGTGGTCAATGCAACGGAGTCGGTCAAGGGAAAAAGGGTATGGTCTTGGTTTAGAGGGATAGGTGTCTTGCTTGAGTGCTGGGATGGATCTACCGCTTCTGCCGGATGTAGCAGGCAAGCTAGCCGCGAGTTACAGGAGAACCTGCTGACTCGCGAACGATAAGGGTAGACTACAGAGCGTAAGGTAACTAAGAGCGTGGGAAAGGAATATGAAGTCTGGAGGACGTAACACGCCCCCCCTTGGGGAAGAACATTCGGTGAGGGTACGAAATAGAATGTTCGGAAGGAAGCGGAAGGCCATGAAACGTAGTGACTCACTTACAGAATATTACAAAGAAAGGTCTTAAAATCTAGCGCCTAAATGTTAGTGCGCGTTTAAGTGGGTGAGTGTACATTTGAATAAAAAAAAAATTTTATAAATGACATCTTATCGTACTGAATCACTTACAGAATATTACAAAGAAGGGTCTTAAAATATAGCGCCTAGATGTTAGTGCGCGTTTAAGTGGGTTAGTATACATTTGAATAAAAAAAAAATTATAAATGACATCTTATCGTACTGAATCACTTACAGAATATTACAAAGAGGAGTCTTAAAATATAGCGCCTAGATGTTAGTGCGCGTTTAAGTGGGTTAGTATACATTTGAATAAAAAAAATTTATAAATGACATCTTATAAATGTGGTGGTATATATGATAGATATTGTATATATGGTAGATATTGTGTATGTTATAAACGAAACTTATGCAACGTGCTGATGATTATATTATGGCTGCAGATTATTATGGGCAGAATAAGGCAATGAAAGAATATGATTGCTAATAGCGGAGGGCTTAGCGCCAGACTTCGAGTGATTCGGAGCTATTGTTAAGGGTCTGCTCGGGGAGCAATTTACGCGGCCTAGATATGCCTAGTGCCGTCATTTCAATTTCCGATTGGGTCCGGAGTAGCGACGAAGAGCGAGGAGGCAGGTCATCGGGAAATGGTATTATTTCTAGGTGCGGGTGGTGGATGGCATGGCGCATAGGAATTTGGGGTTTTGTACGACGCGGGTGAGGGATATGTCGTGTCCTTCCCAATTTGCAGCAAGAGTACAGCCTTGAGATTTTGCTAAATAACGAGATTTTGTAGCAGAAGAAAGCTACTGAGAGGGACGCGAGGCCGATGCCGCTATAACCAAGGCTGGTAGTGAGGCGGTGCATGTTATCTCGCGTGCGATAATGTGTGCTTAGGTCAGCTGAGCGTTCCAGTATATCATTCAGGGAGACGCTGGTGACTGCAAGATCGTGGGGGTTAATATGCGATGGTTCGCGAACGGGAGGGATGGCAACAAGGGATAAGTCGGTGGAAATATTAAAATCAAGACTGAGGGATACTTGACTTAGATCCAAGGTAACTTTGGGGACGTAGGAGAGGGTCTCGGTAGATTGTGAGCGTTTCGAAGTTTTGAGAGTGACCTCAGAAGTACTAGCCGTACACAGGTCGTCTAGGGTGATAATGCCTGAACCGGAAAGTGTGACACGAGAGGTCTGGTCATTTGGGCAGAGAGTATGAAAAGTCTCAGGAGTGGAAGCTGAGAAAATCCAAGAATTAGATGTTGATAATTCCGTCCAGTAGGTTCCATCGAATGCGGTCAATCTGATATCACATTGTTTTGAAATTTTTCTGGACGGGTTCAGAAAAAGGTCTACCTCGCAGAGTTTGTGAGTCGACGGTCGGAAAAGCGGTTGTGTCAACTTACATATGAATTTTCCTAAGGATAAAATGCATTTACTAAATTTGGATTCCGAGATTTGAAAGTACGACGCTCGGTTAAGTGCTATAGCTATGTAGTCGCTGCCAGGTTGAATGTAAGCGAATTTGTTATTTGCAGAGTCGTATGTCTGTCTAACGGGGACGGGAAGCAGTCGGTACAGGTCAAAAGCCTCGGAGTTGAGCAACGGAATAGATATCACATAAAGCAGTCTGGGTTCGTAATACGCTATGTCGATTTTAGAGATTCGAATCAGTTCTTCAGCGTAATTTGGATCCATTGGAATAGGAAACTCTATTTGTGGTCTGAGTGACTGGATATGTTTAAGACTGGAAATAATTTGTTCTGGTGATAGAATTTTAGGGTGGACGATACCTTTTTGAGCGAAGAGGATAGCGTTTACTAAGCTGGACAGGTCAAGTTCGTATTCGTTCAAGTGTCGGTCCAGGTCAATTAGTCGGTTAAGTAAAGTCGTTCTGAAGGTATTGTTGGCGATTAAGGCTTTTGAAAAAGCTGCATCAGTCGAGAGGGCCGTGAGTAATTTATGTTGTTCGCGGTCGTGGCTTATCATGCTGTTGATTTCTTTCCCGTAGACGCCCAACGTTGACTGTACGATATTTGTCTGTTTGTTAAGCAGGGATGCTAAGTGTCTACTGTCGTTGTACAAGTTGTCAATTTGTTGGTTAAAATATTCTCCGTCTTTTACGTCTAGGGTGCCGAATAAGGATTTTGATACGCTACCAATGAAATTAATCGCGCCTCGTGTTCCGCGATGGTGGGCTAATTTAGCAAGTTCGGAGTGAGTGGATTCGCTTGCGCGATGGCCAACTAAATATTCTATTCGGTTTTGGTATAGTTTCATGGTTTTTATTCTATCAGCCAACATTCGAATATGGTCACCGGTGTGACAGTAGTTTTTGGCGACAGAGCATTTACCTTCTATTATGGTTAAGAATTCTGATGTTTGGTCAAGTCGGTCGAATAAATATTGGAGGTCTATGTAGTTCAGTAAAGTCCATTCTTTGTTATATGTACGTAGGTCTTGCAATTGTTCGAAGAAGATTCCCGGGTTCTGATTCAGTTGCTTAATCGCGACGTTAGTCGAATCGTCTGTCTTGCTGTCGAGAGCACTGCACCTGCAACGATATGCAAGAGTATGAGACGTAATGTAACGCGATCGCAGGCAATTTGGTAGCATATGGCTGTTGATTTTTTTTTTTTTTTTTATTTTAATTGCTTTCTTCTTGTGCCAATTTCAATTTATTGAAATGAACGATTTTAGTTTTTTGGGGGGTAATCCAAATTTCAGCGTTGATATTGTTAATTATACGCTTAATCGTATACGCTCCTTTATAGTGGTCGTCGAATTTGGATCGGGTTTCGTTCAGTAGATAGACCTTTTGACCTGCTTCGAAATTTTGGCTGTTGACGTTACGGTCGTAATACGTCTTGGAACGATGCTTTGCTTGTTGTAGGTTGGACGCGGCGTGTTTTCGTATGCTGGATAGATTAGCGATTAAGTCTAGAAGGAAGGAATCGTAGGAACGAGTATACGCGCTGGCAGGGTTCGCGTCTGTTGGGAGTCTGGCTTGAGAGCCAAAAATTAGTTGGTGGGGGGTGAAGTTAGTACCTTCGTGCTTCGCGGTGTTATAACAAAAAATTGCAAAGCGGATGTAATCGTCCCAGTCTTTACCAGCATCCGTGTAGTGTTTGATGTGCTCAGTGAGAACAAGGTGACTGCGTTCTAGCGATCCGTTAGACTGTGGGCGGTAAGCTGTGGTTCGTATTTGCTTAATTTTGAAAAGTTTACAAAGATGTTTGATGACTGTGCTCATAAAATTCTGTCCTTGGTCTGTGAGTATTGCTCGAGGAGCACCGTAACGTGTAATGTATTCTTTTGCGAATGCTGCGCCTATAGTTTTGGCGGTGGCATCAGGTAAAGGGATGGCGTCCAGGAATTTTGTCAAATTGCATTGTATCGTCAAAAGATATTTGTGGTTCGATTTAGTAAGGGGTAGAGGTCCAACAATATCTAATGCCACTTTGTCGAATGCATCGGCAGGCGTGTCCGTTATCATCATTGGCAATTTGGTTTTTACTCTGACCAATTTTTTTCTTTGGCAACTCTCGCAAGTTCTTATGGAATCTTGGATTTGTTCTTTCATACGGGGCCAAAAATACTTTTGTCTAATGCGGTTATATATTTTAGTGACACCTTGATGACCGCCGATCAACGATTCGTGGCATTCTCTGATTATTTCTTTTCGTAAACATTCGTCTGGGATGACAGTCGTGTTTCGACAAAGAATGATTTGAATTTCTAAGTCTGCGAAAATATAGGATAGAAGTTTTCGGATAACGCGAGGATCGAGAGCGTCTAAACTGTCATCGGTTATCGGGAGGGCAAGAGACTTTAGGTTTGAATCGGCTAAAGCCGTTTCCAGTTTGGACAATAGCTTGAAGATATCGTATAGATTGCTTTTATCTGAGCCTTTTGTTTTCAATACTAGGGTGAAAATACGTCGACTATTGTGCTTAGATTCAATGATATCAAATTTTCGCGGACGAGGCCTCATTACTATTTTTGGGTCTATCATATTCTCGCCGGCAAGTTGGGCTGGTATACCTTTGATCCAAGCGCAGTCTGTCGATATGAAGTGCGCATAGTTGGTTTTGAGCATCAAAAGTCCATCATTGGTATCTTTGACATTGTCCGATACTGGTATGTCGTCCAAGTTGTCAATAAAATATGCGAAACCGTGAGGGTCATTAATTTGATCATCGTTAGTGTTGAGAGCACTGTCATGGTTATGGTCAGTAATTTCCATATGGGAGTCGAATTGTTGAGTGCACGTATAGTATTCAGCGTCCGTGAGCAAGTCGGAACTGTCGTCGTTATCAGAGGTGGGCGGGAGGGGCGAGGGGGGAGGGGAACAGGAGTGTAAGGAAGGGTTCGTCGGCCTGGAAGTAGCGGGGGGGTATCTCCTAGCGGGACGCGGAGGCCCGACAGGGGAGGGCATGATGACGTCAGTGGGTGGGGGTGGAGGTGGAATCGGACGAGGTGCTGCAGGTTTAGTCGGACGTTCCGATTCCTTTCGCAGATGGCGGCGGGGGGGTAATCCAGATGTGGAAGGGACAGGGTCAGGGAGGTTAGTGTAAACGGGTGGGGGTGTAATGCAGGGGCGCGCGGTGGCAGGAAGCGGAGAGTCGAGGCGGCAAACGGTGATTCTTATTTTCGAATTTTTAAAAACGTAATGGATCATTCTGCGTACCGCGCTCCATTCTAATTTGTCGAGTCCGCAACCTATCAATGGTATCGAGACGGATGTTACGCCATCTTCTTGCAAGGTTTTCCTAAAGTTAACCAAGGTGTCAAAAAAAACGTGGGGCAAAGGTTTGTCGCTGTATTTGGACTTTGTATTTCGTATCGAAGTCGTACTCTGCTAGTTCTAAGCTCCATCGTAATAAACGGGAATTAGGCTTCTTGACGCTTTTTACCCATTTGAGTGGCTCGTGGTCTGTTATTAAAGTGAACTTCTGACCATAGATGTAGGGGCGGAAGTGATTCATACTCCAGTAGGCGGCTAAGAATTCTTTATCAGGTACCGAGTAGTTTAATTCAGCGGGCTTGAGGGCTCGGGATGCGTATGCTACCGGTAGGTCGGCACCGTCTTTATCTTGACTGAGAACTGCACCTATCGCGAATTTTGACGCGTCTGTAGTGAGCGTGAATGGTTTGTTGAAGTCCGGGTGTTGTAGAATTGGTTCTTTGCATAAACAATCGCGTAAGGTTTCAAAGGCAGACTGGTGTTCGGACGTCCAGATGAAAGGGGTATCCTTCTTCGTTAAATTGTTAAGGCATTTAGCAATTTTTCCAAAATTTGGAATAAATCTTCGGTAATATCCTAAAAGGCCAAGGAACTGTCTAACATTTTTGGGACTTTTGGGTACAGGATACTCTTTTACAGCTATTAATTTACCAGGGTCAGGTTTTACTCCTGACTCAGTTATGAGGTGTCCGAGGTAAACGACTTCCTTGCGCAAGAATTCGCACTTCTCTGGCTGTAGAGTTAAACCAGCAGCGGTTAGTCGCTTCATTAATTTCCGAAATTTAATTTCATGTTCTTGCAAGTTTCGAGCGTAAATAACTATGTCATCTAAATATACGAACATCTCGTTGCCTTGTAGGCCTAGAAGGACTTGGTCCATGAGCCTTTGAAACGTGGCGGGGGCGTTCTTTAGTCCGAAGGGCATACGAGAAAATTCATAATGGCCTCTAGGTGTCGAAAATGCAGTTTTCGTGCTGTGATCCGGATGCATGGGAATTTGGTGGAACCCGGAAGCAAGGTCGAATGTGGAAAAGTATTTAGCTGAGCCAAGCTGGTCAAGGATTTCCGTGATATCGGGCATGGGGTATGCGTCGCCGACTGTTTTTTCGTTAAGTTTTCTGTAGTCGATTACCATACGCCATCGTTTATTGCCGTCACTATCCGGTTTTTTTGGAACGATCCACACCGGGGAATTATACGGAGATGAGGAATGTTTAATGAGATTTTGTTTGAGTAGTTTATCAACTTGGGATTCGATTTCGTCTTTGTGAATTTTGGGAAAACGGTATTGTTTGGTATGAATAGGCGTATTGTCCGTCGTGGGGATAGTGTGATGAGATAAATTGGTGTGGCCTAATTTATCACCTGGGAGATAAAAGAGATGGTTAAATTCTGTTACGAGGTTAAATATAGATTGTTTTTCGGTCTCATTCAAATGATCAAGATGTAAGCTGCTCTTTAGGACGTCCAATCTTTCTGACCTACTGTCAGTCAAGAGCACTGTTGCAGCACCGGGACAGGGTGTACTGTCGTCAGGGATAGGAGGATCGGATTGCAGTTGCGCGAGGTCAGTGGACTGGATGGGGCAGGAGGGGGGATTATTAGTCGGTCGCGATGTACGCTTGGCGGCAGAAAGAATTAATGAGTTGCTGAGGAGAGGGCCTGGGTGCAAAACGAGGGTTTTGGCGCGGGCATCGCTGTGGTGGTTACTCGATGCAGTGGGCGTAGCGTTGGGCAAGACTGTACTCAGTGGCTCGTCGAACTCGTCTAGGGTTACTGTTGGGGGTCTTATCTCTACGGCAGATTCGTTACAATTGAACGCGTACGAGTAAGCTATGCCGTTCTGGTTTTCAACTAACGCTTCACCACATAGAACATTGTTGCCTAAATCGATGCGTTTAAGGTAACCTACTTTAGTGTCTGGGTTCGCAACTATTAGTGGGATGGCTTTCACGGTACGGGCCTGTATTGTAATTACGCGCGTTTTTTCGGGCGCGGACGAGGGTTCATCGAATTTACTAAAGTGGATTGGCAATGAGGATCCAAGCATCACCGAGTTTGAGTTGAAAGAAATAGTTGCTTTCTCTTTTCGTAAGAAGGGCTGGCCTAAGATGCCGTCGTGCGGAATCGGAAACGAGTCAGGGACCAAGTGAAAGGTATGGGATTTATTATTAAGACGTATTTCCGTTTTTGCGATAGTTTGCGTCTTTTTGTCTGTTATACCAGTCAGCGTCAAACGTTCGTCGGTTGTTCGTCGTACAAGGGGCCTAACGGAACTTTCTTTGACCAAGTTGACGTCTGCACCGGTGTCAATAATAAATGTAGATATTTTTATTAGCTCGGGGGTGTCGATCGAAATTAGTGGAGGGTCAGCTGAAGCTGTTATGAGCATATGACTTGAAGATCGGAACGCTAGTTGTTTGCATTGCTCGCGGGCGCGTTCCCCCCGCGGGCGATGTTCCCGTTTAAATGTTTATTTGAGCCTGCATTGCCTTGGTTATTACGCGAAAAGGATCTACATCGGTCTACTGTGTGGCCTCTGCGATTACAATTGCCGCAGTATAGTTCTTGATTTCTGTTGGTCCTGTTTTATTCATCGTGGAAGTGGCCCATTCTGCGACATTTAGTACAATATCTTTTACTTTGCAAACGGTGACATTCCGTGATGGAGTGACCCTGGTGGTTACAAAATTGACAAGTGCTGGGCAGAGCATTAACGTGGTCAGCAGAACTGGTGTTCGGATGGAGCGCTTGGGCGTAGGTTCCGGGTTCGGTACGAGGCGCTGGTTGATAAACGTAACCACGTGTGGGCAATGACATCAGGGGGGGGGATAGAGGAGGCCGCGGTGGGCACCTGAGACGGAGGAGCAGTATGGGGGGGTAACGGCAGACACATGGGTGTAGAGGGGGTAAAATAGTGTGCAGAGAATTGCATCTGACGGTTAATTAGCTCGGCTTCTTCACCTTCGGCGATGCTGACGGCAGTTTCGAAGGTTGGTAATGGTCTGATAGTAGCGATTCTCCACTCCAATTCTGGCCGAAGCCCTCTAATAAACGATCTAGAGGTATCCTTCTTTAGATCGTTCAGTAGAAGCGTTGCTAAGTCTGGTGGGTGTTTGGCTATGATCG
This sequence comes from Neodiprion pinetum, assembly GCF_021155775.2. Classification (NCBI taxonomy): domain Eukaryota; kingdom Metazoa; phylum Arthropoda; class Insecta; order Hymenoptera; family Diprionidae; genus Neodiprion; species Neodiprion pinetum. The sequence continues at coordinate 18,876,533 of NC_060233.1, forward strand.
CTGTGCTTATTTCTTTTGATATTGCTCTTATTCTGCACGAGTAATCTATAATGCGCTCATATGGTTGTTGTGTAATTCTATCTAATTGAGCAGATAACTGGCGTATGGGGATATCCGGGCGGTATGCTCGGCTAAGGGCAGTTATGAGGTCCTCGACGTCATTACAGTTAATGCCTATTAAATATTGGGAAGCGGGGCCTGTAACCTTTGATTGCGCAAATTTGGCGAAGGTCATTTTATCCGAAGCTTTTATAAGAGTCTCTACGTGACGTAATTGTTCTACAAATGAGTCAAAGGGCATGTTGTGGCCGTCAAAAGGGGGGATTGTCGGCAAGACATCTTTTACTGACCAAAAGTTTGAACCGGTTTCGTTAATTGGTGCCATGTCGATTTAAGCAGGGTATTGCAAGTATAGGAATAAAAATATCAACTTAGCACTAAGACTTAGAATAGACTTACAGGGCGAAGGTGAACGCAAAAACAGAGTACAGCATGGTTGTAGGC